>NW_024412400.1:73501036-73549829 GCF_014898765.1 Herpailurus yagouaroundi | reverse complement strand
GAGCCTGGAGCCTGTTTCCGATTCTGTGTCTCCCTCTCTCTCTGCCCCTCCCCCGTTCATGCTCTGTCTCTCTCTGTCCCAAAAAAAAAAAAAAAAAAAAAAGTTGAAAAAAAATTTAAAAAAGAAGTGTGCAGATATCTCAAAGATGGGCAGAAGTTGAACTGACTAGTTAAAAAGCAAGAGACGGCCACCAAGTAAAGCCAGACTATTCTTTAACTTCCAGAGACCTCTGAAGTGCTTGATTTAACATTCATGCCTATTTCCATGAATGGTGTTTGACAGACAATTAGAATCTCCAATGACAACAAACACTGGATGAATAATACAGAAGTCTGACCCCAAAGAAAAATTCTTTAGCCATAAATAATACAGGATCAGTATCTCCTAAATGGAGCTACCTAGTTGAACAATGTGCACTGCCTTCCAAAACATGTCTAGCACACTTGGGAAATCTACACCAAGTTAGAGTGGTAATGTAAGTTGCCCTATATCATGAAGCATGAAACCAGTTGACTTTCTTCCAAAATTCACTGGAAAGAAAATTGACAGAATTTGATATGAACATCCTAGTAATTTCTAATTTACTTAGATCATAATCGGTTGTGAAATGCTTGCTTGGTGCCAGAGTGTGAACTTGTGGTGGATGCATGTTTTTCATCTGTGCATCCCCGGCAGAAACCACAGGGCCATGCTCAAAGCAGGCAATCAATAAATGTTTGTTGACTTGAAAGACAATAGTTAAGGCTTTAATTTATCTAACACAAGTCATTGACTAACAATCATTATCTACTTCATTTGTGTTGGTGAACACTGACATTTAAGGATGTTCTGTTGATACATACACCAGAGCCCTCCCAAACAGGAACACAGCCCTGCTCTCAAGCTTGACAGGGCTATCTTTACCATCTGATGCTCTCAATCCCCAAAAATCCTCCTTCTTGCCAAACATAGTCATTAGGTCCAAGTGCACATTGTGGGGGCGCTAAAATGTTGACTTTGATCTTCAACAAAAGACGTTTTAGTCCCTTTATTTCTATTTTCACTTTAAAGATGCCACTCTGCAGTTAGCAAATTTCTACTCAGATTGATGCCTGCTATCTTGGTCTCCAATCTTGTACATCTCTATCACCAACTCTACTTTGAGGGGGTTGGAAGCCATTGTGAGAATTTTTTCCCCCAAAACTAGGGCTTTCAATATTTACACTCTGTGTACATATATTTATATTTATAACTTATTTATATGTATGTGAGATCTAGCACATATACACAGTAGAAATTGTCATAAATAACCTCTCTTTATTCAGTTTACCAGCTTAAATGCTCTTCAGTCCCACTATGAAATATACAGTGGCTGATGCCTAAGGCATACTTAATGTTCACTGCTAGTAGATCACTCCCTAGAAAAATCTAAACACAAGTGCACCTTCCAGTTGTACTATATTGGCTTACCAAGAATTAGATGAATTTCTAAACCTCTACATTTCAATTGTAATTGATATTGTGAGTCTATAATTTTATTTTTTTTTAATTTTTTTTCAACGTTTTTTATTTATTTTTGGGACAGAGAGAGACAGAGCATGAACGGGGGAGGGGCAGAGAGAGAGGGAGACACAGAATCGGAAACAGGCTCCAGGCTCCGAGCCATCAGCCCAGAGCCCGACGCGGGGCTCGAACTCACGGACCGCGAGATCGTGACCTGGCTGAAGTCGGACGCTTAACCGACTGCGCCACCCAGGCGCCCCTATAATTTTAATTAGTATTAATGTACATCTGATGAAACATGAATGAGAGAACAAAAAAATATATACTATAAAAAATATATTGAGGGATCCCTGGGTAGCTCAATCAGTTAAGCATCTGACTTTGGCTCAGGTCATGATCTGGTGGTTTGTGAGTTCAAACCCCACATCAGGCTCTCTGCTATCAGCACAGAGCCCTCTTCAAATCCTTTGTCCCCCCTCTCTGCCCTCCCCGACCTCTCTCTCTCTCTCTCTCTCAAAATAAATAAATAAACTTTAATGCTTTGTAATAAGAGCAAGTAACTAAAAAGTAATTCCTTTTGAATCAGATATGGGGGAACAATTTTGAAAGAATGGAGAAAATTATAAAAGTCTAGAAGTTTTTTGCTTTGAGGTTTCTTCAGGAGTGAATGCAGGTTTTGCTCCAGTTTATAGAAATCAAACCGGGAAATGCTATACCATATATTATGGGTGTATTTTATGTAAGAAAAACTTAAATTAATGAATCCCTACACAAAGAAAATACATTCGCCCTATATTAAAAAAGAACAGTGAATGACTATACATGTACATGTTCTTAGTTAAAATATTCAGTCCTATAAGTACCATTCTTACTGAATCTGTTCTTAAACTGACTTTTTCAATTAATCAACTACCTACAGATACCAATCGCAAGAAATTAGATTTAAGGTAAGAGGGAGAATGGTACAAAATGAAGAGGTAGGTAGGTTTAGTAGGCCTGGTAGGTCAGAATATTTTCTTCCAAATGTGATGGGATAGTATGAGAAAACCCTGGCTATCATGTGAAGAAAGAATTATGAGGGGAACCAGAAGTGGAAACACAGGAAAAATAGTGAGCTATACTGAATTAACCCACAGTGGTGGCTTAAGCTGGATAGTAAAGTTAGTAAAACTTGATTAGATCTGGCATATAGTCTAAACATTGAGTCAACAGAACCTACTGAACATGGGGAGTATGCAAGCAGACTAAGGTTTCTGTCTGTTTGTTTGTTTTGAAGCCTATGTTTTTTAACTTCACATCTGGTTAATAGTGGGTAGAGGAGCAAGTTTGGTGGTATAGCTGGAGAAGCAAGGGTAGGAACATACAGAATCAAGAATTCTGTTACCAGCTGGAGATAAATAAGCAATTGGATATGAATTTGCAGTTTTAGAAAGTTGGGGCTATCAATATAAATTTATAAATCATCAGGAAAAATGTGGTATATAAAGCCATATGACTAGGTAAGATCACCAAGAGGCAATTTATATTTAGAATTACATAACAGAAAGCTAAAGAAAAGAGTTGGCAGAGGAGACCAAGGACAATGGGTAGAAATTGATGAAAGTGTGTATCAAAGAATCTAAGTAAAGATAGTATTTCAGAAAGAGATTTCAGTGATAACTGAAAGTAAAATAGAGTCAGAACTGACCATTAGTGTGGCAAGATTAAAGTTGTTGGTCACCTTAGGAAAGGAGGCTACAGTGGAGTGGAGGGAACAAACCAGCTTGGCATGAGTTGCAAAAAGAATGGGAAATGGGGAAACTGGAGCATCAAAAATTGACAACAATTTTGCATGTGGCTGTCCATTTTCAAAACACCATATATTGAAGTGACTATCCTTTCCTCATTGTATAATCTTAGCTATTCTGTCATAAATTAATTCAGCACTGGAATTTGTATCGTTGAATTTTGTCAAGAAAGTAAAACTTAAATGTCCTTATGAGGAAAAAGCGAAAGAAAGAAAGAAAGAAAGAAAGAAAGAAAGAAAGAAAGAGAAAAAGAGAAAGGTTGAGGGAGGGAGGAAAGAAGGAAGGAAGGAAGGAAGGAAGGAAGGAAGGAAGGAAGGAAGGAAGGAAGGAAGGAAGGAAGGGTTAATTAACTAGATGGGGGAAGGGGTCCTTTCATTATTATACATATATCAAATCCCCACAATGTACACTTTAAATATTTTACAACTCTATGTGCTAACTGTACCTCAATAAAGCTGAAACTCAAAAAAAAAGTATACTCATTTAGAGACTTTTGCTATAAAGGAAAATGTAGGGGTGCCTGGGTGGCTCAGTTGACTAAGCGTCTAACTCTTGATTTAGGCTCAGGTCATGATTTCATGGTTCCTGCGATCTATCTCTGCATGGGCTCTGCACTGACAGCACAGAGCCTGCTTGGGATTCCCTCTCTCCCGCTCATGCTCTCTCCCTCTCTCTCAGTAAATAAAAGGGTGGGGGAATGGAGAAATAAGGTAGTGGGTAGAGGATGACATTAAATCAAAAGTTTTGGTTTTAAGGCAGGATTATTACATGATGTGCTTGAATAGGTAAGAAGGGACTAGCTCCTATGCACAAGCAGGACCTGACCTTGGGAAGGACAAGGACAACTCATCCCTGCCCACAGTGGAAAGGAGAGTACCGGGATACAAATGCAGTTAGGCTGGCGGACCTGGTGCTGGAAAGATGAGTTGTTTCTCCTTTTGTGAATTGTGTTGAAAGTGAGAAGAAAAGAGAGGCTGAGGGAGATCTGAGGAAAGAGAAGTTGGACCAGAGACTGATAAGGCATTGCCGGGCAGTACTGTGTCTTACTTGACATCTGCAATCTTACTCATAAATAAAACTAATAAATACATAAATGTGTTTTCTTCCATAACCAGTGCTCAGATTTATTGTATACACTTACTATATTCATAATTTATTGTATATCTTCCCAACAAGGCTAGAATCTTTAAAATATTACATTCACTGTTCTTCTCCAGGGACCCTCACTCACATTGCCCAGCATGTAACTGGTACTCCATAAATATTTGTTGACTGAATAAATTAATTCAGTATCCACAAGTACCTAAAATATGCTTAAAATTGAACTCATTAGCTCTTATTTAACCCCTTCATGTACAAACCTATTCCTCTATTTCTTATCCTATCATAGTTCAATTTTCTAGTACAGAAACTTGAAAGTCATCATACAACCTCCCTCATTTCATTCTCCATGACCTGCCAATCATCAAGTTCAGTCAACTCTGCCATTTAAGTATTTCTTGGATCTATTCTGGCAGCCAATTTCCTGGTTCAGGTCACCATCACCTCACCTGGATTACTGGAAAAGCATTGTAACGGCTCTCCTGGCTCTCATTTTATCCCCCTCAAGTCCATTCTCCACATCTTTCAAAAAGTGTAAATCTTATTATGCCCTCCACAACTTTAAACCACCCATTCATACTTCAACAAAGCTCTCAGGAAAAAATCCTTTTTTATAAATGATTTATGACATTTTTCTTAATCTGGCCTAGAACTCTCGTTGGCAAATTAAATTTCAATTCTCTAACTAATTAGTGGATCTCCTTCAGCTCTTAGGTCTTTGCACATGCTCCTTTCTCTACCTGCAATACTCTCTTCACCATCAGTTCCTACTCATCTTTTCTTTCTCAACTTAGAAGGCATTTCCTCTAAGAACTCTTCCCTGATTCATGGCATTGGTTAGATGCTCCTCCTAAAAGCCCCCTCTGCATACTTTCTATAACATTCCTTTATAGCACTGTTTTACCCTAAATCCACGTAGTAACAAAGTACAGGGTAGAGGCTAAGGGTTCTTATAGTGAATTTATTCATCCATCCTTCTCTCCCAGCACCTTAAATCTAAAGAACAAAAAATGGGAGGATAAAGGGATGTTCATTTGCTGAGGAAAAAGGAAACTGTTTCTCACTGGTGTCCTCCAGAGGTGGCCAGTTGGTCTAAGCCGCTCTGTAACCATGGGCCATGAAAAGTTGGCGAGGAAACCCCTTTTATTGCATTTTTCTTTTTTTAAATATAAGAATTTTATAAGTAAATTTCTCAGAATCTGTGGTCTAGAATGACTGATGTTACTTTGTTCTCCTTAGAAGTGAGGCTCAACTTATTTGTGTTCCTAATTCACCTCAGGCTCTTTAAATAACTAATACCCATTTTTAAGATATTTATGTAAATACTTGAGGAAAGTGAAAAGTGTAATTTTCATCTCTGCATGATTACTTCAAGAGCAATGTAGTAAGTCACAGAGAGTTAGAAGATAAATGATTCTGAAAAGTCAAAGTGGCATGGCTTATAGCAAAAGACCTGATTAATTTTAAGTGAACAAGCACAAATTAACCACTGCAATATCTGCAGCAAACAGAATCGCATGCCCAGATTGACAAGCAAAACTTTCCAGTTGTCTCCTATGTGCCATTCCTTGCTTGTGAGTGTTCAAGACTGGGGCAGAATGGTCCCATGAAGGCTTCTTGGCAAACTCAAAAGGCAAAGGAATAGATGAGCTGAAAGAAAACAAAGAGGGCCCTGTAGATAGATTTAAAGCCCAAATTAAAATCACATAGTTTCATCTCATCTCATCCTCTATTTACTTAAAATGTTACCATGATTCTAATCATTTCAAAAATAGCTTGTGGTTTTATTTCTTAGAATATAATCAAATAAATTGTATACAAAAGCACATTATATTATACAAAGATAAGCACAACATGCAGGTTTGTCTTCATTAAACAAACAGATATACTTATTATGTCCTAATCTACCATTAGTAGAGAGAAAACAAAGTAGCTGCCCATGGAAATTAATCTGTTAAATAAAGCCTGATAAAAAATATATATCACTCTGAGAACCTGTATATGTGGTTGACCCTTTTGATCCCTATAAACAGTTAAATACTGCATTAGCTTTAGCAGTATTTACGCCCAATGTACTTGTTTCCATGTTTTCCATTAAATCATTAATTGCATGTCCCTGAGCTCAAGAAAGCCTCTTAAGAAATCAAGACCAAGTTTTAGGCAAACTATACCTCAAGTCAGGATGATTATGAACTTAGCCTATTTTTAAATATTTCCACAGAAGCACATTCCATCAAAGAGAACTGACATACAGTTGCCAGATTTAGCATTTAAAAATGCAGAACATCATTTAAGTTTGAATTTAAGATAAACAGTGAATATTTTTTTAGTATATATATGTCCTGTGCAATATTTGGGACATATTTATGCTTTAAAAGTATTCGTTGCTTCGTGGATGGAACTGGAGAGTGTGATGCTAAGTGAAATAAGCCATACAGAGAAAGACAGATACCATATGGTTTCACTCTTATGTGGATCCTGAGAAACTTAACAGGAACCCATGGGGGAGGGGAAGGAAAAAAAAAAAAAGAGGTTAGAGTGGGAGAGAGCCAAAGCATAAGAGACTGTTGAGAACTGAGAGCAAACTGAGGGTTGATGGGGGGTGGGAGGGAGGAGAGGGTGGGTGATGGGTATTGCGGAGGGCACCTTTTGGGATGAGCACTGGGTGTTGTATGGAAACCAATTTGACAATAAATTTCATATATAAATAAAAACAAAACAAAACGAAACAAAACTATTGAACCCCTTCATTTAGTGAATAACTACAGA
This sequence comes from Herpailurus yagouaroundi, assembly GCF_014898765.1. NCBI lineage: Eukaryota > Metazoa > Chordata > Mammalia > Carnivora > Felidae > Herpailurus > Herpailurus yagouaroundi. Next base: position 73,542,690 of record NW_024412400.1, on the reverse strand, counting down.
CTGTAGAGCTGAGAATATACTGTGCTGTTTCTCTAATCTACATGAAACAGTGATAATGACCCAGATGAATTTTTGTCTTATTTTGTTTTGTTTTGTTTTATTTTCAAACAGTAATACTTTGATGTGCAGTTCTGTGATATTTTAACATGTATAAATTCTTTAATTATGACTACAGAGATGATGCAAAGCAATGCCAGCACCCCAAAAAAGTTCCCTCGGACTGTCTCTTGTGTTCTGATCCTCCTTACTCCAGAACTCCAGCAAACATTGATCTGTTCTCTAGTCCTTTTTTTTTTTTTTTTAGTGCATATCAGCTCATTCCATTTTTTTTATTATTGGTAAACCTATTTATAAACCTAAGTATTGCATACTTAGATTACCATAGTTTACTTATGCATTCAACCACTGAAGAATATTTGTAATGCTTTTGGTTCTAGGTGATCAGTAATAATGCTGCTATAAGCATTTATGCACAGGTTTTCATGTGAACATAAACTTTTCTTTTTTGAATAACTATACCTATAGGTGGGATTGCTGGGTCAGATAGTAAGTGTATGCATAATTCTGAAAAACTGCCCAATTGTTTCCCAGCGTCGGACCATTTTTGCATTCCTATCAGCAATGTATGAGAATTCCTTTTGCTCCAGCATCCTCATCAGTATGGGGTTTCATCAGTATTTTTTATTTTCATCAAGCTAATAGGTGTAAATGCTATCTCATGGTTTTAATTTTCATTTCCCTAATGACTAATGATGCAAAATATATCTTCATGTGTTTGTTTTCCATCTGTTTATCTTTCTTGGTAAAGTGCCTGTTGAAATCTTTTGCCCATTTTCAAAACTGAGTTGTATATTTTTTAATGTTTTAACTTGGAGAGTTCTTGTATATGCTAATATAATCCTTTGTCCGATATGTAATTTGCAAATATTTTTTCCCAGTCTGTGGATTGTCTTTCTGTTTTCTCTCTCTCTCTCTCTCTCTCTCTACCTGTACTCCTATTTTTTTGATAATGTCCTATATAGAACAAAAATTTTTACTGTTGGTAAAGTCCAATTTATCAGTTAGTCCTCATGGATTGCACATTTGGTATTGTATTTAAGAACTCCTTTGTAACCGAAGGTCAAGAAGATTGTCCCTATAACATACGGAAGCGTTGAATCACTGTATTGTATTCCTGAAACTAATATAACACTGTATGTTAATGACACTGGAATTAAAATTTTTTTAAAAATTAAAAAATATATATATTAAAAAAAACAAACAAAACAAAACAAAACAAAACAAAAAGTATTTGTTGCTTATCTGAAATTCAAATTTAGGTGGGTATCCTGTATTTTACCTGGCAACCCTAGACCTGAAACCTAGCCAAGGATATTTTTTTTAAGATAATTCAATTTCTCTGCCAGATTGCCACATCTGAGATCATTCATCCAAGAGAAAAGATGATCATAAGTTGAAAACCTCAGGTTAATTAAGAACTAATTGTTGGTCAAGTTGCCAAAAGTCAATACTTCTATCTCCAATGTAACAGTCAATTCAATCAATATAGGCTTTTAAAAGGTTTTTAAATAAATATGATTTTTGTTTTCTCTAATAACTTAGAAACACAATGGTGCTCACCTCATTTTCCATGTGAGATTATCTTCAATGGACAACATAAACTTTTTGTTAAGTTAAAAATGTCAAACTTGAACTTCATGAAAGCCAATATAAAAGGTAAGGCAGTGTATTATTTTATTTTATTTTTTAAACTGAGGTATAATCAATAAGAGGGTATAATTTTAGTAATAGATAATTTCCTTATATATATATAAAATGCAACTGAAATGGAATTTATTATCCTGCCTCCCAAACACATTTTTCTCCAATATTTTTCCTGTTTCTGAATAATATCAGAGCCCTATCTGATGGCCAAGTCAGAAACAGGTGTCATTCTCAATTCCTTTTCACATGATCCATATATTAAAGAACAAAAAACAAACAAAAAAAACCATTTGTTGAGTGTTTGCTATATTTGCCAATGTTACCATATTAAGTACTTAATATTGAATACTTTAAGTATTAAGTATTTTCCAAACCACCATCATATAATTTTAACACGCATTCTTTTATCTGTCATAAGAACCCAATGAGATAGGAACTCTAATGACTTACTCTATAGATGAAAAAACTGAAGCATTAAGAAGATGAGTAACTTGCTCAAGTTCACACAGCTAAGCAGTGAGTAAGCCAGGACCAAAATCTAGGTCTAACTTAATCACTATATAACTCCACACATTCAATTGGTCACCAAGTTCTGTCAGTTCTACTTCCTGAATACTTCCAGATACTTTCTCTTTACCCCATCCCACACCTTAGTGTTAAACTGATCTACAATTTTGGGTTCTGTATTTGTTTCTTAGGGCTTCCGTAACAAAGTACCATGAATTGGCGGGGGCGGGGGCTTAAATAACAGAAACTTATTGTCTCACAGTTCTGGAGGCAAAAAGTCTGAAATCAATGTGTTGGCAAGGTCGGTTCCTCCTGAGGGCTATAAAGGAACAAACTGTTTCAGGCCTTTCTTTTTAACTTTAACACGGTCATCTTCTCCCTGTCTATTCAGATTATCTTTCTTCTGTGCATGTCTGTCTCTGTGTCCAGATTACCTTTTTTTTTTTTTTTTATATAACAACACTAGTCATTTTAGATTAGGGAACCACTCAACTCCAGTATGACCTCATCCTAACTAATTACATCTGCAATGAACCTATTTTCAAACAAGGTCATATTCTGAGGTACTAGGGGTTAGAAATTCAACTATCTTCTTTGAAAGATGACACAGTTCAATTCATAACAGATTCCTTCTAATCTACTTTCACCAAAGAGCTTTGGCTAAAATTCAAATCTAATCCTGTCATTCCCTCGTTTCCATATTTTCAAGGACAAGTTACAGCCTCCAGGATAAAAGGCTAAATTTGAGGTATGGAGATAATAGAATTCTTTATAATCCATTCTAAGCTTGACTCTCCAGCTTTATATCAAGCCTCTTTCCACTCTCCTTATTTAGCCCTTGAGCTTTAAAGTTCCAGATAGACAATAAACCTGACCTGTTCCTTTTCACCTCTTGACCCTGTGGAGCTCACTCTACTACAAACACCTTATGCTTCTCCCTCATCTCACATTTTAAAAAAATTTTTTTTTTAATGTTTATTTATTTTTGAGAGACAGAGAGACAGAGTGTGAGCGGGGGAGGGGCAGAGAGAGAGGGAGACACAGAATTGGAAACAGGCTCCAGGCTCTGAGCCATCAGCCCAGAGCCCGACGCGGGGCTCGAACTCACGGACCGCGAGATCGTGACCTGGCTGAAGTCGGACGCTCAACCGACTGCGCCACCCAGGCGCCCCTCACATTTTAGCCTCAAGTCACAGAAAAGCAAATCTGCTCCTTTTCCTTTCCAGTTTTATAGAAAATATCCCTGGTGCCTTCCTCTCATGCCATACTTATTCTTCATGAAGGATAAATTTTCTAAGCAGATTGTTCTGAGCCATATTATGTTTAAAAAGAAAAAAAATAGGGGCACTTGGGTGGTTCAGTCTGTTAAGCGTCTGACTTCAGCTCAGGTCATGATCTTGCAGTTTGTGAGTTCAAGCCCCACATCAGGACCCTGTGTTGACAGCGCGGAGCTTGGAGCCTGCTTCAGATTCTGTGTCTCCCTCTCTTTTGCTGCCCCTCCCCCCACCTCTTTCTCAAAAGTAAATAAACATTAAAAATTTTTTTTAATAAATAAAAAGAAAAAAAATAAAGGTATAAAACAATGACTATTATAGTTTATAAGCCCTAGATTTGGGGTAAAGGTCAAGGTTATAAATATGACATTCATTGGACACATTTTACTAGTGATTTAGGTCACTCTTAAAAATCAGTGTATTGGGGCACCTGGGTAGCTCAGTTGGTTAAGTATCAGACTTCAGCTCAGGTCATGATACCACGGTTCATGAGTTCAAGCTCCACGTAGGGCTCTGTGCTGTCAGCTCAGACCCTGGAGTCTGCTTCAGATTCTATGTCTCCCTCTCTCTCTCTTGCCCTCCCCCACTTGTGCTCTGTCTCTCTCTGTCTCAAAAACGAATAAACATTAAAAAATTTTTTTTCAAATCGGTGCTGGCGTGCCTGGGGGGCTCAATTGGTTAGGTATCCAGCTTTGGCTCAGGTGATGATCTCATAGTTCATGAGTTCGAGTCCCACATTGGGCTCTATGCTGACAGCTCAGAGCCTGGAGCCCTGCTTCAGATTCTGTGTCTCCCTCTCTCTCTCTGCTCTTCCCCCAGTCATGCTCTGTCTCTCTCACTCAAAAATAAACATTTAAAAAAAATTTAAATTAGTGCTCATGTGTCAAGTGCACTCTGGCCATTTCTTCACATTCCCCTTTGGATATGTCAGTCCTGCTCGTGCTTTTTGTCTCTCCATATTAAACACAACAGAACTGGGCCACCCTTATCTCTCTATGTTCCAGGTTCTCTCCTATTGGTTAAGTGAATCAGGACTTTTGTGAGCCTGACCATTTCAATTTGGTAGGAGAGAAACCTCCTTTCAGTCTCAAATCTAGGCCAGTTCTATGACAGAATTAACCAGAAGCATCTGCATCAAATAACAAAACAAAAGTTCATTTCTCTTGTGGTCATAGGTCTTTGTATATGTACTCCACTGATAGAGGATCAAAAGGGAGAAAAAGTTAGTGGCACACCAAATCCCTTACCAATTTCCTAGTCATCAGTAGGCTCTCTAAATAACAATTCATTGGAATTAACATGGGCAAGTGTCCCCTGAATATATATATATTGCCTATCTCTACAGAAAGAGGGTCTCTGTACCAGTAACCTGGTCATTGGACTGTGACTTTCTTGAGGGCAGACATGGTTAATCATTTCTTAATCATCTTTATAAATACCATACAAAGCACAGACCCTTTTGGCAAGGGACTGGAGACTCTGTTTCTACAACATAGGTGTAAATGACACTTATTACACCATAGACAAAAAATGAACCATTCAGCCCAAAGGGAGAAATGAAACTCTGAACCTAGTGTGCAGTATAGTAGCTAATGGCAAAAAGAAATATGGCAGAAAATGCTTGTGAAATACATGTTAAGGTGCAAGGTTAACTATCAGCTCACAGTGAAATACACAAAAATATTTATAAAAGTTAAGCATCCATATTGTCAAAGCACTCTGAGTCACAATTTCAACAAAACTGTTTTGACAAATTAATCATAAAACTTTTTGGCAGACATTGGGAACAATGAGCATAAATTGGTTGAAATACATTCGATAGGTAGGTGTCCTTTTTGGATTTGTTAATTTGGTGTTGCCAAACAAACACATTTTACTGCATTGATGCCTTCACCACCCTACTTGCTATTTAACATCCATCCAGCAAATAACTAAACACCTCATGGTTAGTCTTTTGTATACTACTCCAGGTTTTCAGGAAGGTATTCTATCATAAAATTGGGAGTTTCTATTTTGTGAGTTGCTATATGGCAATTCCACTTGACAAAATATAAATATGGCCTATTCAATCCACTCATTTAATAAGTGACATTTAATTGAAACATCTAAGTAATTCTTTACACATCCATAAGTCCCCCTCAGGGATGATTCTAACTGACCCTGTTTGGGTCAGGTGTCCATGTCTGAACCAATCACTGTTATCCAGAGCAATAGGTTTGTGAATGACAGCTCCACCAGAAGGCCAAAGTAGGGGAGACAGGCAGATAAAACATGAGGGAAAGACAGTGAAGCACAGCGGAAGGAACACAGACTGAAGAAACAGTGGCTCTGCAACTGTGCGCAGACTTTGTTCCTCTGTCACCAAATTAAGAGTGGATCCAGCTCCAATACTCTCTGATCCTACATGGACAATTAACTTTGCCACAATCAGTTTATCTAAATAATAAAGATTCTATTTTCTTGATGGAGAAGATGAATACTATTTGGCTGGAATAGAAAGTCTGGGTGACTCCTCTCAAATACACAGGACTTCAGTGCCTTAAGACAAAGGAATAGAAAAGACAAACAGAGAATTTCCTCAAAGTCAGAGTAGGTGAGGCTTCAGCATCTCTTAAATTACAATAGCAAGAAATCTACTGACTTTTTGTTCCTGGTGCCTACTGACAATGTGAACTTTGATTCCTGTCCAAAGATCTACTGAAACACCTGCCTGAACCTTTAGAAACTTACAGTTAAAACCTTGAGTATGTCACTAGCTTCATCTTCTCCGCCCCATCAACGAGCCCTGATCTATAGCCATAGAGTATCTATGAATCACCACCATTCACTTTCATGACTTTATAACATTAGTGATAATGGTGATATTTATTAAGCACCTCCTATGTGCCAGGCAGTAGTTAGGGGCTGGCAATATGGCAGTGAACAAGACAAATCCCTGTACTCATAGAACTTACATTCTAGTGGTGGGGGATATGGCAATCAGTATGTAACCAAATAAAGAATCCAGCTGTGGTGAGAGGTAACTTTAGAAAAGGTGTCAGGAAGTGACATTAAAGTTATATATGAATGACTTGAATGAAGAGAAGCAGCCCTCCTTGAAACCTGTGCTTGGCACTCTCCCAGGGATATTATATACATTACCATTAATCTTCCCATTTCATTCTGAGAGGATAAGTTGCTTGTTCAGATTACATAGCACAGAATTCAAATTCAAGTTTGTCCAATTCTTCAGCCTCTGCTCTCCACCCCACCACCATAGACTTTATGCTTTTAAACCTCCTGGCTGTAATTCTCTTCCTGGCACTCACTTATCATTCCAGTTGCTCAACTATCATTTTCTTTCCAAAGTTTCTCCTGGCCAGCAATACTCCACTATTTCCCTTCCTCTGCCAACCAAGGTGTAGATCATTGTTCTTGCCTCTGTTCCCACAGCACTCTATATGGGATCTCTCTTGAAATAAAAAAAAAATCCACTGTAATTTTCCCCTTATATCTCAGACTCCTCTCCTAGATGGGCAGCTCTTTAAGGTCAGGACCCATTTCTCATGAATTATTCCTCAATCTTGCCCAAGGCCTGAAACATTGAAAATACTCAAAAAATATTTGTTCAGTAAATGCCGTTTGGCTATGGAATGAAATGGATGTGATGTGGTTGCTCAAGACACAGCCCTAATGAGAGACAGTCACTGGGAATGTAGAAAAAATAATAGACCATGGGTCCTTCTTCCTCAGCAAAAAGATCACCCATCCTTCTCTGGAAATGGGCAGTGAAATGAAGACTGGAGAAATTTTGAGGTGCTGGGTGGCTCAGCAGGCTGAGAGAACAACTCTGATTTCAGCCCAGGTCATGATCCCAGGGTTGTGGGATTGAGTCTTGCATCTGGCTCCACACTGACTGCTCAGAGCCTGCTTGGAATTTTCTCTCTCTCCCTCTGCCCTCTCCCCAACTCATAGTGTGTCTCTCTCTCTGTCTCAAAAATAAAATAAAATAAATAAAATAAAATAAAATAAAATAGGGATGCCTGGGTGGCTCAGTCTGTTAAGCACCTGACTCTCGATTTTGACACAGGTTGTGATCTCATGGTTCGTGGGTTCAAGTCCTGCATTGGACTCCATGCTGACAGCACGGAGCTTGCTTGGGATTCTCTCTTTCCCTCTCTCTGTCTCTCTCTCAAAATAAAGAAATAAAGTTAAAAAATTAAAATAAAATTTAAAAGACTGGAGAAATTTTTACTGTGTTTCAAGTGATCTAACAGTGGCTACTATTGAGAAGTAAAAATGACTTTTTTTCAAATAAAAATATTTTTTTATAAATTCAACCATCATAAGTTTTCAAAAACTAGCATTTCCAACAAGTTCCAAGGGATGACATTTTCCTCTCTGCATGTAGAGTAGGGAAAACTTCCTTACTTTGAACATTTCATTCATATATAGTTCCCCATTGGTATAAGATGCTTTGTTTATACAACTATTTAATTAACAAGACCTTTATGTTTCAGAGGAATCTTACTCTTAAGAAAAGGAGCTTTTAAATAGTGTTGGAAATTTTTATTTTAAAAAATATGAGCTGAAGTGCACCGCATAGAGCATGTTGTAAAACAGGCAGTGCATCATTATCACCTCCCACTCAAAACCATTTTAACTATGATCTCTGTATTTGGGTAGTTCAGCTAATTAACAACCTGGTATTACTGTAAAGATGGGATTGTCATGTTATTTGAAGTGGTTTTTAATAGTCTTTAAGCACTAACCACTCAATTTATTAACAGTTTGCTCTATCATAAGTGAAGGAAATTACATGATTATTGTGAGTCTGAAAATGAGGAGAAATATATATGTATATTTTATCATTACCTATAAAGAATACCAATATTAAAATGGCTTTTAAAAAATATAAGTAAAGTTTCCCAAAATGCCTATTAATCATTTGTTGCCAATGGCTTTTACAGGTCTATAGCCATCTTCCTTATACCCTTTTATTCAACTTTTACCTTGATGTGACGGAACAAAAATAGGGTAGGAGAGTAAAACACATTTCAGAAACAGAATAAGCAATGGTTTAAAATGTGAACCTTGAAATAAGACTGGCTGGGTTCAAGTCCTAGCTCTACCACTTATCAGTTCAAAGACCTTACCCAGTTCATCTGTGCCTTTCTTTCCCAATGTGTAAAATGGGGGTCTTAATAATAATAGGGCTTGACTGTGGGCTTGCCATGAGAATTGATGATTTATTATATGTAAAGCACAATTCTCAGCAAATGCTAGCTATTATTAATTTGGCCTAGCTGCCTCTAAAATACTCTACTTCTCCATGGCAATACTTCACAAGGTAATTTCTCTACCTTACCAAGCAAGAGGAGCCCTTTTCCAACCTTATATGATGGTAGTTGTAGGGGCACCTGGGTGGCTCAGTTGGTTAAGCATCCAACTAAGGCTCAGGTCATGATCTCACAGTTCGTGAGTTCAAGCCCCTCATTGGGCTCTGTGCTGACAGCTTAGAGCCTGGAGCCTGCTTCAAATTCTGTGTCTCCCTCTCTCTCTGCTCCTCCCCCACTCATGCTCTGTCTCTGTCTCTCCTTCAAAAAATAAATAAAAACATTAAAAAAATTTTTATTATTGCAGTTGTATATATTTTATCTACTAGAGAGTGTACAAAAATCACAAAAAAACAAGTCTGAATTGAGTCATAATTTTAAACAAATATGTATTTTCTCCCACCACATTTGCAATGACAGGCATTTGTGGCATAGCAGAATATAGCCATAGAAGACAGAACATGGCCCCAAGTCTATAGTTGACAAGGCATGTGTTCCCAGCCCACACATTGTGCTCCACTCGCTTGGCATCCCTGAGCTTATCCTGTTAGAAAGCTAATGTACAGATGAAGCCTGCTCCAAGCTAATACATGGAATAGATACTAAACAATACTAAAAGATCTTCAGCCTTTCCCTGAAGATTTTCCTATAAGTCTTTTGTGGCTCAAAGATGACATTAATTTTTTTTCAATGTTAGGTTATTTGGTTTTGGGAACAAACTGGACTGGGAGTCAGAAGATCACTAAATAGAGATATTGGAAGAATTAATGACAATATGTGTGAGAACCCTTGCAAATGGCCTGGAAAGTAATAATGCCTCCATAAATCCTACTTAAATCATTACTTTTCTCCCAGTTTCCAGACTTGGCTCTACTAAAAATGAATAGGACAGCCTTGGCAAATGATGGCTCTGAGCCCTGGTGTCCTCTGTCAATTAGTAGGTGAGATAAGGACAGCTAAGATGACTGTGCTAGTCATTTGTCTTTTTGCTCTTAGACCTATTCCCACATATCCCCAGCTCTGCTCTCTATCACTAAGGGCTGATCCCTGTAAACTCCATTCTCAGGCACGTGCTAACTGGCTTACAGCTAGCTTGGCCAAAGGGAGGCAGTGACAAATGATTCAAGAGCACAGAGAAAATGGACTAGGGAATTTCTCCCCATCTTTATGATTCCATAATGTCTTTGGCAGTAGCTCTGTATCCTCTCTTGTCTCAGCTCCCACAGATCCCAGGCAGTTCTGGCTTCTGGGCTTTATAACACCTCCATCTTTAGTCCCTCCAGCCCTATGGATATTGGCAGCTTCCTGCTGTTACTAATTTCTGGATTGCCTTCCTGTCTCCCGTTTGGTCTTTCAGCTTTTCCTTCCAACACCTTTAGAACTACTTCCTCATATTAAATTCCCTATACTGAACTATCTGCCACAGGCTCTATCTTTCTGACTGGACTCTATTATGATCACTCTCAAATCTTAAGCTCTCTGGTCCTACCATAAGTTAGATTTGGGTAGGTTCAAGATCTTTCCAGCCTTTTTGCCCATTGTCTTCTCTAACCAACCCTAAGCTCCCTACCCATGGGTCAGCTGCTCTTCCAATACTCTTTGCTGTATCTCAATCATTCCATTTAACGTGCTGTGTCATATTGATCTGTTTATGCATCTAAATACTTAGTAGACTATGAACTCTTTGAAGCAGGGCTGTTTTTCCTCCTTTTTATAAACCTCCTGCAGTATTGATGCATAGTAGGACTTCTATATGAGTGTGATAAATGAATGAATGCATAAATGGAGCCACCATTCCACAGGTCCAGATATAAGCAGTCTTTAGTTCATTCCTGAATGGAGATCACCAGGAAAGGCCACAGCTCAAATAGATCTCCTCCATTAGCCTGTTACTACGGAATTTAGCCAAAATTCTACCACAGAGTGCACTGGGGGCATTATTTATGTATGAGGCCATTTGAAAAGGTTAATTTCCCAAGGCAAGCTTAAGTCATTATGAATCAGTCACACCTCAGGAGAGGTTAGTTTTGTAGATTGTTTCCTATAGACACAGACAGCTGGAAAGGAGTAAATAAATCCGTAAAGGAAGAAAGCAATGTCCAGAACAAGAAGTCAGCCTATATCTTGAAGTACAGAGTCCCCTAAGTGGCCTGTCAAGTTGTCACTCCTCATTGTATGGAGGCCTCCATTTGAAGTCTGCCCTATGGAAAGCTGCTGTATAACTATGAGTTTTTAGCCAGTGAATGAATGTGGAGAGAAGAAAATGAGAGAAGGCCCATGAGGAGGGTGTTCTGGAGCTCAGGACTGATAAAACTGGCTAAGGATTGAGTTGAGATGAAGTATGACAAATGGCAGAGGACAGAATAAGTTGAGAAGGCATGCAGAGGTGGTTGTGGGTGACTCTTAGTAAGAAAGGGTTAAATAGTCTGAGTTAGGGAGAAAGGTCATCATGATAGCACTTCTCAACTTGACATTTACCATCTGCTCCCATCTCTATTGGTTATATACTTTGATTGATTTTACAGGGAAAGTATGCTAATATCATATTCCCAAATTTGGATTCCTGAAGGCCTCAAGACATAATAATTTCTTTATTCATTCTTTTATTTAATAAAATGTTATGGAAAGCTGACTATATATTGAGTACTATACCTACAGCCAAGCAGACACCTCTCAAGTGTCAGAGGTCTACTTTTCTTTCACAGACAATGTGAGGAAATGAGTCCCCAGGGCTCAGAGAAGAAAAGAAAACAGGAAAATAAATGGTGAAGACAAAGTCAAACTCAGTTCTTCTGATTTTCAATCCAATGATCATTCTATAACTTAAGACTGTTTCATAGTTTAAGCTCACCATCTCCATCAGTGGAAAAGAATATGTGCCCTTGAAAGCCCAATTCCTAGCATAGCATCTGAAATGTAGCTGATGTTTAATAAATGTTGGATGAATGATTTATGGGATGGATGGATGGATGGATGGATGGATGGATAGATTAAGGATGAGTAGATGGATCCATTTCAAAGCATACGGCTCTCAGATGGTTAATGAGGATTTCTCAATTTCAATCTTCCCCAATTTTGTTCTTCAGATTAAAAAATATATATATGCTTTAAAGCCAGTTCTTCTGGGAAATGTGGAAAGCTACTTAAAAAATTTTTTTTGGAATATGAAGGAAGATACATAGATAAGTGAACAGAATGAATGGATGAATGACGTATCGCCTTAGGCATTCTCCTCATGGGAGTCATACTTGCCTAGATTAACATTAAAATTTTGCAGCAAATGTCCCTTAAAAATGTGTGACTGCTTTTTCATCTTTACCAGCATCTCCTCTACTAATCTTAAAACTATATAAATTTGCTCCTGATTTAATATCAGTTAGCCACCCACACCAAATTACAAAAGTTACTTCAACCCCACAGTTACTCTCATTTAATTTTTGTTTCAAGTCATCCTAAAGATCATATGTCTTTGTGTTCCTGGAAATGATATCACCTGTGTCTGTGTGTATACCTACATATGTGTGTGTATAAATTATTATAAATAATTTCCTGGTCATAGATCACTCCCACCCCCTGAAGATTTGGGACAACCTGTTCTCTTTTCCATGAACATAATGCATCTATTCTCTTTAGGACTTATATCTGTCTTTGTCCAGGATGGAGGGACACCAAGCTGAGAACTGACATCCACCAAATGAATAGAGGAAGAGCGACCGGTTTAGGTTGAAGCGGCTCAGTAGAGGTTCAAAAAAGATCATTGGGGCTGGGAATTATGAGTGAAGGGTTTTCATTCAGGTCTTCATTCAGTAACATTCTGAAAACCATTTAGAAAACCTTTTAAGTAGGCAAGTGATGGAATTTGATTTAATTCTTTACAAGACCATTTTGTGTGTTATATGCAATGGTGATTGGAGGGCACAAAAACCAGAAGAAACTATTATATATAACTTAGGGCAAAACTGAAAGAAATTTAAATTCAGTATTTTTTCCCCACTAACCTTCAAACATTATTAATCCATTTTAATCTCACTCCAGTTTTCATTTTACTTTAGGAGAAAGCCCTTACCTTCTCTTATACCTTGTACTCCAGCATCAAATAACCACAGAACCAAGCATACTCACATCTTTCTGTTGTTTTTGTCCATGTATTTAAAGACCTCAGAGAGTTTTAACCTCTATAGCCTTTTAAAACCTCCTAATACTTATCAAAGAGAAAATATCAGCTTGTTGTTACCTTAGCTCTTCTACTGAGTTTGAGTTCATTGTCTCTTCCTGTTTTAAAGGGCAATTACTTGCTATAGACTGAATGTTTGTGTCCCCCTAAAATGCATATGTTAAAATCCTAACCCCCCACTGTGATGGTATTAGGGAAGGGAGCCTTTGGTAGGTGATTATGTCATAAGGCTAGAGCCCACATGAATGGGATTAGTCCCTTAGAAAGAGATCCCAAAGAACTCCTGTCATCTTGCACCAGGTAAGGATACCACAAGAAGATGGCTGTCCATGAACCAAGAAATAGACTCTCACCAGACACCAAATCAGTCAACACCTTAATCCCAGACTTCCCAGCCTTCAGAACTGTGAGAAGTAGATTTCTGTTGTTTATAAACCACCAGGTCTACAATACTGTTATAGCAATTTGAATGGACTAAGACATTACTCTTACAGAGCTTTGTTGCTTCATGTTTTTTGTTCTCCAACAGGCAGGCTATAACTATACAGCTCCCTCCCCCTACCCTGCAAGACCACACTCTGTCCAGCATACCACCTCACCTCAGTCCCCATGACCTCCAGTTTGTTCCAATCTTCAGCATCCCTCTTTAGTAGTGCTGCAAGAGCCCCCTGACGTCTAATATGCTCTAAGAGAAGCAAATAGATAACGCTATATTCAAAACTGAAAGGAAAATAGTGACATCACCTGTGTCACTATTTATGTATGACATAATACATAAAAAAAAATCACTTTGATCAGTGACTTCTCTATTGCCAAGTGTGCCATGGCTCACCATGAATCAGAAGAGAGTTCAAATGTTTTTTTAAAAATGTAAATCTATGATAAATTTTTTAATGTAAAGGCATATTTTAAACAGTTATAAAGTCACATGGGTTAATTAAGCAAAAGGATATATTTAGAAAAAAAGAATACAATGTTAACAGTAGCTACTTCTCTTTATGGGATTATGATTTCTCTATATATACTTTCAATATTTGCCAAGCTTTATACAATAAGCATATTTTACTTTTGACAATATAGTTACCTTTTAAAAAGTAAATTTGATATTTTATATAAACTTTTAAATTTCTAACAAAACTTGTATAATCTTTATAAACTATGTGTATGCATGCACACATGCACACGCACATATGCATGCTTGAACATAACCTTATTTCTATCAAAAGCATTAACTCCCAACCTTGACATATAAGTACTGGGTCCAGGTAGCAACTAAAGGCAGCAAGCCTCACCCCCCAGGGACCTGAGCCATGAGGAACAAAGTCCATAAGCTTTTAAAGGACAGTAGCTTTATGGAAAAACAAGAAGGTGAACAGGAAAACAGATTCCAGAGATAATGGTGAGCAGGTCATTATCAGACACAGAGGCATACCAAGTAAGTGAGAATTAATGATCTAACAGGAAAATGAGAAAATAAAATCCAAATATTCCTTAAGACAGATTCCTAGCTTCTTTAAGACATTTTTAGTTTCCCTTATAATCTTGGAGATAAGTTGATCACACTCCCTCTTTTAGTTTCAAAAACAAACAAGTAAACAAATTGGTTTTCTTCTATAATACCAAGCATTGTTTATATGACAGTGCCTTTCATACATAACCTCATTTAAATTTTTCTTTTAATATTCATAGTAATGATGTAAGAAGGCATTTTCCCATGGTAGTTTAAGAGCCATGAAGAATCAAGCAGGGGATTCTCCCCTGCTCTCTCTCTCTCTCTCTCCCTCTCAAAATAAATGAACTTAAAAAAAAGTGAGATACATCTATAAAACATTTAGAAGAGTGCTAGCACACAATAATCCCTGGATACATTTTTGCTGTTATTTGCTATTATCACCATTTTAGACATGAGGAAACAGGGAAATGAGTCAGGATTTCACTCCAGGATTCTCTGACTTCAAATCCACTGTAAACTCTCAATCACATTTCATTTACAGAGGTTACAGCCCAAACGGAAGGCCTCAAATGGAAATGCTCTAACATGTTGCAAACTAAACTATGACTAATTCTTAGTTCTTTGTAGTTTTTTTTACTATTTGTACTATTTTTCTTTAAATGTGACATGAGATGATAATGCTCAGAGTTTGTTTTCTCTTTTTTTCAGATGAGTCTTTGATTTTAAGAATCCTGTCCTAAGTGTATAGACGTATGGTTGTGTTTAATAAGCAAAATCAGGGAAACATCATTAGAGATCATGAGATTATTCTTCTAAATATAGCCAGTCACTTTACAGGACTATAGCTGAACATCTTAGCAGGATGAAGCTGGCTCTAATCTAAAGCCCACGAAAAAGTGAGTTGTTGTTCGTTGTGTGACTTATTCCCCTAAATAACAATGCCACTTTTGCTGTGGGCATGTAGTGGTTAAGAGCGAAGGTTTTGGGATTTGACAAGACCCAAATCCCAGATCCTTCTTCGTCCCTCCTGGCTGCAGGATCCTGTGCATGTTGAGCTCTTTATATCTGTTCCTGTATCAGTAAAATGGGGACAATAGTCCTCACCTTCTAGGAAAGGGGAGGAAGGAGAAAACTACTTGCGAGAACATGTGTGAAGTACTTAGCGTAGTCCAGGTACAGTCAGGCCTCAGTCAAGTCTGGCAGTACTATTAAAAGGAAAACATGTATTTAGATGCCAAAAAGGAACTCTAATTTAGGTGACGTGTTCTAGAGAAAAGAAGTGAGTCAGGAGATGTGGATCCTATTTGGGCTTGAGAACTGTAGTCACAGGAAGCAGCAATTTCCCTGAGAGTTTGTGAGTTGATTATAAAATGGAGAAAATAATATTTTTACTTACCTGCATGGATGCATGGAATGTAATTTTGTCCTCCGAAGAATGAACTGTATAAAACATAACTTTTTCAATCGTGTGGGTCTTTTTCATCGGCGTGGGATGAGGAGAGTACTCCAAACCACTTTCTATTGCATGCATTTCTTTTTAAATTCTATCTGCACATGTCATATCGTCAACAGGCAAGTCTAGTCTACAGATGCAGACCAAACACTGCTTTAGAAACTATGAAAGCTACATGGAGATGTAGCTACCAGGAAACCGGAAAACCTGAAATCAGCAAAAATAACTCCTGAAAAATTCTCCTGCCAGTACCTTATTATTACTCTGCTTCCCCTTCCCTGTGCTGTGCATACTAAAAAGAAGAGGGAAAAGAGAAAGAATGGATTGTCTGGATTTCCTTGTGATCATATGCTCAGAAATGGTTCCTCTGTGGTCTAATGAAATGTTCTTTGCAAAGTGGATAATATGAACTTAACTCTAACCCAACTATTGAGCCATAATTTCAAGGAACCAATAACACTATTGTTACTATTACCATCCTTCCCTTTCTAATATTTATCCCAGACTAATGATAAGTGTTTTGCTGAATATTTTTAAAGCTTTTCCTTCCTGATGAAACTTTAGTTTTTGTAACAAAGCATATACAGATACCATAAAAATTGGAAATTATGGATTAACCTGTTAGGGGAAGATCCCCAAAGGCTTCAGAATTAAAATATTATGTTTTAATTTGACTTTTCAAGATTTCAGGATTCTCATCTATAAGATGGTAAAGGTTCTACCCCTCAAAATGGGTGCTGTTTGTCGTGTTCTCATTTCATAGTGCCCACTGCCACTTCTGTTTCTTCAACTAAGTAGTGTTTCTAAGTTATGAATGCATCAACAAGGACAGAAGATAATGCTAGAAAACTGATACTAACAACAACCACATAATAATAACTCAGAAGTCTGAATATAAACCTGCTCTTTTCTCAAGGAATCATTGACGGCAAGCTGTATGAACTATGTATTTATCATTTTATATTTGCCTACAGTGACACCTGCTGGAAAACCCTGTTGAAGCTTTAAAATGAAAATAAATTTTAAAAAATAAAATAAAAACCAAGCTTTGAAAACATCAGCCATATGTTATTATTATTATTTTTTACTAAAAACACATTGATTATACTTCAATTTAATTTCTGATTCTGCTTTTGAATTTTCTTTTTTTGTGCAAACTGAGAAACTAAGATTCAATTCCACTTGATGACATAATTATTTTACTGATATGAGAGAGTTCAAATTAACTCTTATATGATGCAAACTATTTTAAAATGGAAGCATTTATAAATAGTTTAGTTGCATTATTTTGCTTCCTTTTGAAATATTGCTTTAAAATTTACATATCAACTGCAATGTGATGATAAGTGATTTTAAAAGTCTTGCTTAAGATTAAATATCAGGATATTTAATACTATGAAAATATTTAATAGCTAGCACTTTCCTGAGCAGCATTCATGCACAAAGCCATTCTGTGTTTGGGGTTTTCAGGTTGTTTTGTCACAGGCACCAGGTGCCAGCCCACACTATGCATTAAGCAACTGATGTGGATCTTATGCAAATTACCTTTAATTTCAATAGAAATTTTGCATACTAAGGGTTCCGATCTCACAATGACATAGGGAAGGGTTTGTGCACCTACATCCTGTTACCATTAATAAAATTCACTCACAAAAATTGTGGCACATTAAGAAATTGGAAGCATCTACGGGGAACTGGGTGATTCATGAAGTCAACCTTACCTCAGGATTGGGTATCTTATATTTTTCCCCGCCATGAGACACGTGTGAAGCAACATCACTGTTCTTGGATTCAATCACCCTCAGCCTTTTCATAATCATGTCAGTATAGTTTCTAAATGGTTGGTGGTCATTTCTCCCATTTAAATTTTTGTTTTTCAAAATATAAAAGCTGTTTAAAGTCAGTGCTCCTTTTTAATGCAACTATGTTATTTTTTTTTAAGTAAATTTTTATAAAGATTGACTCCAGTTCATTTTTAACTATGCCTCAATTTCTGTAAGAACTCCCTCTAGCATTATGTACAGAAGATTTGGTACTTCAAAACAAAGATTCTAATATCTTCACACCAGCCACATGGCTGATTCTCCATATTTTACTATTTTACCATATCTGTTCTTATGAGAAGAAAAGATATCTTTGTTTAAAAGTCAAAATTCATGGGGAAACAAATTTTCTCTAATATCTTACATTAACCTCCATATTAATCCAGTCTCTTATTCCTTCAGCACAAAAGACTTCTTTAGTAAAGAAGCCAACAATTTGTGATGATATAGCTCCACCTATCATTCTATGTATGAGAAAATCTTGGCTAGTAGAGATAGACAAAGATCAAGTACACAAGAAACACTTGCTGAATTAGCTAGGTATTCTGTCTTTATTATGACTTCTGTAGCTAAGCAAAGCCAGTAACCTTCCTTTTCTCTCTGTCCATTTCAACCTGAAGTAGGTACAACTACCTTTAAAAAGAAATAGTTTGAGGGCACCTGGGTGGCTCAGTTGGTTAAGTGTCTCACTCTTGATTTCAACTCAAGTCATAATCTCACAGTTCATGAGTTCAAGCCCTCCGTTTGGCTCTGTCTGGCAGCACAGAGCCTGCTTGCGATTCTCTCTCTCCCTCTCTCTCTCTCTCTGCCTTTCTTCCATTCACACATGTGTGCACACAATCTCTTCCCCTGACCCTCTCTCTGTCTCTCTCTCAAAAATAAATAAATAAACTTAAAAAAAGATATAGTTTTGTTTTTTATCTTAGAAAGAAAGGGAAAGAGAGTATGCATGAGCATGGGAGAGGGCAAAGAGAGAGAGAGAGAGAGACAGAATCCCAAGCAGGCTTCACGCACAGCACAGAGCCTAATGTGGGGCTCAATCCCATAACCCTGGGATCATGACCTGAGCTGAAATCGAGTCATACACCTACAAAAGAGCACTCGTAAAAAAGACATAGTTTTTTTAAGAAGATAAATTTTTCCAAATGTCTACTAAGCTTTACCTATACACCTTAAAAATAGTTAGAGGAGTCTCTCAAAGTTTCTTTCTCAGTTCCTAGGATTGAGCTTTCTAGGCAGTACATATTTCTCTAGTCTTTAAACTCTACTCCCAATAAAGTATAATTGAGAGGGGAGACTGAGGTAAATTATAGCAAATAGAACCCCTTCAATCCCAAGCATCATAAGAGATATTCAGAGATCTTGGATTTCTTGCCACACAAAAAATATTTCACAAAAATGAGTTTAAAGTAAACCCAATTAAGCTGAAGCTCTTGTGGGCGCAAGTTTTATATTTGGCCTGTAGATTTATATTTACATTTGTTTTTATTTTATATTCATGTTTATATTTGCTTTTGTAAATTATAGGTTGGATACCAAATTTGATATTCAATTTATTAACAGATTTTAAAACACTCAAATCATTAAACAACCATTAGAAAATCATATTAGTGAAATTAATTATTCCATGTTTATCTATGCTTTAAAGAGTTAACCCTCAAATAGCATCTGCACAGATTTGGTGGGGGTCTGGATGTTTTCTCTTGAAATATTTTGTATTTTAATCTTGGGTTCTCACAGTTATGACAGCTCAAATTAAAATCACATAACTATCTTCTTAATGACTTCTTATAACTGAGAAGCGTAATGTCATTTCAGTGACCAAGTTTCTTTCAGGTAACTCTATTTTCAGTGTTACAGTCTGACTGAAAAAAAGAGCAAAGCAGACCTAATGTGTAAATGATAAACTTATATCATATGAAGAAGTCATATAATGGCATATACTACAACCAAACTAAGATTTTTCAATAGTTCCTATAGAGAATAGTGGGAAAATCGAGTCATTCCACAATGGTGAGGATATCTGTCTTGTAGGTCTTCCTTTTGGGATTTTTGGTAAGGCTGAAAATCAAGAGAGCTAACTTTGTCTTTGGAGTTGGGCATATGACTCAGGCTGGCTAATCAGAAGATTCAGTGATTGGTTCAAAGGAGAATATGGCTAATTAGAAGATTCAGCAATTGGTTCTAAGGAGACAGACCCCAATAAGCCAATCAGTCCTTTTTGGTGAGTAATTGTAGACACTAGGAGGGAACCAGGGATTTTTTTTTTTCTCAGATGATCTTGATCTGTAAAGATGATTTCAGTTGGAGCTGCCCATGGGTCATCTTGAATGAAGCTATCATGGAAGAAACCAGGGGCAAAAGTAGAGACAGAATTTAAATGAAAAAATTGTAACCCCTGGGACCACCCATTTCCTAAATACCGGTTTCGTCTTCCCAATTATGTATATATGCTCCCATATATTCCCAAAAGTTTTTTTTTGTTGTTGTTCTTATCTTATTATCTAAGCTAATTTTAATTGGGTTTCCGTCCCTGTAACCGAAAGGGTCTTGGCCAATATACCTGACACTCAATAGAATATCCACATGCAGTGTAAGGAATTGGAGTGTTTTGAGAGTCAATATCATATTTACATCTCATATGACCACTTCATTTCAGAAAAGTAACATCATTCATTGTATTAATTTTGTTAATACAAATTGTATTGGATTTGAAATTTGTTTATATTTAATATATATTTGCTTTTGTTTTATTGTTTTATAATAACTATAAGCATAAAGAATCTATATATAGTTTTGTTTTCTCATAGTTATGTAATATAATAATAAAAATAACTTTAATCAACACTGGGAGTCTACAGAAATTTTCTCTCTTTAAAAAGGATCTGTCGGGGGGCCTGGGTGGCGCAGTCGGTTAAGCGTCCAACTTCATCCAGGTCACGATCTCGCGGTCCGTGAGTTCGAGCCCCGCATTGGGCTCTGGGCTGATGGCTCAGAGCCTGGAGCCTGTTTCCGATTCTGTGTCTCCCTCTCTCTCTGCCCCTCCCCCGTTCATGCTCTGTCTCTCTCTGTCCCAAAAATAAATAAACGTTGAAAAAAAATTTTTTTTAAATAAATAAATAAAAAGGATCTGTCATGGAGCACCTGAGTGGTTCAGTTGGTTAAGCATCCAACTCTTGATTTCGGCTCAGGTCATGATCTCATGGGTTTGTGGGATCGACCCCCAATCCCTCTGTGCTGTCAGCATGAAAGCATGGAGCCTGCTTGGGATTCTCCCTCTCCCTCTCTCTGCCCCTCCCCCCATTCTCTGTCTTTCTTCCCCTCTCTCTCTTTCCCTGTTTCTCTCTCTCTCTCTCAAAATAAATAATAAACTTTTTAAAAATATTTAAAAGGGATATGTCCTGAAATCAAGCTTCAGAACATATTCTATTGGCAGGTCTAGAAGAAATAAGGCCTTCTTATATTCCTGGCAGGAATTCAAAAATGGTATAATTACATGTGAAGGGGAATTTCCTTGTGCCTTCAACCTTTTAGATCTACCCAAATCTACTTTTTGGAATCTACTCCAAACATAAGCAAGCAAAATATAAATTTTCTGTGCACAAAAGTACTTATTACAGCACCATTATAACAGCAAAAGATTGGAAAGAAACCAAACATCCATGAAAGGGGACTGGTTTAATACACTGTTGTATTATCACACAGCAGAGTATGATGCAACTGTAAAAAGGAATGAGCAAGATCTCTACTGTATATGCAAATAAGGAATGATCTCCAAGACATATTGTTAAGTTTTTAAAAAATCACAGAAAACAAAAAAGAAGGGGGGCGCCTGGGTTGTTCAGTCTGCTAAGTGCCCAACTCTTGATTTTGGCTCAGGTCATGATCTCAGGGTCATGAGATTGGGCCCCGAGTCAAGTTCCATGCTGGGTGTGGAGCCTGCTTAAGATTCTCCCTCTGCCCTACTCCAGCTTGCTCTCTCTCTCTCTCTCCTTAAATGTCTCTCTCTCTCTCAAAAAAAAAAAAAACCAAAAATCACTGTACAAGCCAATGTTTGTGGTATGCTCTTTTTTTGTAAGTAAGGTGAGTATTACTATTAATGTAAATATACACTTTTGCTTATATTTTCAAGAATAAATTTGAGGGTTGATGGGGGGTGGGAGGGAGGGGAGGGTAGGTGATGGGCATTGAAGAGGGCATCTTTTGGGATGAGCACTGGGTGTTGTATGGAAACCAATTTGACAATAAATTTCATATATTTAAAAAAATTAAAAAAAGTAAATAATGGGAGAATAAACCTAAACTAATAAAAACTAGTTTTTATGGGGGAGGTAAGGGAAATGTGGAGGGAGCATGGATGAAAACATTTGATTTAATGTATCTTTTTACATAGTTTTGAATTTGGACCAGGTCAGTGCTTTCCATAACTAAATATCAACCAGAAAGGAAAAAAGCATTTCTTAAAAATTAAAACAAATGAGAGGTACCTGGGTGGTTCAGTCATTTAAGCATCCAACTTCAGCTCAGGTCATGATCTCACTGCTTGTGAGTTTGAGCCACCCATCGGGCTCTATGCTGACAGCTCAGAGCCTGGAGCCTGCTGCAGATTCTGTGTCTCCCTCTCTCTCTGCCCCTCTCCCATTCACACTCTGTCTCTTTCTCTCAAAAATAAATAAATGTTAAAAAAAATTTTTTTAATTAAAAAAAATGAACTGAACTGTATATCAAGTTGGTAGTATAAGCACACAGAGAATAGAAACACTTGAAATAACTTCAAAACAGAATGTGGTATATTATTATAAGAACAAAAGAACACCAAATAAATCTTAAACTGCATTCATTAGTCTTTCTGTTAGCATTAATACTGGTGTTATTATTAGTGCACCTGTTATGGGTACATTGTAGCATAAAGCAAATAAATAATTATTCTAATATTGTTAAGAGGCAATGGAAGAAAAAAATATGAGCATAAAATATAAAAGTTCAGCCAAAAATTCATGGTTTTCCATTTGAATTGTAATGTTAGCATGAATACATAAGGTTTTTCTCTAGTTCTCAGATTGTTGCTTCTAAATACCATTCCTCAATAAAAGGAACCAGAGATACTTGGAAAAACACCTGATCCCAAGTGGATCAGGAAATGCATAAGATAAGCCCCCAGTATCTGTTGTGATGAAAAGCTAAAAATTTATCAAAGACTAATGTGGTCATGTTAAAAGAACACAGGAACCAACTTAAAGGGTTCTCACTGGCCTTAAATGGGTCAATTTTAGCATTAAAAAAGAATAATGATTGTACCTGAGTTAAATACAACAAATATTATATATATACATACACACACACATAAGTTCATAATGATACTAAAAAGCTTCACTGGTCATCACTGGAGATTGCTAGGGTACCAATCCATTACTATGAAAACTGATAAATCAGATGAAAGGATCAAGCATGTATCTTGTTCCATCTGTATAAACCGTATTTCAGGGTAACAAAAAGCTGATGATGGAAAATTATTTAAAGGATTCCAGCTAATGTAAAAGGAATAATAATACTAAAAAATCATCATTTTCTAACTCCTAATGGAATAATTGTTCTAGGCAATGAATATTAATGACTGTTAAGCCATTAACAAAATGTTGATGGGAACATTTATAATGAAGAGATCAGGCCAACATACCACAACCACTGCACAAACTAGAAGTAGAACAACCAAATATAATGTGATTCACGAGGTGAGACAATAGGAAGTAGAAAATTTTTTTTCTTCAAAAAACAAATTGAACCTGAAACTAATTAAGCCTCCGAATTTAATCACCAGTTTATAGTTAACAGAGGGGACTTAGGAACAATACAAAAAACATAAACAATACCATAAGATGCAATCAGCCAAATGCAGAACATGGGAAATTCTATAGGACAAATGGCTCCATATCTCCAGCAATTTCATGGCATGCAAGAATCCAAGAATTGACACCAGCAAGTAGTGGGAGGGGAGAGCAAGAAGAAATGATGTAAAGTACTGAGACTTAAGACGTGAACAACCAAAGGCAATGTGTGGACACTGTTTGGATCCTGATTTGAACAAACTAAATATATTTTTGAAGCAATCGGGAAAATTTGACTATGGACTGAATATGATATAATACTAAGAAGATACTATTAATTTTATTAAGGGTGAAATATCATCATTGTTATATTTTGTAAAGCCCTTATTGTTAGAGATACATACTGAAATATTTACAGGTAAAACAACAGAATGTCTGATCCTTTAAAATATTCATGTATGAGTGCCTGGGTGGCTCAGTCAGTTAAGCAACCGACTCTTAATTTTGGCTCAGGTCATGATCTCACGATTTGTGAGACTGAGCCCTGTGTCAGGCTCCCCACTGACAGCATGGAGCCTGCTTGGGATTCTCTCTCTTCCTTGCTCTCTGACCCTCCCCCACTCATGTGCACGTGTGCACACACACACACACACACACTCTCTCTCTCAAAATAAACATTTAAAAAATAAAATTAAATAAAATACTCATGCAAACAGCAATGATAAAGTTGAGAAAACAGTGAAATAAAATTGGCAAAATGTTGAAATTTGTGGAAGATGGATAATGAGTATATGGGAGCTAATTTTACTATACTTCTTTGTGTTTGAGATTTCTTATAATAAAAAGGTTAATAATAAAGTATAATAATTATTATTACATAATTAAAATAAAAAGCCTATACATTATTCAACTTTGAGAAACATTTGTGATGCATTAAAGCATCTTGATGTAAACTAAGTCAACATCTTCAATAATAGTGAGAAACCATAGAGAAATGCTCCCCCAGTTTCCTGAAGCAAATTTTAGTTTCTCTGTCTCTGAATCCATTGTTAGGTTCTATAATTGTTCCATCTATTTATCATATCCACCTTATTATCTTAATAAAAGCATGGATCTTAAAGTCAGAAACGCTTTTGTTCACACCCAAGGCCCATCATAATTATCCATATAACCTAGGGAAATATAATTAACCTCTCTGAGCTTTAGTTTTCTCATCTGAAAAATGAGCAGAGTATCATCTGCTCACTTCCATGTGGGCAGCCTAACCACTGCCTAATCAGTCACTTAGATAAGTATCAGGACTGTACCTACTGGCCTTTTAAGACACCCAAGGGCCTCCTCTATAAACCAGCCTTCAAAAGAACTCATAGCCAGTCTACACCACTGTTTATCTACCCATTGATCAGCTAACAAAAGTTCTATCCCCCTCTGACTGGACAAGACCCATTTTCCTCAGCAATTGGAACAATTCCATCCATGCTGGTAGAGATAAAACTCTGTCAGGAGTGGTAAGAAACTGTAACCCAATGACCTTCTTTAGTTAGAGAATCTTCTTTTATCTTGGAAATATGGAGTTAGCAGCAATACTTATGCACACTCTATGTGCCTATGCCTCTTTATAAATACTCATAGGTTAAAAAAAAGTCAAGACTTTGGAGTTCCTGGGTGGCTCTGTTGGCTGAGAATCTGACTGTGGCTCAGGTCATGATCTCACAGTTCATGGATTCAAGCCCCACATCAGATTTTGCACTGGCAGTGCAGAGCCTGCTTAGGATTCTCTGTCTCCCTCTCTCTGACCCTTTCCTCCTGTGTGCACACACGCACTCTTTCGGTCTCAAAAATAAATAAACATTAAAATTTTTAAAACAAAACTAAACTAAAAAAATAAAATAAAAGATCCAAGACTTTGATGCTAGTTTCATTTCTGGAATTAGAAGAGTTTTGCTTTGTTTTGTTTTGTTTTTATCAGACTAACACACATCCTTGACTTACAGTTTGTGTGCTTCTACTTCTGTAGTTTCAATCTGCTACCTCTCCCCTTCCTGAGCCTTCTCTGTCCTAGCCTTAGGGAATAATCTTATCCCAGGCCTTTTATAGAGACAGAAGTAAGGTCTAAGGACTGCCATTTGTTTATCTATCCCCAATCCCCATTAGATAGTGGATTTTTTTTTTCCTAAGGACCTGGGATTTGGCTTTTTTACAATTCCCCATAACATTAGGGACCATGTCTGGCCTCAACAGTCTCCATAAACATTGGTGACTGACTGAATTATGTTTCTTTTGCTCTGATTTTCCATTTAATAAATATTAGGAAAAGTAAACCACAGCTACATCGAACAACAGAATAAGAGAAGATATTTGCACAAAAGCTCTGGAATATTGCCAAAAAATCTGAATCTCTAACATTTCCATATTTTAAATGTTTAATGGCAGACTTGGAACTTTGTTTTTCCTCATATTTGTTTAATTACAGTAGATGATTCAGAGAATAGGTCAGATAATTGTGGTTTTCAGATTTTTTTTAAGTCAGATGTACATTTACTATGTATTCTAACCCCTGTTTAACAAAACAAACCCCAGATGAAGTGATGAATGGAGGAATATATAAGCACTCCCCTAATTATACTCCCTGCCAGCCCACTGAACATGCCTAAATATTAAGGGTCTAAAACCAAATATCCTCAGGAATTTTACATGAACAGTTTTCTAAAATTAGTAGGACTTAATTACTACCAGATATATTCGTGCTTAAGTAAAATACTCTATTCGATTTCCCTTTTGAATTCTACAAATATCTTAAGTTAATGGATAATGAAATGTAGAAATGATTCCTTGAACTCACAAAAGTCCATAAACCAAATCCTTACAGGTTTCCTCATCCGCAAAATGAGGATAACAATGGTAAATATCCGGAAATGTTTCTTGCAATGAAGAGCTAATTAAATTAGCTAGAATTGAGCTAATTAACTACTCTAACTGTAAAGTACTTGTGAAACAAAATATGATAAAAAAATGCTTTAACAATTATTATAACTATTCAGCAGTTGGGGAATAGAAGAATTTTCTTCTGGGATTCAATTAACTGACAGTATTACTAAATTATTCACCATGTGCTTACTGTTAACTGATCTGCAGACGAAACCAGGAGGTCTTGGAACTGTCATCTTAACATGGTTGGCCATGTTTCATTTCGGCCACTGGTAGTCAAAGCAGCATACGAATCTGGCTCAAAAGGAAAACCAGATGCCCCATTCTAATACATAACATTAAATAAAATAACTGGAAATTATACTACTACTTTATTCAACAGCAATCAAATCCTTAGTAGAATGCACAAATCCAATCTATATTATAAGGAAGAAGGTTGGGACTCTATTTTTTTTGTAAAATGCCAAAATAAATCAGAACTATAAAACATTACTGTGCACGTATTTGGGTGGAAGTGAAGAATGACTCAGGTTCAAAATGAAGATGAACTTTATTAATTAAAAGTGAAATTAACTACTAAGAGAAGCCTCAATTTACTTTGGGAAGTAAAGAAGATAAAAATTATGAATAAAAATTAAAATTCCCCAGGGAATTAATAAAATTTCATAAAATTTAAGAGTGAGACATTTAAGAGTATTCTTTATAAGATTATCATGTGGGATTATTTTGGATAAGGCAATGATTAGACTTCAAAATCACTTCTGAGAGTTAGGATAGTTTTTAGATTACATCTATGAACAATTACTTTATCATATTATTTGGTAGACTTTTATAACTTTTAAACCAGAAAATAATCTCAGCTTCAAATTTGAACAAGTAAATTTAATCCAGAAACCACTGCCTTCACTTTCCTTCATGTTCTTTTAAGACAATGATTATATCATTTTCTTGAGAAAATTCATCCCACAATGCAAATCTAAGTATTTATTTTTTTTAGTGTTTATTTATTTTTGAGAGGGAGAAAGCAAGTGGGGTGGGGAGACAGAGATAGAGGGGGACAGAGGATCCGAAGCCCAAGACAGATGTCTCTGGGCTGACAGCAGTGAGCCCAACGCAGGGCTCAAACTCACAAACTGTGAGATCATGACCTGAGCCGAAGCCAGACACTTAACCAACTATGCCACTCAGGCACCCCTGGAATTTATTTTTAATACCCAGTAAAAACATAAGATTAGCCACAATATTGCAATTGCTAAGAAGACAAAGCTGAATGAAAGATTAATATGTATAGTACTGCCATTCAGAAGTTCATCTTCAATGGGAACACAAATAAGTAAATGGATGTAATGAGTAAATGAATTGAATCCTAAGAGTGAGAATAGATACCAACTTTATTGTCCAACCCCCCATGGCTTTCCATCCCTACTTAGTCAAATCTGCCCTCTCCTTTGGAAATATCTCAGGTAGCAACTGTAACTTTTCCAATCATCTTTACGTATTAAGAAATAGTCTCAGCTGTGGAACAGTCTGGTGCAATTTCATTGCATATCTTCAGTATCTTCTACTATTTCTTAATTCTACTTTTCCTTTCCTAAAGAAGCTGAAAGGGCTCCTAGGAGGTCAAGGGGAAGAACTATTGGTCTAGGCCTTAATCCTGGCTGTGTACGCTGAATTATTCCAGCTGACCAATGGTAAGTATTTTAGATTTTTCCAAAATGGTCATCTTCCATCCTGGTAGGGAGGGGGACAGTTTGGTTCTCATACCACACTCTTTCTCCTGCTCCAAAGAAAAAGTATTCTAGAGATGAAGAGAATGCTGTGTAAGTAAATGTGAAGAATTCTAATAAAGAATTCTGAGGAATAAATAAGAATTTCAAAAGAGATTTTATTTTTTAACCAGTACAGATAAAGGCTAGAAAGTCTTCAAAGCAGGTCACACAGTGGGGATTAAGGGGAAGACTAGGAAGGGCACCTGAGTGGCATAGTCAGTTAAGCGTCCAACACTCTTCATAGTTCGAGTTCGAGCCTGGCATCGGCTCTGCGCGGACAGTGTGGCGTCCGTTTGGAATTCTCTCTCTCTCTCTGTCCTTCTCCTCCCACCCCTGTCTCAAAATAAATAAATAAACTTTAAGAGGAATACCAGGAAAAAATGCAAAATACTATAGTTTCCATTTTTTAAATTTATTTAAAAAAAATTTTAATGTTTTATTTTTTATATTTTTTAAAAATTTGTTTAATGTTTGTTTATTTTTGAGAGAGACAGAATGCGAGTGGGTTAGGGGCAGAGAGAGAGGGAGGCACAGAATCTGAAGCAGGCTCCAGGCTCTGAGCTGTCAGTACAGAGCCTGACGCGGAGCTTGAACTCATGAGCTGTGAGATCATGACCTGAGCCGAAGTCCGACGCTCAACCGACTGAGCCACCCAGGAGCCCCATTATTTTTTATATTTGAGAGAGAGACAGAAAGCAAGTAGGGGAGGGGCAGACAGACAGACACAGAATCTGAAGCAGACTCCAGGCTCTGAGCTGTCAGCACAGAGCCCGACGCAGGGCTCAAGCTCACGAACCGTGAGATCATGACCTGAGCGGAAGTCAGACGCTTAACCAACTAAGCCACCAAGGTGCCCCTATATTTTCCATTTTTGATGAAGTGTTTCTACACTTTGGCACTACCTCCTTTTAAAGAATCAAAATCTTCATGATAAACTTCAGAACTGCATTCCAAAAATAGTATCCCCATTTTACAGATGAGGAAGATGAGGCACAGAGGAGTTAGGTGACTTACTCAAAATCACAGAGCCAGTAAATGGCAGAGTAGGGACACAAACCTGGGAAATCTGCTGTTGTAGCCTGTGCTATTAATTTACATGCAGTGCTATCTTTTCTGATTAGTAAGCAAGCTAGTAAAATGATAGAATATTTTAGAGTGGCATGTTAATTAGTATTTTGGTATTGGTAATTATAAAGGTATTTTTACCTAGAATAATAATAACCCAGAAGAATGAGAAAAGGGATATGTGGCCTCCCCCCAAATATTGCCTACAACATCTATACAATTGTTATCATGAGGAGATTTACATTATCCAATACTATTTCCCTAAAGGATATTTTCAACAATTGTAGTTATTGAGTTACTTGGGCAACTTCCCTCTCAACTTCCAATTGGTCAGTCAGTAATATCACATATGCAATTCAACAGGAGCATAGTTTGCTTAGGACATTCTACATCCAAAATACTTTTCAGTTGCCAATGATTCAAGATCTTCATTGATTACTACATTTGAATAGAGTGCTTCCCAAAGTCTGTTTCATGGAAAACTGGCCCCTTAAGTTGCTCCATGAAAAGAAGATTCCATAGTCAAATAAATTTGGGACACTGCACATATTGGTCCTCCTTGTTAAAGGTTTGATATTCACATTACCATATTTTAAATAAATTCACACGAAACTATTGTATCTCTAATGTGTCCTTTAAGACTAGATCACTCAGGTCATTGGTTGTCCTGGAATCATACTGAGAATTTAGGAAACAAAGAAGAAACCAGTCAGGAGTAAGGAGGCCAAAATTCTGCCTTGATTCTATGCCTATAGGTTCTTGAGCAGGTTCTTTACCACTCTGAGGACCAGTTTCTACATCTAGAAATAAGAAAATAAATTGTACCAATAGTTTTTAGACCCTTTCTTAGCCAAGAAATGCACCCTACAAATGAATCTTCCCTAACAGTCTGGATGAAAGCTACTATATCTGGGTGATGAGGATGAGAATCAAGGCCTTCAACCCCCCCACTCCCTGATCAGACCTCCATTTGCCTTCTCCAGAACAGTTTGAAACCAATAAGCCATAATTTTTATTGTCCCTTGTAATCCTAATTAGTTTTACGCTCTAAACATGGCTCCCTGTCTGTCCAACAAAAAAACATCTGAAGATATTTAAAAGCTGTTAGACACTGAAATAGATGAATAATGGTTGGATGGGATTTTCTCCCTTTGGAACTTTTTCAGAATAAGCATATTGGCCTTGCGTATGAGGATTAAAAAAAAAAAAAAAAAAAAAAAAAAAAACAGAGCCAAAAATCCATTTGGCCTGTTAAATATGCACTGACACCATCCAAATATATCTAGGCCATCCTTGTCACCATTAATCACTCCTACCTTCTGTCAAAGCTCCCAAATCGCTATGACAAGAGACCACAATCATCTGCTAATAGGAAATTCAGAATTGCCTCCCAAGTAGATTCCCACAAAAGCCAAACCAACAGGTTCCTAGACAGGAAAGAAAGTCCATTATGTGTCTTTTAGGATTTCTGCCTAAATGCAATCAAGACCATCTTAAGCAGAAAGGGTCCCTTAGGACCCTTTAGAGGGAATGCCCCAAGTTCATCTGCTGAGGTAACCAGATGGCTGGGCACTGGTTCAGGGAAATGACCCTCATGGGAAAAGGAATGGGTTACACTAACTTATGTCAGCTTCAAAGGGGTAGAATTCATGCTCACAAATGTTCCTGGCAAGAGCCCTACATATGTCACCCACAGTCATTCCTCCTAGTTTTTTGGAGTAAAGTCTACCAGGTGCTACAGGTGCCACTTTTTGAGAAACGTAGACTTAACAGTTCTCAGGAAATTCAAGCAAGAGGCATTCCTTATCTCATGTTTATCTAGGAATGCTCATGGATAGAATGTGTGAATCTTCTGTCCCCCGCATAAGAAAGTCCCTGTTTTTCTAACTGTCCTGAGATAGGTGTTTGACAGGCTCCAAAACTAAAATGCACCCAAAGCCAGATTTACAGACTTCAATAGGGACAGTATGGATTTTATAACCAACAGCATCAACTAACCTAGGCCCTGGGCTCATTCCAACAAGGGAGATTCTGTGCAATGACTTATCAGAGTGATGAGTCACTCTGACCTCTCTGAATGCAACAACCTGTGTGTAATGATAGGAGCATACATGGGCCTTCCCCATACCTTTTTTCAACTATGAGTACCCTGGGTCATGGTATCAAGGAGAAATAAGAATTTAGGGGGATGCTCATCCAAACCTGCCCTTCAATGTGTCTATACAACTAATGTGTGGGCTGAAAGCCAAATTTATTTTTGCTATAATGGTCTGACCAGTCAGCATGGTCCCAGTTTCAAGGCTGCACATTTATCACCATTGAAACTTGCCCTTTGACTCCATGGCAATGTCGCTCTCTGACATCAGCAGAGGTATCTTGTGTCCCTTTGCTGGTAACAAGTACCTGCTTCCATGCCCAGATCAGAATATAATGAAAGGCAAAGGTGATCTTTTCATTCTAAGCCTGTTATTAGTCAATGTTTTCCAGAGAAACAAAACCAATAGGATGTGTGTGTGTGTGTGTGTGTGTGTGTGTGTGTGTGTGTGTGTGTAATTTATTATAAAGAACTGGTTCACATGATTATGGAGGCTGAGATATCCTATAATCTACAATCTGAATACTGGAGACCAAGGCAATCCAGTGATGTAGTTCTGAAAAAACAGAGGGTCAATCTGAAAACCAGAGGTAAATCCCAGTCAAAGGCAGGACAAAGCCGATGTCTGAGCTCAAGCAGTCAGACAGAGAGAGTGAATTCCTCCTTCCTCCACCTTTTGGTTTTTTTTAGGCCATCAACAGATTAGACAATGCCCACATACAATGGGGAGGGTAATCTGTTTTACCCTAGTCTACTGATTCAAATGCCAATCTCATCCAGAAACATCCTCAAAAACACACCCAGAAATATTGTTTAATCTAGGCACTCCATGCCCCAGTCAAGATGGCATGTAAAATTAGCCATCACAAAGCTGCATCTCAGAAGCTTACTTTCCTACCTAACCAAGCTCCCTACAAGCAAAATGTTCATGAGCTCCCCTGCTAGGGCCAGTGACTAAAGAGAACACCTCCTTAGAACTGCATGCAGAGACAACACCAAGAAGTTACCGTCACCTATTTTCCAAATCAACCCTTCATTTTCAACCTCTTCTGAAAGGATTCCCACAACCCCAAAATCTCACAGAAGATCTATACCTATAGGCCTCCTCAGGGTTTGGCCACCAGCTTTGCCTGCACATCCCATAGGTACCCCACCATATCCATCCTTCCCCATTTCAAAATCCCAAGCATGTTACTCACCCACAGGAGTAGCATTCAGACCTGAAGTTCTAACACTCAAACTGCCAAAATTGAAGAGGTTACAATACAAGTCTACCGGAAAAGGGGACCCAAGTATGGAAATATGTGTATCTGCCCTATTGGTGACCTCATGAATAGAGCCAGCATGATGTCCCTAAAAATATCCAAAAGGCAGCCTCCAGCATCACCTTCAGTCTCTGGGACAGGCCTACAGCAGCTCATTTGCTTACAACCCTAACCCATTATTCTCTATCCTAGGCCTGTGAATCTCCAGTTCTCCTGCTTGGTAATCCAGCACATATTATTTGCTTTACTCCTTTCCTTTTGTGACACACTGTACTCTCCTCTCTAGTTTATCCTTCTCCCACACCCACAACACATCCTTAACTTCAATTTCTACCTTGATTATACTTCCACTTCAATTTTACCTTGAGTACATTTCTGACTACTGTTCTAACAACAGACATTCCCTTAGTCTGTCTGGTGTCTGTAGTATCCAACCTGCTTGTTCCTTCAAGGAGATGGATCAGGTAGCTCACTGGCAATTCACAGCAATGAAACTCCGTTGTCAATGGAGTCCACTCACCCATACACTCTCTTATTCCCAGTCTTGAGAGAAAAGCTAAGCCCAAGTCGCTCCCCAAGCTTCAACAATATTTTTGTGAGTAATCAGCTTTTCTTTGGGAAATAGTTCTAAAATATAAAATTAATGCTGAGAAGATTTTTTGATACTATTTCTATAATTTGCCAATGAGAAACTTTCTCTAATAACCCTCAAAACAAGAGTAGGATTGTCTCCATCTTCTTTTACATAGTCAGTCAACATATCCAAAGTTGAATTCAACTCCCTACCCCCGAACATACCACTCCTTTCCTGTTCTCTCTTTCTGAATTGCCCCACCATTTTTCAAATTGCCTAAATAGACTCTTTAGTCCTTCTACTGTCTTCCTTCTCTCATTCTCAATAGCCAATCACCATATTTTATCAATTCTATCTCCTACATCTCCCCCAAACCTATCTACTCTCCTCTTCTCAGGCACCATCATCTCTTTCCTAGATAACTATAAAACCTTCTGACCAGTCTCTGTTTTCCATTTCCATCTCTGCTCCCACTACACCTATCCTTATATAACTATGATCTAAAATGCAAATCTGTCCATATCACTCCTCTATTGAAAATAGATCCACAGCTCCTTATTATGCTAAAATAAATATCATACTCCTTAGCAGGAAAAAAAAAACTGGTCATGATCTGGGCATTACTTTTCTCTCCATCTTCATTTCTCCCCACTCCTCCCCTCCCACTGTACAACATTCCCTGAGTAACATTCTCTCACCCTTGGGACTTTGCACTTGCTGTTTCTACTTCCTGGATTATTTTCCGTGCCCTGCCATCTCTTCATCTGCCCAACACTGTTCATTATTTGAATATAAGCTTGACCCCTAATTTTTCCAGGAAGTTTCCCCTGAGCCATACCCATGTACCTCCAGACCTGGCTGAATGTTTCTCTTGTGTGTTCCTAGTCTACCATGGGCTTAAGACTATTATAGCACTTATCCTACCATATTGTAATTGTCCATAAAACCAAGAATTGCCTGTAATTTTAATTATCTCTCTCCCCTAGTGAGTTAAGGACAATTTCTTGCTTTATCTTCAGCACATAGAAGAGTATCTGCATCAAATAAGTGTTCCACAAAAAAAAAAAAAAAAAAAACAAAAAGTTGATGAATAAATGGATATTGGCATTTACCTCCTAGAGACTGCCCATAAATGATCATTTTAACCTAACTTCACCTATGTAAGAGAAGTTGGACAGGATCACATTGGATGGCTTACTCCAAGCACAACATTTCACTGCAGGTAGACTAATTCGTATGTTTACTCCTAGAAATATCATCAGTGTTTCCTCTTCATGTCCACAGAAGATACACTTCTTTAGCATAAGTCTAAGTTCAAGGCAGGGACAGTGCCTAAACTTGATGTTCTAGAAAATGTCAGTTGCATAATCCAGGTAGAATGTTGAATAGATTACACTTCTGCATTTTTCCCAGTTATTCATAAATCAGAAAAAAAGATTGTACATTATTCCTTCCCTACTTTACAATCATTCCAGCCTGGAGAAATTAAAGAGAGCACCAATTCAGAAAACAATCTGGCTTTACAATGAAATATTTTCACTTAACTGCCCTATTTTACATGATGAGATACTTGATGATATAACTCAGGAATATGCCTACTAAAATACCACAGAATATAGCATTGCTCCAAATTTTTGACAGTACCTGAGTACAATACATCAGCAATTCATTTCTCAGTTCTGAAAGGTTGAAGATCAGTAGCTAAATCATGTAAGTGCTTATCAAGTAATTATGTTATTAAAATGACATACATCACTCAGGCATATCTTGCCTTTGTCTGTGGATTCTTTGTATTCTCCATTTTACTAGTCAAAACACTATTTTCAGCACCCTTCTCAGGAATTAAGAAAGCTATATTTAAATAATGTTAATAAGAGTGACATAAACCTGCACGAAGGAATTAGAGAAGTCTAAGGCTACATACCCCCTTGCACTTAGCAGGCGAAAATAGACAGTGGCAGCCTGAACTTGGAATTCTAAGGCTTTTGTTACAGAGACACAATCTTTATACTTTCTAAACCATATTTTCCTTTATCACTGGAACTTCTTTTTACCCTTGTTGTTCATAATGATGAAAAAATCTGTCAGGGACCAAAATAGTCGCAAAAGCAAAAAAAAAAAAAAAAAGATTTATGGAGTCATAAAGGCTAATGCAATTTTCACTATTAATTAGATTTGTGGAAGGGAATTTTTATTCTTTCATGTTTAATTCAGAAATATTTACAATTCCAATTTTTACCAGAATTTGAGTTTGGGAAGGTTTCAATTTTGTTTATAAAAACCAAAATAACTCAGGAAGTTATTTCCAAAAAGTCATTTAATAGATTTCCTGATTGTGGTAATAACTTGAAAATTAGATTTAGGCAAATTTAGTGTGTACGTTTGGATACAACACTGACCAGAAATCTGTCCTTCAGGGAAGGGGCAGGGAAGAAGACCCTACCGAAATTCAGAAAGCCATTTAATGATCCTCAAACCCAACTGAAATGTTTATTTTAAAACAGCTATTAGAAATGCAAACAGCATGTTTTCACTAGTTCTCATAAGCAAAAGAAACAAAATGATGCACACTGTAGAAGATATTTTGTTAGTTCAAAGAAGAAGAAGAAGAGGAAGAGGAAGAAGAAGAGGAAGAGAAAGAAGAAGAAGAAGAAGAAGAAGAAGAAGAAGAAGAAGAAGCAGCCACCACCCATCGTGTTTCAAAAGAATTTCAAAACGATCTACCAGCCTATGGATAGAATTACTGCCGGGCAAGATGAGGATCACAGATGAAAGAACATTCAATTTGTCCAGGAAGAAGTCATTAGAACTTCTTTGGCAAGTACAATTTCAGTGTAGAGGATGGCAAGAAAGTGGTCAGGAGAAGGTCAAGATGAAAGTCGGAGGTGAGAAAGTGATTCAAACATCTCTTGGGTTTGGAATAGATTGAAGGGAAGGTTTTTAGTTGAAAAAGAAAAAAAAGTTAATGGATTTGGGGGGAGGGAAGGATTTAATAAAAGTAAAAGAAAAGGTTAAAAGAAAAATGAGGGTGTCAGAGGAAAGTTAAGGAAAAAGAATCCTATAGGGAGAAGTTTATTTAGCCCAGAGTTCTAGAAGAGAAAAAAAAATGAGGATATGAAGACACAAACAAGAGGAAAGATAGGAAAGAAATAAGAAAAAGACAACAGCATGCAGGAATAAAGAAAAACAGAGAAAAGAAGGATGAAGAGAGACAATTCTGGGAGAATGGGGGCAATAATGTCTTAAATGAGCACCTGAGAAAAAAGTAAGAATAAAAACTATAAAGTTTCAAGAAAGAGTTGGAAAAAGCAGTAAAAGGCCTTGCACTAAAGTTACACACACACACACACACACACACACACACACACACACACACACAAGGGGTATGTTATTGTACAAGATTACAACACAAGTTCCAAGAGCAAAGAGCAAACTTTTATTGAAGGTGTTTACCCAGAAGATACATCCCCCTCATGTAGGGCAAAGCAAAAACTGAAACAGGAGGATGCACTAATTAACAATCCAAAGGTAGCAGTGGATAAAGCAAACATGAAGACAAAAGAATAAGACTGTTGAGGCAAGAAAAGTGGAGCTCTTTACATGGTAAGCAGACATAAGTAAGGATTAAATTTCCCTGAAATACACAGTTCTTGTGTTCAATTTGTCCAGGGTAAAATCATTTCAAAACAAGAGGGAATTTAACCATGACACTGTAAGCCTTTTCTTTCCTACAGGTTAAAAGAGCCTGATTTAAAAAAAAATAAATAAATAAAAATGTAAAAAGAGAGAGGCAAACCAAGAAACAAACTCTTAACTACAGAGAACAAACTAATGGTTACCAGAGTGAATGGGGTGGGTGGAGGGTGGGTTAAATAGGTGATAGGGATTAAAGAGGGCACTTGTGATGAGCATTGGGTATTGTATGGAATTGTTGACTCACTATATTGTACACCTGAAACTAATATTACACTGTATGTTAACTAACTGGAATTTAAATTAAAAGTTTTTTAAATTAAAAAATAAAATAGCCTGAAACATAGGACATGGGTGACCAATATTTCTGTGTACTACTTTCATGATGTGTAATTTCATTTGGTGTTTCACCCACCATATATGTCCAACATGACAAAAGTTGACAGTTTCCTTCCCCACTGCCTTCAGCATCTACTCACCTTTCTGACTTTATGACCATTTCAAATTTAAGACTACCTTCAAGGAATTTCAAAATGTCCCACAATTCAATACCTGAGTGCAAAGTGATGAAGGAATGTCTTGGAGCTCTTCTTTAATACCCAGAGATCCCAGCCTAGTTTTATCATAAACTTTTGACCATCTACCATTTCCTTTTGTCATTTTGAGAGGATGCTGACACCAATTTAAAAGACAATTCATTAATACTAGAATTTCATAGGTGGAGAGGTAAAAAGAACATGGTCTTTGCAGAGACTGAATTCAAATCCCAGCTCTATGATGCTGGGCAACTCTCCTGTCCTCCCTGAGCCTCAGTTTCATCATCTATAAATTTGGGATAATAATATTCACCTCCAGAGTTGCTGTAAATGAGATAATGTATAAAGTGTAGTTCAAAAATTGTTTGGCGAGGTGCCTGGTGGCTCTGTTGGTAAAGCATCCGACCTGGGTTCAGGTCATGATTTCATGGTTCATGGGTTCAAGCTGCGCATTGAGCTCCGTGCTAACAGCTCAGAGCCTGGAGCCTGCTTCGGATTCTGTGTCTCCTTCTCTCTGCCCCTCCCCCATTGTACATCCTCTCTCTCTCTCTCTCTCTCTCTTTCAAAAATAAATAAACATTAAAAAACTTTTTTAAAAATTGTGTGGCACATAGTAATTACTCATAAATGACTATTACTCTGTTCTTCACATTTCTGAGGCATGAGAATCTCACCTAGCTGTAAGTCTTTTTCCAGGTCACTCCATGGAACTGTTTATCTTTTCTGAAGCCAGCATGATATATTAAAGTCATTTGCAGAAACAGATATGGCTTACTCTTTGGAATATACTTCAGTTTTCAAGGTTTAATATTAATATTATTGATAGTGTAAAATAGGTCTCCTTTACATTAAGCAATTCATTTCATTTCTTTCTCTGTTTTCACTACATTTTTATAATAATTAACTATAAAATCCCATTAATTATTATATTTCCATATGTTAGGCCTTAAGTGTATTAAAATGATTAAATACTAAACATATTGGACCACCTATCCAATCATCTGGTGAGTATAATGCATATTTGCAACTATGTTAAATATATGTGTACATACACATATATAATTGATATACATACATTAGTATACATATATACACATATGATATATGTTGTGCACATATATATGTAATATTTTCACCACTTTCTCACATACTCATAGTATGCTAAAATGTCATGCGTACACTTTTACTTTAAGCTTCAAACAATTTTGTGTTTAGGAAAAAAAAAACATGTTCTCAGAAGTATAGACACTTTATTTCTGTTTTGTTTTTTTTTTTCACTTTCATAATGTGTTAATACCTAGAAAGAGTCAGCATGTCAAATGTCCCATCACTGATAGCTTCAAGAGGATGAATAATTTAGATCCTTGCCTAAAAACAAGAGGACTCTGGGCAAGTTCAAGCAAGTGAAGAAGAGGCACCAATAAGGAGGCCAGACACTCTAAACTCAGGAACCACCCAGACACATATCCCCAACTTCACAATGTTACCAAGAACCATCACTGTTCACAAAGCATTTACCACTTTTGATAAGCAAGAATTGCCTCTTCCTCTCCCATACTTCAGTAGCACTTGACACCTCTGTTAGCACATTTGTGTGCTAATGTCTCCCTACAGACTGTTGGAGCTCCTGAAGGGCAGGAACCACATTGTTCTCTTGGAGATGATGTTCAATACCCTTTTGTGGAATGAATACACAGCACCAACATGAACTGACTACTGGGTAACCAGCAACCTCCTTCTTGCAGAATGCAATGGTCTTTCCTCATATTCTACAGCATTTGACACCAGAGCTTCCTTCTGAAATTATTTCCTCTCTTATTTTTTATGTCACTGCCCAATCCAGGTTCTCCTCATACTTGTCTGGCCATTGATCCCTTGTCCATTTTAGCTGCCTCCTCTACCATCTTCAAATCCCTAACTTACAGACTTGACATTTATACCCTTCTGCCCCAGGAAACAGCTTCTGCTAGACCATCTCAACTTCAAAAATCCCTTCTATGCTTATTACTCTCCAATCTACACCTCTAGCCCTAATCTCCTCACCAAACTCTAGAATGTCTCCACTCTAAGATAGCTGCTCTCAAATTCAACATAGCCCTAAACACAACTCATTATGTTTTCTTTAAGAAAGCTTCCTTATTTTTTGACCATGGCATCATAATTGCCTCCAGAATTTTCCAGAGGATGTGCTATATTCTCATACTGTTGTGTAAGAAAGAGATACATGTTCAGTTAAGTGGGAGGAAAATTGAGTTAAATACAATTAAAAAGGTTTCTTCTCTGTAGGACTTCTCAGAACCTTTAATATGCTAATGTGTTCTGGGAGTCTCCAAAATGGGGATTGGGTATATACTGCTTGCAAATATATTTGATTATGGGACTCTTACTGGAAGCTTCTCTCAGGAAGAACCAGCTTCAGTGAACCACTTATAGCAAGATCTTATCCAACTCATCCTTGACTCTCCCTTCTCTTTTATGTTATTTTCTATATCTAAGTAGCTATCAAATTCTAATAATTCTTTTGAAATATATCTTTCTTTCCCATCCCTGCTATTCATACACTATTTGAACGCCCCTGATTTAGACTTTCAAACTTCACACCCAGATAATAACCTTTCTGTTAATTCCTTTTCTCCTCTAATCTCATCTACCAGACTAAACTTCCTAAACCATCATTCTCATTATCCATGTGGTTCCCTTGTTGGAAAAAGGAAACAGAATACAACCAAAAACACCTTCTGTTGTTCCCAGGATTTAGTCAAATTCAAAACCTGGAACTTATTATCCTATTCACCAGCCTTACTCCTTCCATGGCTCTAGCTGAGTCTTCCATCCAACAAGGTTGTTCTTGCCATAATCTGTTAAACATAGCATGCTGCGTCTCAACTTCTTTTCCTTGCTCACTCACCCTCTCCCCACCTAAGGTGGAGTGTCTTTCCCTTTTGGGCAGGCAGTTAACGTGAATAAGGGATGGCAAATACAGGAATGGAAGCTATAACTCTTCCCTCCTGTGCCCATGGCAAATTTAATAATTAATAACAACTCTTTCTTTTGGACCTTAGTCTCTACCTCAGAATCTTTCCCAACACTGGGCTTTAGGAAGTTACTGCTAACAAAACTATCAGAGTTGACACACAAAATAAAACTGAAAAAAAATAATAATAATAATGGGATTCCCAGCCATAGAGATCAATTTATCATTGTATTCTCTGCACGAATTTAGACTTTAAACCTCTATGAACTTCAGATTCTTTACCTCTGAAATGGAAATAATGCTCGTCTCAGCAGTTTGTTGCAAAAGTCAAATGAGTTTACACACATAAAGGCTCACCAAAGAAGTACAGAGTTGATGACTAGCAGATAATCATCTCTTCTCTTTTCTTCCTCCTCCCCTTGTTCTCTACATATCTAAATGCATCCTTTTCCAGCCCTCCTTAGCCAGGCCAGCCTCCTCTCTCACTCTTTCAACCATTTGTATTTTCATCCTAGACACTCAATCTAGTTGTGTTGTACAACTGTGTTGACTTAACTCTCCTTAGGCCCTTAGACTTCTCATCTCCATTCACACTCCCCTCCACAACCCTGGTCAGTTCCTGATGTAGCCCTGTTTAATACTCCAACATGGTTCATTCACATCTGTTCTAAAAGTCTGCTCTAACCACAAACATCTGTTGTTCTGCCTCTGAGCCTTGACTTTCCAAGTCTATTTCCCACTCTCATGAAACTGAATCCCTCTAATCCTCCTGATTTTTTTAGTCCATTAACCTTTTCTGGTCTGTCTTTGCTTTCCTACCAAGCCTAGGCCTCCTGGATGGTCACCCAGTGAAACACTAACCACAACCTTAGAATACTCAACTCTTGCATCTTCTGCCATTCCTTCCATGCCAAGCCCTGCCCAGACTACTGTGGGCCCTCCTTGCCTCCTAGTCATGTTTTGCCGGGCATTAAACTCAGTGATTTGAGACCTGGGGCCTCTGCATTT
This sequence comes from Herpailurus yagouaroundi, assembly GCF_014898765.1. Taxonomy (NCBI): domain Eukaryota; kingdom Metazoa; phylum Chordata; class Mammalia; order Carnivora; family Felidae; genus Herpailurus; species Herpailurus yagouaroundi. The sequence continues at coordinate 73,501,255 of NW_024412400.1, read as the reverse complement.
TTCATAGAACCGTGTACAACCATTCTCTACTTATTAGTTCTGTCCTTATGCACTAATCTGAAAGTGGTATAAAAATTACCTGGGGGCATGTTTATAGCAGCACTATCAACAATAGCCAAAGCATGGAAAGAGCCCAAATGTCCATCGATGGATGAATGGATAAAGAAAATGTGGTATATATATATATATATATATATATATATATATATATATATATAA
>NW_024412400.1:73401194-73500936 GCF_014898765.1 Herpailurus yagouaroundi | reverse complement strand
ACAATGGAGTATTACTTAGCAATCAAAAAGAATGAAATCTTGCCATTTGCAACTACGTGGATGGAACTGGAGGGTATTATGCTAAGTGAAATTAGTCAGTCAGAGAAAGACAAAAATCATCTGACTTCACTCATATGAGGACTTTAAGAGAAAAAACAGATGAACATAAGGGAAGGGAAACAAAAATAATATAAAAACAGGGAGGGGACAAAACAAAAGAGACTCATAAATATGGAGAACAAACTGAGAGCTGCTGGAGGGGTTGTGGGAGGGGGGATGGGCTAAATGGGTAAGGGGCATTAAGGAATCTACTGAAATCATTGCTTCCCTATATACTAACTAATTTGGATGTAAATTTTAAAAAATAAAAAATAAAGTTAAATTAAAAAAAATTACCTGGGGGCTATTTTAAAATGCAGACTCCTGGGGCTCCACTCTGATTATTCTAATTGAATCAGGCTAGTATAAAACCCTGCAATATGTATTCTAACAAGCACCTAAAGCAGGAGTGGACAAATTACTGTCTTTACGCCAAATCTAGCTCACCATCTGTTTTTGTACTGTCCCTGAGCCAATAATGGTTTATTTGTAAATGGTTGAAAAAGGTCAAAAATGAAAAATATTTTATAACGTGAGAATATTCAAATTTCAGTGTCCATTAGTAGAGAATTTTTTAAAGGACTTTATTTTTTAGAGCAGTTTTAGGTTCATAGCAAAATTGAGAGAATGGTACAAAAATTCCCATATATTCCTTGCTCACATGTATGTATAGCTTCCCCCATTTTCAACTTCCCCCCTAGAATGCATTTGCTACAAGAGATGAATCTACACTAACGTGTTCTTATCACCCAAACTCCATAGTTTACATTAGGGTTGACTCTTGATTTTTTACAGAATATGAGTATGGACAAATGTGTAATGACCTGTATCCATCATTGTAATATCATATGGAATATTTTCACTGCCTAACGTTAATAAAGTTTTATTGGAACACAGCCATAGTCATTTGTTTACAACCATTATCTATGGTTGCTTTCATGATAAAACAGCTAATCTGAATAGCTGCAACAGAGACCACATGGCCCACAAAGTCTAAAATATTTACAATCTGGCACTTTACAGAAAAAGTTTGTTGATCCCTGACTTAAAAGATTCTGTTGTAGTATCAGAGACCTCAGTTTGAGGTATCCTTATATAACAAGGTTCACCGAAATTCCATGCTGCCTAAACTTCACTTCTTTTCTTCATGTTTTAGTGACACGCTTACTCCCTACAGTTAGTGTTTCAAGTATTCTTCACATTTCTCAATCCTTTCTCTACCTAGACCTCCTCACTCTCAGCAGATACCTCACCTCTCACTTAAGTAAGAACACACAGCCTATTTAATCAGTTACTTACCTCACTTCCTTTACTCTTATGTGAAACCAAAACTATTAAAAAAAAAACAAAACATAAAGCCTAGGAGTATCTTCAGTGTCTGGTGGACCTGTGTTCAAATCCCAGCTCTGTAGTTACTGGCTTGTGATTCCAGGTAAGGTCCCAACCTCTAGGTTTTATCATGTATAAATATGGCTGGCAAGCCATAGCTCAGAAGACTATTGTCGAAGTGATGTGAAACAGCTTGGGCCTGGCATAGAGCAGGCACTCAAGAAATACTTTCTTCATTGTGTCTGACTCCAAAACATGCTCAATTCTCCTCTTATCTCTGCCACAATTTCATATTAAGGTGTCCTCTCACCTTCCCTGAGGTGTTCTCTCACTTCCCTGAAACAATAAAAAAAAGAAATCCCACTTATGCCTTAACTGTCCCTCACTACTTGGTTTCTTTTGTTTTGTTCAACCTAGGAAAATAGCTATTCCCATTTGGGAACAAATGGCTCCCAAGATTACCGATAATTATTAACTGCCAAAAACAGATGGTATTGTCTTGGTATTTGTTCTGCGTTATAGCAAATAACATTCCAACCCCAAGAGATTAAACAACCACAAAGCAAATCTCTCCTTGACTGCAATAACAACTCACTCTGGTGGTTTCCTTCACTTTTCTGAGAACTTCTTTTCAGTTACCCTCACTGGCCTCTACCCTCTTCCCCATCCCTTTCTCTTGTCCTCTCTACTCTTCACCTCCCTCTACAGTTTACTTGCTAGGACCTTGGCTTCAACTACCAGTTGAAAATCTAAATTAGCTGCATCTAGCCCTAACACTCCTTAAACTTTTTCTTTAATTTTTTTACCTTTTTTCCAAACCATGGGCAAAACGTCTATCTACATTTCAAACTCAATCAAGGGAAAAACCAAAGTTCCCTTAAAATTAAGGCTGACTCCTGACTTCTCTATTTTGCCAAATGATGCCATCATTTCCTGAGACTTAAACTCATAGTCATCTTTTCCTTCTTAGTCTCCATTACCTTGACCCCAGGAGCTGCCTCGTGTTTATCTCTAAAAATGCCTCTCCTGCCTCTCTTGTCCTCAAGTCCTCACTTCCCAATCCACCTTTGATCCATAAAGTTCTGATTCTTCCCCCACTGCTTCAGTGAAATTGCTCCTGCTAACATCACTGACATCCTCTATGTTGCAAAACCCAACAGGCTCATTTCAGGTCTCCTTTTACTCTATTCCCTTGGTAACATTTGAAACTATAATTCTCTTTCTTTCTTAGAAGTTTACTCCCTTGATTTCTAGTTTCCTTCACACACATCCTATCTGTGTGATCTCTTATCATTAGGTATTTCCATCTATTATACAAACTACTTACATCACATACTTGATTGGGAGCTCCCTGAGATCAGGGGTCCTATGTCTGCCTAATACATAGTAAGTACAAAGTAAGTATCTGTTAAATTAATGAGTGCATTAATTCGCTCTCTATTAATTCTATTCCTACTGTCACCACTCTGATTGAGCTTCTGGTTCCCTCTCACCTGGCCTATTATAGAGTTTCCTAACCAGTTTCCTCACTTTCAGTCTGCTCCAAACATTTCCAGGTATGATTGCCAAGTACATTTTCCTAATGTAGATCTCTGGATCATGTCTCTATATTATTCAAAACCTTCCAATTGCTCACAAAATTAAGCCAAATCCATGAACTTGGAATTCAATGCCACTGAAATAAAAGTCCAATGTTTCCTGCATGGTCTTCTAAAACTCTTGTATAATAATCTAACACTCAACATGGCCTTTCAAGTTCCTTGTGCTTTGGTGCCCAAACTCCTTCTGTTGCAATTTTTCATCCTTTAAGGTCTACTTTCTCCACAATACCTGACTCTTCACAATTCCTGATCCGATATGACTGAGTAACTTTTGATCTTCAATATTCTAATCCACATAGTTCATACTACTTTGATAAGCCATAAGATTTCTAGCCCGTTGCTATCATTAGCGATTGGCCTATTGAGTAAGCTAGTTTGCAAACTTCCTGACAGCAAGAGCCATGCATTCTTCATCTCATATTCCACTTCATAATGTATTTTCAATAAACATACAGTGAATTAATAGTTACTTAATATGTATGCCATATGTATTGAAATACTTTGCATTCAATTGTTTCCCATCTAAAAACTATTCCCCTTTAATTCCCAAGTTCTACTACAGCTTTGACCCTAGCCTGTCCTTTCCTTTTCCAGTGAAACCGCCTGAAAGGGTTATCACAAATGCAGTCTCTTCTCTCATACCTCCCACTCTCTTCTTAGCCCACAGTAGTCGAGCTTCCTGTCATCCCTCCACCCAAAATGGTCTTGCAAAATCAATCACAATCTCTTTGTTGTGAAATACAGCATGCCCCTCTTAGTCTTTAACTTACTTCACATTTCTGTTGAAATATGATCTCAAGTTCCTATCTTGAGCCCAGAACTCACCTGAGTTCATATTAACATATCCAGGTCTGTACTAGACATCTTCACCTGACTGTCAAACCTGGTAGAGTGCTCAATAAATGTTTGCTTAATAAAGTATACCTCCCCAGCTTGCTCTTCTTGGTTTGATCAGTGTTTCTTAATCTAATTTATCTTATGCCCTCTGTTTAATAAACATGTAAAATGTTATGCTCCCCCAGTACCAAATACAATCTAACACAGCTGCCCCCTTTCCCCCAGAGGCTTTTTGGAGGCTGAAAATGACCAACCCTCTGCATGTTTCCATCAGACACCAGACAAAGATGGTTCTGAGGAGCATGCGTTTCTGATATTTAAACTATTAAAACAGTAGTATTTGCTTAGTTTTTCAAATATAAAATTATAATATTACATATGGTCAATAGGCTTTTTAAAATAATATGCAGTAACCTGGAGATCCTGACAAGCCCCTTGGGGACTCATCCCTCTCTTTCTACTGCTCATCCTCCAAGCTGACAATCCCAGTGCTAGAAGCTCTGAGAGAAGTTCCTCATCTTCTCTCCTCTACCCTACCTTCACACGTCTAACCCCAATCCTTTCCATTTCTTTTTTTCTCATTTTCATTGTGTTAATCACAGAGTGTGCTATCTGTATAAGAAGCTGAATTTTTTTTTTTTTCTGGAGGCAAGAAAAATAATTTGTCTGTTTTGGAATTTTTATGAGGATATACAAGTGACCATCTCCTTGGCCATACCTAGCAGTCCAAAAAAGAAAAAAAAATCCAAATTACTCTGGGAAAGTCATCCAAGCAAGATTGAAAATGGTCTGCTAGATGCTTAGAGGGACTTACTTCCAGATCTGGCTTCCCAGCTGAAGCTGGAGGGGAAGCCTTAACTTTTCCTTGTACACACATCTTCATTTTACTATATCCTGAAAGATCCCACCTTTGAACTATTAGGATGCTAAAACACTCTGTTGGATGAAGCACTTTGCTCTTCCTTCAGTTTATTGAAAAAAAAAAAATTGAGGAGTTCCTGGGTGGCTCAGACAGTTAAGCGTCCGACTTCAGCTCAGGTCATGATCTCACAGTTTGGAGGTTGAGCCCCTGCGACGGGTTCTGCACTGACAGTGCCAAGCCCTGAGCCTACTTCAAGTTCTGTGACTATCTATCTCTGTCTGTCTCTGCCTCTGTCTGTCTCTCTCTCTCTCTCAAAAATAAATAAACATTAAAAAAAATTTTAGACAGCTATGGCGTACTTTTTCATAGCACGTTTTTGTTACTATAACCACGTCTTTTCATCCGCAATGATCTAGCACATATTTAAGAGAGTTTGCCCTTCCAACAAAAGAAATTATACATTATTAAATCTGTCCTTATAACTGTCTCAGGGAAAGAAAAATATTACCATCTTTCATTTTAGTTCCAGAGCACTTTATAAGGAGTCTGTGAACATCAAAAGGCATTTATTTTTATCCTTCAATTCACTCTTGAAAGACACACTCATTAGAGCTATGACAATATAGGCAATTTTGGATAGCTGGCAGATTGGACATCATTTCCTAAAAGAGATACAATGTCTGACAATCAAGTTCAAGGCTCCAAGAACCTTGTAACATCAACTCTTGAAGCCAAAAAGCGGAAGCAAAGACCTGAGTAACTTAAAAGAAAGTAACTACACAGAAAATATAGTAGTGTTCAGGTAAATGAATCTCTAAAAAATTTCTAAACCTGGGGCTCCAAAAGGTTTTGTAAAATGTTTCTCAATTTTCACTTCATGCCTCAAACTCCAAATTATATGTGTTGAGCCACTGTAGATGATTCATGCATTTTTCTTTTCAAATTTTCTAAAAGGAGGACGCAGAGGTTGAACTGATAAAAGCCCTACTACCTAATCATGATTCAATGTATTTCCACAACTCTAAACCTTTGTGATGGTTTCCATTTTTCATCGTCTGTGGCCTCTTCCTAGGCATTAGCATTCTATTATTCTTTAAGTAATAATAAATTTATTATTATAAATAATATTATATTTAATATATTATTATATATAATACAATACAATATACAATACAATATGTTGTATTATATACTATGTATCATATGCATATAATAAATTATTATTATAATTTACATACTAGACAAACAAGGCCAAGTTTGTCTAGTATGTAAATTAAGAACATAGTTTCCAATTTCCATGTACAAAGGAATTTATGGGACACAACTGAAAAAAGGAGACTTGATTTCATTTTTAGCACTATATTACTAGGTAAGTTGTTTCTTTCTCCTTTATTGATTTTCTCATTCTTAACTTCACCTTTCCCTCCATCCTTAACTTTCTATTTAAAGCCCCACACAAGGAAGCATGTTATAAGTTTTGCTATGGCACCCTGGACTCATCAGCAGGGGTAGCTACAACCAAAAGCGTAATGAAATGTCTTTCACTAATGAAAAATGCGTAGTGGGATTTTTCAATTGCTACATAATCCTCACTACTATAAGTTGCCAGGAAGTCTTTTGGGGATGTATTAAGCATGGTATTGGGCTTAGATACGCAAGTTTAGTTTTAGGAGCTGGGGCAAAACCATATTGCTGCTGCATAATAGAGGTGTAAGTAATTTAAAGATAGAGAAAGGGGGATCCAGGAATAGAAGAAAACATGTAGGGAAGCTGGATGGAACATGGGGGAAGAAAGGTCAAAGAGAGAAATCCCCAGTGTTGGCAAACTAAGAAGGCACTTTGTAAACAAGAATGTTCACTAGGGATGTATGTTCATTCAAGTGGTTTGATGTGGGATATGCAAAGTAAGCTCCGCACCCACCCTACTTCATCTCTCCTTCAGTAAAAAAATACTGTAAAATTTTACTGAGTAAAATCTATTGCTCATTCACTTTTCATGAAAGTGTACTCTACCAGAGAACCTCAATGAAAACTGAGGTCTGTGGCTTTGGGTTGGCATTGGACAAAAACAGAAAGATGTTCTGTACATGTAAGAGACTGAGGGACAGCTGACATCTGTGTTGCCCAAGGAAAGCCCAGGGTATGACTTTGGATTTAATGCACATAGCCACATGCTTCCTGTGTATCTAGAGACCAGTTACTGAATCTCTCTGATCCTGCATTTTCACCACTGTAAAATGAGGGTAATGATAACAGACTTTGGGGTGGTTGTGAGGATTAGGGCTAATATGTATAAAATACTCACTATATGGAAGTTACCCTTTTGATGATTTTTTTTCCATTTTTGTTGTAGCTGCTAAAAACCCTGGTCAAGTCTATGACTCAAAACAAATAAAAAAAAAAACACACACCATAAAACAAAAGCAAAACCTTTGCAATGTATGGCCTCTGTATGTGTGTTATTTTTTTTCCTGAGTCAAACTGACATATTTTCTATATTCCTAATTGTTTAGTTGTCATCTATATCTATTGTATTGTATTACAACCTACATCAAAGCCCTTGTAAAAAGTGGTGTTACAGAGTTTTTCTGCCTCTTATGCTCCCAGTTTCCCCATACTGAATTTTAGGACATGATGGAAGTCTGTGAATTTTCTTCACTTCAGATGCTGGAGCTATTGCTTAAAGTTTCATAGAATTGTCTGACCAATAATTGGAATGACCTTGGCATTGATCAAAACCTGCCCTGTATTCTCTTGCCTTGTCCCCTTTGTCAGACAAACGTGGGTCCAATCTGGGATTAGCAGTGGAGCATGTCTTGGAAACCTGGTTTTATCTTCTTTGTCATTATGTCATCGCCAACTTAGCTGACCGGACCCAACCATCATATTCCTGCCAAAATATCTGCCCATCCATAGGAGGCAAGAAAAAAACCAAGCAAGGGACAGATAACATTCCCATTTGACACCTAAGGGAAACGAGGCCCAAAGATGTCAGTGATCAGCCCACAGCCTTCATCAACACAAAACTGTAATTAAAACCAGGCCAAGCACTTTCCTGCATCCCGAACACTAGAGAATGTGACCTCTTAACACACGCTGCTTAGTCAAGCAGTCTATAGCTTGTCAGTACATCAAAGCATGGGCAGATTTACTTGATCCTGCTAAAGATTATAAAAGAACAATTTGCAGATAATAGCTTCTACTGGCAGAGCTTATGCAGGGGGCAGGGCTCCTCTCCTACCCTGGAAGGACTGGGGCTGCACAGGCCTCAGGTCCACTTTTGGGTTCTGTGGCTCATCCATGAAAACACTGAAACCTCAGCACATTCAGTGTCATAAAAAGGTAGTGCCTGGTTCCTAACACAAATCCCAAGGAACTTTTAATTTTACATAAAGGAAAACAAAACTTTAAAATCACTATCAGATGCTTCAGAGTCCTAACAAGTGTGTCCCTTTTTTCTTTTCTTTCTTTCCTCTGATAACTTCTTAAGACACCACAGAGATCCAGATTTCTAAACTTTCTAGGAGCGGTTTTTTGTTTGTTCATTTTTGTTTTGGCTTAGCAAAGAGTAAAGTGTGTAATATATCAGTTGCTGTATCTAGGAATATGAGGCCTGCAAACAAAAGATTTGAGAAGGCTCCCCTATCCCCAGTGGTTAGATGGGAAATATCTAGCTCTGCAGTACCCCTAAATGCAGGTGCTTACAGAATAATGCTTATACCCATGTTGAGGGAGAAAGAAAACATTCACTGCTCCACTAACAAAAGCTTTGGAACAGTTAATCATCGATAAACTGAGCAAGAAGGAACTTTAGTTGATTTTCAGGCCTAATGATCTACTCCTTAACATGTCTTTACAGTCTTCACAACTATACCAAGACAAATATCTCTAGCTTTTACCCAAAGCACTTGAAGAAACACAAAGAGAAATTTGGCAAAATGCTTACAAGATTGACTAGAAGTGAAACTAGTTAGCAAAAGATGAAGTATTACTGCCCAGGTACTAACTTGGATTAGCAATAAAACAACAATGACACTCCTAAATAATAAACCTTTTCTTTTAAAAGCTAAAAAAAAAAAGCAACTATTTTAATTTAACAGGAAACTTAATTTACATAAAAGGGAATGAAATCAATATTATGAGAAAAAATTTGCATAACTGTATAATAAATTACATATCTTAAACAAAAGATCTCTATATTGTGCTTCTCTATCAATCTAAGATTTGATATATAAGGCAATAATTACAATGGCACTGTAAAGATAATCTAGAACATCATGTCCATGCAGATTCCGCAACAATCCAACTTGTTTTCACAGGAAGAAACCACACACACTTCGATCCATCAAGAAAGGCACCAATTAGTTTTACTCTTCCCCCTCCCACCCACCCCTCAGGTTTTAATCATCTGTTGTGTAGTAACTGTTGTAAATTATGGGTAACAACAACCTTGGAACTTCAATACCAATATAAACCAATACCCCACTGCCACCTTCTTGGCAGTTTGCCATGTGTGCTATTTTAAAGTTAGGCATTAGGAGGCAGCAAATGGCTCAAAACCACAGGCAAAGATAAATGTTGTAGGAAGTTGGAAAAGAGACCTAAAGCTGCAGAGGCAGAGAAAACGGACTTCATCTTTAACACAAACTTCCAGGAATTTAGATTTGTAATGAGAAACAGTTAGAAGGGAGAGGGGTTTGGCCCTGTAGAGAGCTTTGTGAAACTATTCCATTCCCCATTTCAGCATCTCAAAAAAAAAAAAAAAAAAATGCTGATGGTCACCTTAAGGGTTAAACAACATAGGTCTTGGTATCATTTAATCTTGTTTTGTTTCTTAGCTCTAGAAACAAAGGTCTCCTGGTTGCCTACGTGTAATTCTCAGGTCACACTTGCTTTGGCAATGCCCATGCTAAGGCATATGCTGTTCAAGCCATTGCAGAGACATTAGAACTGATTCTGCCCCATATTGCCTCATTCTGACTAAGGCATTTACATATTTAAAGCATGCAACATGGTTACTTAGAAATACCAATGCTGCATCTACATTTTAAAAAAAGAATAATGTGACATATACTCTAATGCAAAGAATTATGTCTTCAGATAACACATGTCTGTCTTATTTTTAGGAAGCTGAAAACGGACTTTTCATTTCCCTAAAGGAAGTAAATACCTCCAAATGAAGCATTGTTATTTTAGTTATAATGCTTGACTGAATTATAAGACGTATAGCTTAAACTGCCTTAAAAATTGCTTGATTGGCTTGTAATACCAAAACAACTCTTGCTTCTCTCTGGATATTTATTTTGAAGAAATAAGCTCATATAATTTATAGAAGAATTTTATTTCAAGCACAAATAGAAAGTCCTCAGAAAATATGACTGTTAGGAGTCAAAACTATAAATGTGTGAAGAAGATTGTGTTGTGCATGGAACAAGAAAACTTAACATCTCCAAGGATAGTTCCCTGCAATTTTTGCATTGTTTCTTAAATTGTTGTGCTAAGAATGCACACATTATGTGCCACAAAATACTTAGCTATCAGAATATACAGGATAGAGCATAGTGAAAAACACATTCAGTATTACGATAGCAATATTGTGAAAAACAGTTAAATCAAACCAAAAGTAATTTCTATCAAAAAATGCAAATGCTACACGAAACCTATTTTCCTGCTAGGCATGCGTGATGATTTCAAACCCCTCCAAAAAACCAAATTTCAGCTTCTATTACAACGGACTATTAATAGGAGTTGAAGAAAATATCACACATTACTTACTGTTTTTGAGGTTCCTATGCCATCCTTCTGAAGTCAAAGGGCTGAAGAAGAATCACTGCCATGAGGAAATCTAGCAGGCAAAAAGAGGGAAAATAGCAAGCGTTAGTTGTCTGAAATATTAACATCTTCAGGTTTTCTTGAGGCACTTCCCAAAAGATCCCAAAGCAAAGAAGAAAAAGGAAAAGTTGGAGAAAAACATCACACACATCCCAAGCCGACTTTCTCCACAAACCCATGCAGCTCCAAACTTTAAAGTAAAGGCTCAAATTGTTGAGCATCCTGATTGAGCAAATATCCGACTTCGGTGTCAGTGGTTACGTACACAATTTCAGTAAGACGAATGCATCTCCAAAATTATGGTTACTTTAATGTATTATCCAGATTTTCCCCCTGTTTCTCTCCCTTTCTCCCTTTTCCATTCACATTTTTCTTCCTACAAAATGCACATAGGTCTGTTCTTCCTTGTACCCCAGTCAGGCCTGGCTTTGAAATGCATTTCAATCTCTCAACACAGACTGCTTTCATTGCATTTAGAGTCCCACTAAGGCCCAGCTTTAAAAGCTACTGATTCTTTTTTTCTTTAGCCTTCCTCACAAAGGAAGGGTATTTTGTAAATTACCAGCTCGTTCAGATCAACAAAAGGTACTTTCATAGAAAGCCCCATTTGATTTTGCTCAAATTTGATTACAAGGATGGAGAAAAGGAAAGGAAGTCAAAAAGAAAAACCCCAGATGGCTTTTTCATTCATCTCAGTGAATGAGCTTTATCTGTGCCTTTTGAAACTGTAGCAGTGGAAAAGCATTTCTGTTGGCTTAAAAAACTTGACAAAAATTATTGGTTTGCCATTTCTCATGTAACAGCCATTGGGAACTGGATGAAAAGACTTTTTCATGGGATCGCCTGCTTGGATCAAAATAATGGAGATTAGGTATTTCATTATAAATTACAGTGGGAGATAGAGCAGGCTGTCATATTAATAGCAACCTGCTCATGGCCTTCAATGGTAGCTATTCTCCTAGACAAAGGACCAAGGGGGTTGTCTATTGAACTTGTACTTTAGGCCTGATCAATTTTCTATCATCAAGGCAAAAGGTGAGATGACTAACAAAGGAATTCACACATGAGTGACCTCATAAGCCTACAGATAAAACAGCTTAAAGAAGCAAAATACATCCTGAAATTATGGATGATAAACTATATAAAGAAGAAGAAGACAGAGTATGAGAGCGGGAAAGGAAAGAGCAATGGTCTATAATTCTCCTCTCTCTTCTTGGCCAAATGGACACATTAAAAGCTACTTGTTTTCAGCTGCAGATAATTGCAGTGTTTGGTTTGCAGTGGTCGGCTTTAAATCCTTCAGCCCATTTTTTTTTTCCCTCAGCACAGCTCCAGTCATTTCACTCGCTATTAACAACGGCATTGTGTTCAAGACAAAGCTTCCACCAAGAGTCACACTTGAAAATAAAAACTAAAAAGAATCACAAGCAACACAGGCTTCAAGATATTACACAGTAGAATGTGCGTTCGTTATTTGCTTCAGGTTACCAGCCTCTCGCCTGCCTCTCCTGCACTTTCTTGGAACCTAAAGCATTTCAAAGACTAAGCTATACCTGAAACTAAAAGACACCAAATCTTAACGAAGCATAATGAAACATGTGATTCAATGAAGATTCTTTCAGAAGAGAGTGATGATAAAATACTAATCCAAAGGACCGTCTGTGCAGGACAGGTGATTAATTTTCATCCAATCGCAAGGAATAATTTAGATTCCAAATTGAAGTTGGCCAAATCACTGTAGAAACTGCTAAAATTTTCTTCTCTGTTACATTTCCATGGAATTTTCTTCAACCTTCCTTTAAAAAAAAATAATTGGGATTTCTGCCCTCTAGCCTTATTGTTCCTTGAATTCGGGATGGTAATAGAGAATTTATGTTCCAGAGATAAAACCCAGGCTACCAAAGTTTGCTATTACCTGGAGATATGGATACAGTGTAAGACTTTCTGCATACTACATAAAGCTAATGCAAAGTAAAAAAAAAAACATGTGAGCAGGATACAGTTTTACTGTGCTGCATTTTTTAAAGCCAAAGAGTAGTATAAGATTATTAATGTAAAAGGACTTCCAACTGCCTAAAAGCTTGAGAAAATACCATAAATATCACCCATGACAGCAGTTGTCAAAATAAGGCTATCTCTGAAAGGTACTCTTGACAGGAGTAATGATCCCCAGGTCTTGGGCACAAGCAGTCTTAGTATACACTCACGTATTTAGTAGTGATGACATAAGGAATCTGGTCATTTACATGTAGTTCAATAAAACAGGATATAATATAATCTGAGGTATATATACAAATGACTCTACATTTGCATAAAATTGTACTTACCTTGTTTTTTAGAAGAACCCTGCTTCCCTCAACTCTTTTAACGATTCATAGAGACCCCAAATTCAAAGTTATTGAAGAGAAATTAAACAACATTGGTGGAAGCCAGTATAAAGAAATCTCTTCCCACTATTGGTGTAAATGTGGATGGGTATCAATTTTCCAGAGGGTAACTGGACAGCATTCTTAAAAAGTTTGAAAGCGGAGCACCTGGGTGGCTCAGTAGGTTAAGCGTCCGACTCTTGATTTCAGCTCAGGTCATGATCCCAGGGTCATGGGATCGAGCCCCGTGTTGGGCTCCATGCTCTGCTTCAGATTCTCTCTCCCTCTCCCCTTCTACCCCTCTCCCCAGCTTGTGGTCTCTCTCTCTCTTAAAAAAAAAAATTGAAAGCCTTCATAACTCTTGACCTAGTTATTCCACCTCTAGGAATCTTCCCAGTAGAAACTATCAAAAATGCAGATAAAGATTTTTTTTTCCATGAAGACACTTATACAGTGAGTCAGACAGTAATAGGATAGTGACTAGGACTACAAGTTCTAGAGCGAGTAGCTGAGTTCCAATTACAACCTGACCAACTTCCAGTTACAACCTTGTAATGTTGTAATTAACCTCCCTGTCTCAGTTTTCTCACCTGTGAAATGTGGATCTCAAAGGTGTGTTATGAGAATTAAATGAGGTAATATATGCAGAGCATTTAAAAAGTGACTAACACATACTAAGTACTGAATAAGTATTAGGTGTTATCTGGAAACAAATAATTAAGGTAACAAATCTGTAAAATTGTTAACTAAATTGTGATAAATACAATAGAACGCAATATGCCCATTCGAGATCATGTTTCTTAATAACATGCAAAAACACTCATACTAAGTAAAAAACTCAGTATTCAAAAACCTCTATGTGATATCAAATATACCCATGCAATATTTATGTGCGTTAAAAGTGGTAATAGTATTTATCCTCAAATAATGTAGAACTAGGAGGAGCCCCAAAGAGCATGCAGCATTTATTTAATACAGGTAGGCTAGGCTATGGGGAAAGTCAGAATCTATACCAAAGTTTATCTTCGTGCTCAACCCTAAGATCTAGAAATGAGATGTGCTTCAACAACCAGGAAGTAAGCTTACACTCTAAAATGAAAAAAGTAAAATCTAAGTATAATAGATTCACAAAATTCCCACCCAAAGAAGCTGTCAGTATGTGGGTTACCAAGGGCATTTGATGACAGGGAATGCAGCAAAATGACTCAGGGATAAACTTGGGAAGATACACACAAGCCAACATATACAGGATGTGTGTAACGCAAACAGCTTTGATTCAGTTGGGGGCAAAGGACAAGGTCAAGGAATCATAAACATAAAAAGTTTCAACAACAGGGCCAGAGGAGTGGCCTAATCAATTGCAGTGGCTGCTAAACATAGAGACTGTAGGGTGCAGCCAAGTTAAGGACTCACTATGGGAATGCGTAGAAAAGGGAGTAAAGCATTTGTTGGTTTCCCTCCTCCTAGCCATAGGAAGTTAGAACCTGAAGACAGAAAGGGAGGTGTATGGAAGAGTAGAATCCCTACTCCTTGCTGAGCCTTTTGTCAAGCCTGAATTAGGGGATGGGGAAAGGATAGGGAAATGGGGAAGCCTAGTATTTATTTGAGCTGTGCTAGTCTTTAGTAACAAAAAGTGACTGGAAAATTACCAGAATCTCCCAAGATATTATTAAGAGGCAGGAATGTGACAGAGCATAGTTGAAGGTGAAGAAAACAAAACCAAATTCAGATTACTCAGTATATGACTTACACGTATATTATGCCTTTGTTGCAAAAAAAAAAAAAAAAGTGTCAAAGCTAAGGGCTAGGCTTTTCAAGAAATTTCAATTAATAAGAAGCAATGTTCAAAAATATAAAAATGCCATGTGATCCAACAATTCCACTTCTGGACATATATCCAAAAAGAACTGAAAGCAGGGACTCAGACAAATACTTGTCCATTCACATTTAGACCAACATTATTCACAGTGGCCAAAAACTAGAAGCAACTCAAGTGTCCATAGACAGATGAATGGACAAACAAATTTTGGTATATTCAATGGAATATTATCCAGTCTTAAAAAGGAAATTCTCATACATGCTACAACATGGGTGAATCTTGAAGATATGCTTAGTGAAATAAGCCAGACACAAAAGGACAAATATTGTATGATTCCACTTATACAAAGTACTTAGAGTAGTCAGACTCACAGAGACAAAGAGTAGAACGGTGGTTGCCAGAAGCTGGGGTAGAGGAAGAATTTGGAGTTATTGTTTAATGGGTACAGACTGTCAGTTTTGCAAAATAAAATGAGTTCTGAATATGGACAGTGGTGATAATTGCACAACAAAGTGAACGTACTTAAAACCACTGAACTGTACCATTAAAATGGTAAATTTGTGTTATGTATATTTTACCACAATTAAAAAAATAATATGGGTAAATAAATAAGAATATTAAAATGTTGCTTCCTGAACTCAACTCTTTTATCTTACTATCATCCAATGGCAAGGAGAGGAGAGAGAAAAGGAAAGGGAGGGGACGAGGGAGGGAGACACAGTGAAAGAGAGAGAAACAGAGAGACAGGGAGAGAGGGGAAAAGGGAAGGCCTGCTATACGCAGTTGTGCAATCTGTAGACTTCATCCAGAAGCCATGGGGGGAGAAAGAAGGTAAAATCCAGCTGGAAGTTATGGTGACCAAGTGGTATGTCCAGGGACTAGAGTTCAACAGTTGGGAGAAAGGGCACAATTTTTTAACTTACACACCCAGAAAGAACATCTTTTATTAATCTGAAGAATGACACTGCACGTGTTGAAGCCTTGAAAGGGAGCCAGACTGGTATGTGGACAGATTAAGAATAATCATTTAGATTGAGTGGCAGAGTTCGTTATGTGCTCTTTTTTTAAGTGTTATTTTTTATTTATTTTTGAGAAAGAGCATGCGAGTGGGGGTGGGCGGGGGTGTGCAGAGAGAGAGGGAGAGAAAGAGAATCCCAAGCAGGCTCCACACTGTCAGTGCAGAGCCTGATGGAGCCTGACTCGGGGCTCAAACTCATGAACCATAAGATCATGACCTCAGCCAAAATCAAGAGTCAGATGCTTAACCAACTGAGCCCCGGTGACGTGCTCTTTATAAATGAATTGGCCACCGATTCCCTGGGATAACCTGCTGCCTGGGACTTTCATCACTGTCCTCCTCACATGCTCTTCCTTGCCATCAATAAAACCAGCATTACATCATACACCAAAGCATATGATATGACGGGAGTAAAATAATATGTAATATATAATTTGGCTTCTCTAAATGAGACAACATAAATTAAGTCCAGGTCTAAAACATGTGCTCTTCACTTTTCAGAACTGTAGGGAACACTGTTCTTACAACCAATTCTCTAAGGATGGTATTTAAAATTTACATTCCAAACCCTGACTTTCCACCCAAACTAATGCCATACTTCAGGTAAAGCTACAGGACATTTTTAAGCATATCCAAAATATCTCTTTGCCCCATTGCATCAAAAATAGCTCCCTTTCCTAACTTCTCTGATTCTGTTCATGTGTGACTTAAAGTGCCCAGACACACAACATTGGCAATATATTTGAATCCTTCTTTTCTTTTGCACCTTACAGTCAATCACATGGGTCCATTTTCTCCTTGATATGTTACATCCAGACCTCCCAGGCCTTTCCTAAGGTCTTATATAGTTCTGAAAATGTAATCGTTTCTCAGGGCTCTTTATTTGATACTCTTCTCTTCTCTCTCTGTGGCCTCATTCAGGAAAAGCAGTGATTCCCTTGATTAACTCTCACTGTCTATCAACTTGCTCATTTATCTTTCTTGAAATTCTTCCTCTATGGCTTCTTGGACTCCAACCACTTACTTCCTTGATTCTCCAATCCCTTCCATTCCGTGTCCCTGACTCCACGACCTTCAATGAGGGACTCACCCTCATCTCTGAAAAACTCTTTGACTTAATCCTCTTCATACCACACATCCCTGGCCACTTCTCCCTCTTCAGGATCACCTATGATGTGTATGCTAATGACTCCCAGATCCACTCTCCAGCACTAGTCCTAAAGCTAGCTCAAATTCAAATTGTCTTCCACAACTCTGTAGGGAATGAGGGAGCAAGTGAGAGAGTGAGAGTGGGTGAGAAGGGGAAAGAGAAAGAGGGATAGGGAAAGAGAGAGAGGAGAGAGAGAGAATTCAAACATGAATTCTTCCCTTTCTATAGTGGTAAAATGCAACACTCAGTTTCTCCAGCAACAAATGCCCATCCTTGTTGGTTCTTCTGTCTCAGCCTCTAATTAATTACCAAAACCTTTGAATTACATCTTACAAATTTCTCTACGGTTTCTCCCTTTCTTCTCAAACACAGTCCTATTACTCTAATTAGGATCTGAAGCAGCTCTGACTTATGCAACTATAGTAACCTTGAGACTAGGCCCCTCCCTCATCCTCCACCTGGCCATTACAATAATGTTCTTAAAGGAAACATCTACCCATGTCACTGCTCTAATTAAACCTTTAAAGGTACTCCATGCTGCAGAGCCTTGCTAACCAAAATGCATCACCCGGAACCTTGTTAGAAATAAAGAAAATGGGAAAACAAAAAAAGAAAGAAAGAAATGCAGAAATTGAGATCCTTACTCCAGGTCTACTGAATCAGATCTACATCTTAACAAGATCTCCAGGTGATTCAGATGTCCATTCACCTTTGAGAAACACTGGTCTAAAGAATAAGGTACTATTATAGCTTCAACCATAGGCCCTTCAAAAACTTCACAAACTGGTGCCCATATATCTTCCCAATTTCAACTTCAGCCCCTTTCCCTCCACACCACCTTCCCCTCCACATCACCTTTCCTGCGTTGGGGCCTTTATACAAGCCATCCTTTGCCAAGAACACCCTTCCCTACTTCACCTGGCAATATCTGATTCATCTCTTAAGACTTAGCCAAAGTGTCACATCTTACAATGTATCAAGACCAGAAGTTTTATTTCAAGAGAATAAAAAAGAATAGGCAATGTTAGAATACAGTGTCTGTACTAAACATAAAGTATTTTTTTTTTATTTTTTTTTCAACGTTTATTTATTTTTGGGACAGAGAGAGACAGAGCATGAACGGGGGAGGGGCAGAGAGAGAGGGAGACACAGATTCGGAAACAGGCTCCAGGCTCTGAGCCATCAGCCCAGAGCCCGACGCGGGGCTCGAACCCACAGACCGCGAGATCGTGACCTGGCTGAAGTCGGACGCTTAACCGACTGCGCCACCCAGGCGCCCCAAAGTATTTTTATGAAAAGAATTTTTTTCAACTTTATGTGTGTAGATGCATAGTGGTCATGATCTACAGTACATTTCTTACTGCAGATAAAAAGCAAAATATGCCTTCTCTAAGTTCAGAGGTTTTGTCAGAAGGGCCTCAGAGTTTTGCCATGTGTGCATACCTCTTTATAAAACTGATTGGATTTTATAAAAGTATATTTTTGTATGTCTGTTTCCCCATCATACCATTGGTTCCTTCAGGGTGAGCTACAACTTTTCTATCTTTGAAAACCCAAATACTAGTACAATCAATGTTTTTTGGATGAATGAATGAGTGAATGAATGAATAACAGTATTAATGAAATAAGTCCACTATTGTTCAAGAAAAGATCAATAGTTTCTTATGTTGAGGCAGGGAGTAACAGAGAGACAAGAGTCACACCTTTGGGAGGTGGTCCAGGGTCCAAGAAAAGGCTGTGAGCTTCAGCTAAACTGACTCCAGTTTTGAGTCCCTATTTTGTCCCTTATGACTGTGAAACCTTGAACAACTTACCTACCCTCACAGAGTTTCAACTTTCTCCTCTGAAAAATGGTTATATTATATATTCAATTTTCCAGGTGAGATAATGTTACATGAAGTGCTAACCACATTCTCTAGAACATAGTGAGTACTCTGTAATTCTGTATTGGATCAGAATTAAATATGATAATATCTACCATACATCTGTTACATCGTAGGAATTCATGAATAGTAATGACTGTAGCTGGGCAATTTACTGGGGTTTTTAATATGGCAGAATAACCTACTGAAAATAATTAATAAAATAATCTCATTTTACATAATAATTATAAATAATTATAAATGTTTGTATAAATTTATATAAATATTTATGTAAAGAATAAATAAAATAATTTCTTATTTTAACTAGGGAGAAAAAAGGGAACTCCCATCCCCAATAAGAGAGTATCTTACTTTATTTACTTTCTCTATAGCACATATAACTTTTAGCTATTATATAATCCTTACTTGTGTATTATGTTTATTATTTAGCATCTGTCTCCTCAGCCAGAATATAGGCTATGAAGGCACAAATTG
The DNA here is from genome assembly GCF_014898765.1 of Herpailurus yagouaroundi. NCBI lineage: Eukaryota > Metazoa > Chordata > Mammalia > Carnivora > Felidae > Herpailurus > Herpailurus yagouaroundi. The sequence goes on along the minus strand of NW_024412400.1, from coordinate 73,481,666 downwards.
TTTAGAGTAGGAACCAGTGAAACAAGTAGAGATATATAACCTGCACTGGAGGAACCCCTAGAGGACTCTACAAACAGAGATGCAGATACATAGACATGGACATCGACTGTGATTCAAGTGCAGAGATAGATGCGGAGGTAGCTGTGGATGCAGATGCGGGTACAGATGTAGATGCATCTTCTCTCATGGAGAAGGGCAATAGATTTGGTCTATATAGCTCCTGAAGTCAAACTGAAATTAATGAACAAAAGCTACAGAGAAAAGTTTCATATCAACATTTTAAAAAGTTTCTAATATTAACATGGTCCAGACAAGGAACAAAATCATTCAGGGGTTGATCCCTAACACTTACAGTGTTCAGACAGAAACTAAACTGCTGTTTGGGTTGAAGGTTATAAAGAGAACACAAGTATTGTTTCAGTTTATCTAGATGTGTGTCAAGAAATACAAAGGGGCTACCTGCAAAAAAAGTTAGTCTGCCACAGTTTCATGAATGGTTGTTAAATAAGAAATGCCCTTTTTCGTTCTTTTATCTCTGTGGTAAGGATCTCACTGATGTCTTCTATTCTTTTCTCAAGTCCAGTGAGTATCCTTATGATTGCGGCTTTAAATTCCCCATCAGGCATGTTACTTACATCTATTTCGCTTAGATCTCTGGCTGTATGAAGTGCCGAATCACTACATTGTACACCTGAAACTTGTATTACACTGTATGTTAACTGGAACTTAAATAAAACAAACAAAAACAAAAAAAGTCTACTAAGATGAAGATTCCTTAAAAAATTAAAAATAGAAATCCATACGATCCAGTAAATTCCACTACTGAGTATTAATCCAAAGAAAACAAAAACACTGATTTGAAAATATATATGCACCCTTATGTTTATCACAGCATTATTTACAATTGCCAAGATACAAAAGCAACTTGTGTCCAATTGATAGATTAATAGATAGAGATGTGGAATGGAATATTACTCATCCCATCACCATCTGCAACAACATGGATGGACCTAGAGGGTATTATGCTAAGCAAAATAAGTCAGACAGAGAAAGAAAAATACCATATGATTTCACCTATATGTGTAATCTAAAAAAGCAAAACAAATGAACAAACAAACCAATGAACCAAAAGAGAAGCAAGACTCATTAAATACAGAGAATAAACTGGTGGTTGCCTGAGGGGAAGAGATGGGAGGGTGAGTGAAATAGGTGAAGGGGATTAAGAGGTACAAACATCCAGTTATAAAATAAAAGTCACATGATTTCGGCTCAGGTCATGATCCCAGGGTTGTGGATGGAGCCCTGCGACAGGCTCCACACAGTGTGTGGAGCTTAAGATTCTGCTTAAGGTTATCTCTCTCCCTCTGCCACTCTCACCTGCTCACACATGCTCACTCTCTCTCTGTCTCTCTCTAAAGTAAAAATAGATGAATGAATAAAAATAAAAGTCACAAGGATGGGAGTGCCTGGGTAGATCAATTGATTAAGCAATCAATTCTTGGTTTTGGCTCAGGTCATGATCTCATGTTTCATCAGTTTGAGCCCTGTGTCAGGCTCTGCGCTGATAGCATGGAGCCTGCTTGGGATTTTCTCTCTCCCTCTCTCTCTGCCCCTCCCCCACTCATGTGCACGTGCACTCGTGCACTCCCTCTCTCTCTCTGTCTCTCTCAAAATAAATAAATAAACATTTTTTTTTTAATCATGAGGATACACAAATGAACTACTGGGACTTCATCAAAATAAAAAGCTTCTTGGGGCACCTGGGTGGCGCAGTCGGTTGAGCATCCGACTTCAGCCAGGTCACGATCTCGCGGTCCGTGAGTTCGAGCCCCGCGTCGGGCTCTGGGCTGATGGCTCAGAGCCTGGAGCCTGTTTCCAATTCTGTGTCTCCCTCTCTCTCTGCCCCTCGCCCGTTCATGCTCTGTCTCTCTCTGTCCCAAAAATAAATAAACGTTGAAAAAAAAATTAAAAAAAAAAAAATAAAAAGCTTCTGCACAGCAAAGGAAACAATCAGCAAAACTAAAAGGCAACCAGTGGAATGGGAGAAGATATTTGCAAACCATATATCAGATAAAGGGTTAGTATCCAAAATCTATAAAGAACTTACCAAACTCAACACCCAAAAAACAAATAATCCAGTGAAGAAATGGACAAAAGACATGAATAGGCATTTCTCCAAAGAACATATCCAGATGGCCAACCAACACCTGAAAAAATGCTCCACATCACTCATCATCAGGGAAATACAAATCAAAACCACAATGAGACACCACCTTACACCTGTTAGAATGGCTAACATTAACAACCCAGGCAACAAAAGATGTTCGCGAGGATACGGAAAAAGAGAATCTCTTTTGCATTGTTGGTGGGGATGCAAGCTGGTGCAGCCACTCTGGAAAACAGTATGGAGGTTCCTCAAAAAACTGAAAATAGAACTACCCTATGACCCAGCAGTTGCACTACTAGGTATTTATCCAAGAGATACAGGTGTGCTGTTTTGAAGAGACACATGAACCCCATGTTTATAGCAGTGTTATCAACAACAGCCAAAGTATGGAAAAAGCCCAAATGTCCATCGAAGGATGAATGGATAAAGAAGATGTGGTATATATATATATACATACACACACACACACACAATGGAGTATTACTCAGCAGTCAAAAATAATGAAATCTTGACATTTGCAACTACATGGATGGAACTAGAGGGTATTATGCTAAGCAAAATTAGTCAGAGAAAGACAAATATCATATGCCTTCATTCATATGGGGACTTTAAGACACAGAACAGATGAACATAAGGAAAGGGAAGCAAAAGTAATATAAAAACAGGGAGGGGGACAAAACATAGGAGACTCTTAAATATGGAGAACAAACAGAGGGTTACTGGAGGGGGTGTGAGAGGGGGGATGGGCTAAATGGGTAAGGGGCACTAAGGCATCTACTCCTGAAATCATTGTTTTACTATATGCTAACTAATTTGGATATAAATTAAAAAAATAAAATTAAAAAAATCATGGGGATAATGAGGCACCTGGGTGGCTCAGTCAGTTAAGCATCTGACTCAGTTTTGGCTCAGGTCATGATTTCTTGGATTCATAAGTTCAGGCCTTGTGTTGGGCTCTGTGCTGACAGCACAGAGCCTGCTTACAGTTCTCTCTCTCCTTCTCTCTCTGTCCCTCCTCCTCTCTCAAAATAAATAAATAAAACTTAAAAAAAATCATGGGATAAAAAATAGAGCATAAGGAATATAGTCAATAAGATTGTAATAACATTGTATGGTGACATGGTTAACTAAACTTACCGTGGTGAACATAGTATAATGTGTAAAATTGTCAAATCACTATGCTGTACACCTGAAACTATCATAACATTGTATGTCAACTATACTTCAATTAAAAAATGTTTAGATAAAAAAAGATAAATGCCTACTAATGGTAATAACAGAATAATAAGCAAGCTTATAGATGCTCTGCAGTTCTGCTCAGCTTCAGTTCTTAAGCAAATTTACTTAATGTTGTATGCCTTGAACACATTTAAATATTAAGATGTTAGAAAAATATAAAGCTCCATTACTGGTACTCCATTAATAACAAATTGAAGTAATTTCAATATTTCTATCATCTAAAAACGATCTTGTCAAGAAAATAATATAAATAAAATTGAAATGGATGTGCTCAATCCACCAGGGAATAAAAATTTCAACAATTGAAGAAACATTATAAATTATAAATATAAATATAAAATTATAAATACTTGCTATGCTCATTAAAATCACCTTATCAACCATTAAAGTAGGTCCTAAAGGATCTCTACTTGGTAGCATTTTCTTAGTCTAGTTTGGGATGCTTTGTGAATTTCAAAGTAATAAAACTTATTTCCTTGAAAATGTTACATAACTCAAACTATTTAAGTTAATTTTGCAATCAGTCTGATTTAACAAACTGTCCCAATCAAAATTCAAAACACTTCTATTTATATTAATGGCTAATAGTGATACCAATCAAGGCAGAGTTATTTAAACAATGAAACAACTTTGGTATCAGAGCAAAATCAAATTGATTTGGAGACACAGATAGCTATATGTTATGATAGCTGTATATACTAATGCTACCTGCATACATCTTAGATAAATAGTATTTACTAACAAGAATCACGAGTTGTCAGTACGTGCATGATCTAGCGTCTGCCCATCCCTACAATACTATCTCCCAAAGCTCTTTCCCTTGCCCACTTGCCTCATGACACCCTGGTAATTTTTTTCTTCTTATAATACATAAATTTATGCTAGAGCCTCTGCCTAGAATGTTCTTTCTGCAGCTCTTCTCATGTCAAACTCATTCTTATCCTACCAATTTCTCTTTTGATGTCCACACCTCAGAAAACATTTCCTGGATATCCCAGCACCCATCCTGCCCTATGTAACCTTGCTGCTCTCCATCTCCCTCTCAGAATTTTTTTTTTTAATGTTTATTTATTTTTGAGAGAGGGAGACAGAGGGCGAGCAGGGGAGGGGCAGAGAGAGAGGGAAGCACAGAATCCAAAATAGGCTCCAGCCTCCAATCTGTCAGCACAGAGCCCAACACGGGACTCAAACCCATGAGCCGTGAAATCATGACCTGAGTGAAAGTTGGATGCTTAACCGACTGAGCCACCCAGAAGCCCCAACCCTCTCAGAATCTTGTTTGTGGCCTTTATGGTGCCTGTCTCAAATTACTATTTACTATAGCTTATTTTTTTTATTCTGTATTCACTCTATTGTAAACTCCATGGGGAAGGAACCATGTGTGTCTCATTCATTCCTATGTCCCTAAAACTCAACACAGGGTTGAATACTCAGTAGAAATTCAGTATATCTACACTGAATGAATGAAGAAATGAATGAATATAACAAAACCATAGTCATTCCTCAATTTCAAAGGTGGTTGACCACACACACACACACACACACACACACACACACACACACACAAATTTTACCTGAACCTCTATACTACAAAATGATGCTGAGAAAGTAAAATAGTATTTAAATTAATTCAACTAAATTATTGCTTCTGGCAGACAGTATCACTCATAAAAAATGAGACACACCTCAAACTGAAAGCATTTTATTAATTCTTCCTGGTCAAGTATACATAGAAACATATGTCCCACCTAGGGTTTGCCACTTACAACAAGGGGAGCCAGGTTAAAGAGGTGGCAAGGCCAGGAGATGGCCCTACTCTGACAGAGACACAGATGCGACAGTGCAGTCCTCACACTAAATGCTGACATTGATCTTGATGACGGTGATGATAATGACGATGATGACAACAATGATAGGAGCAACATTTGTCAAGCATTTGCTATGTGCCAGATAGTGTTCTAAGTGCTTGGCATATACTAGATCCTTTAGTTCTTACAACAACCTTACAGCTATCCCCACTTCACATATGAGAACTTCCAAGGCTTCGTCAATTAGAGCAAGCACTTGAATTTACAAAATGTCACACAGTTAAGAAGAGTAAGAGCTGAGATTTAATCCTAGGTACTTTGATCCTATATGCCCACATTTGTCTCTATTAAAGAAAAACCAAAATATTCTGTTTGAATATACCACTAGACCAAACACTCATAGTCACGCAAAAAAAAAACTTAAACTGTCCTGACTTACCTGAAATGCTCTGACCTGAAACAAACTTAAGCTTTCTTCATGTCTTTATGGCATGACCTTACAGCTTCCTAGACAATCAGCTATAAACAAGTTCATTATGCAATGAAAAGGAGTGAGTTTTTAGTAACCAATCACAAGAGAAAACAATATACTTACTGTACTCACTGCAGTAACTACCGAAAGCCCAGCTCCAATCACTGTTAGCAGTCAGCTTCTCGCTCAATAAAATATTCATATCAAGCAAAGCTCTCTGAATTTTCTTTTGACATGTCTAAGTATGTAAAAATATTTTAAGACATACCAAGAAGAAAGTGTACCTTATATGGTAATAAGCATAAAATGATGAAACAGGACCTGCCAGGACTTTGCAGCCATGGGGGATGCTCACATTTCTTATTAGGGAAATCCACACTGGTTTAGCTCCAATAACAAGGTTATTCTTTTACCAAATGGATAAGAGTAACACTTTCCTGAGTATCCCAGAAGGACAGACAACACAGAAATAGACCAAAATAAAATATCAGATGGCCAGAACAAAAAATACTTAGATAAGAGAGAGGGGAAGGAGGTAAGAAGATGAGAAAGAAGGAAAAGACATGCACTGTCATGTGAGTCAACAAATAGAGCAGGCAGCCAACATTTTGCAAAACATCTTTAGAGAAAATTAAAGGCACCTTGGTAATACTACTTATAGAGATTTTGAATTCAGGGGTGCTTGGGTGGCTTAGTTGGTTAAGCATCTGACTTCACCTCAGGTCATGATCTCAGTTGTGAGTTTGAGGCCCACGTCAGTCTCTGTGCTGGCAGCTCAGAGCCTGGAGCCTGCTTCAGATTCTGTGTCTCCATCTCTGCCCCTGCCCTGCTCATGCCTCTGTCTCTGTCTCTCTTTCTCTCAAAAGTAAATAAACATTAAAAAAAAATAAAGATTTTAAATTCAGGGGAATTTGAGATAAATAGGAAGTACCAGGAAATAGAATTCTATTAGTTTTCTGTGCCTACTGTCACAAATGACCACAAATTTGGTGGCTCAAAACAATAGAAGTTTATTCACTGCAGTTCTGGAGGCCAGAAATCTGAAATCAGTATCACTGGACCTAAAACAAATTGTTGGCGTAACTGAATTCCCTCCAGAGATTCCAGTGGAGAATCCACTCCTTCCTTCTTCTAGTTTCTTGTGGCTGCCAGCACTTCTTGACTTGTGGTCACATCACTCTGATCATCTAAGGCCAGCATTGTGAACCTTGCTCTGTGTATATAAAACTTCTTCTGCCTCCCTTCTATAAGGATTGTTTTTCCCAATACTTTAAATTATTCTGGAAATTAAAGCCAGCATAATTACTGTAGTTTAATTCATAAAAAGTTTTTTAAATTAATTCTATTAATTGTATCTAATTTTATTCCATAACCTGTGTTCAATCAATCTTGAAAAAAGAATCTTTCCTGTCTTTATTGAATTCTAGGCTGAAGTGCCAATTCAAATACACTTATGTAGGAGAAGAAAGAGAGGGCTTCTCTTTTCTACTTTATTAGAATCCCAGGAAAAATGCTCTCATAGGCCAAAATAAGCAAGAAAGACAGCTTTTTCTGATTGGAGCAGGGAAGAAGAATCTTCAATCTACTACCAAAAGAAGAAAGGAAGGTGTGCTGAACAGATAAAAACCACAGAAGTCCAGTGCACTCTATGCCAGACCACACACACCTATTATAATACACCCATCCCACATATACACATACTCACAACAGAAAAGTACTCACTCCTCCCACAAGCACAACAATCCAAAGCTGCGTCTTCTTTCTGCATCTAGCCAGAAGTTCAAATTCTGAAGGTAATATAAGTTTCCTTCTTTAAATCCAGGCATGTCTCCTCTTGACCTTGTACTCTTTAGCTCAATGTCTAGCCCAGTGGTTAAAAGCATCAGACTGCCTCAGCTGAAATCATGGCTCCACCTCTTAACAGTGTGTGATTTAGGACAAGTAACCCAACTTCTCTGTGTCTTAGTCTACTCATTTATAAAATGAAAATACTGGTAGTATCTACTTCATAGAGTTGTTTTAAGCATTTAATCAGAGAAAATTTATGAAACACAAAGAGTAAGCATTCAATAAGTGTTAGGTGCTGTAGTTGTTATCATTTTAGATGATACAGATACAACATTAAACAAAACAGCAACTCCATAGAACTCCTCAGGGAACTCAAATTCTAGCAGGAGAAATAGAAAAATTAGACAATTAAACAAACAAATTAAGACCCTCTTAATTTCTGACTTAGCTTTTCAAACTCAGAATGAAGCCTTTATCTCTTTTTTCACTTACCTGCCTATTGTTGAACATTTAAATTGAGGTGAAGCTCTTTATAGTGATGTGAAGGTTGTGCAAAATAAATCAAGTAAAAAGAGTAGGCAGAACAGTATATACTGTATGGTAAAAGCCCTGATTATAGTAAATACACATACACATTATAAATACCTTTGTTTCTGCATTAAAATGGCAGAAAGGATATACAAACTGCTAATAATTACTGGTAAGTTAGAGAGTTGGCAAAGGCTTTTTTTACTTTACTAAGTAAACATGTAATACTATTTTAATGAAAAAATGTTTATAAAATTTTAATCTAAAAGATTCTGATGGTTAGGATTGAGAAAAACAATCAAAATCTATTTAATCGTGCATACTATTATAGCCCTTTGTAAGAATTAAGCTTGTTTCTTTCATGTATGTATGTTAAAACTAAATCTTCAAAGTTTACTGAGCACCCTTCCTCCTAAACCCTTATTATCTTTTTTACACAATAATAGCAACATACTGTCTTTGATTTAAAAGACAATTGTTTGGGGTGCCTGGGTGGCTCAGTCAATTACGCATCCAACTTCTGCTCAGGTCATGATCTCACAGGTTGTGGGTTTGAGCCCCGCATCGGGCTCTGTGCTGACAGCTCAGAACCTGGAGCCTGTTTTGGATTCTGTGTCTCCCTCTCTCTCTGCTCCTCCCCCACTTGCAGTCTGCCTTTCTCCCTCTCAAAAATAAATATTAAAAAAATTGTTATATAAATGTTCAACATGATACACCAATAAGAGAAAGGATTAAAAAAAAAAAACAAGATTATTTCAGTAGATACAGAAAAAGCATTTGACAAACTACAATATCCATTCATGATTAAAAAAAAACCCTCAACAATGTAGGTTTAAAAGGAACATACCTCAACATTATAAAGGCCATATATAAAAAACCCACAGTGAACATCATGCTCAATGGCAAAACACTGAGAGCATTTCTCCTAAGATCAGGAACAAGACAAGGATGTTCCTTGTCACCACTTTTATTGAAAATAGTTCTGGAAGTCCTAGCCATAGTAATCAGAACAAAAAAAGAAATAAATGGTAAGTAAGAAGTAAAATTTTCACTATTTGAAGATGACATGATACTATATATAGAAAACCCTAAAGACTCTACCAAAACACGACTAGAAATGATAAATGAATTCAGTAAGGACATAGGATACAAAATCCATGTACAGTTGTATTTCTATACAATAACAGTGAAACAGCATAAAGGGAAAGCAAGAAAACAATCCCATTTACAATCAAACCAAAAATAATAAAATACTTAGGAATAAACTTAACCTAGGAGATGAAACACCTGTGCTCTGAAAACTATAAAACACTGATGAAAGAAATTGAAGATGACACAAATAAATGGAAAGGTATTTCATGCTCATGAACTGGAAAAACAAATATTGTTAAAATGTCTATACTACCCAAAGTAATCTCCAGACTTAATGCAATCCTTATCAAAATACCAACACATTTTTCACAGAACTAGAACAAATAATCTTAACTTATTATGGAACCACAAAAAATCCCAAATAGCCAAAGCAGTCTCAAAAAAAAGGGACAAAACTAGAGGTATCAAGTCACAGATTTTAAGATATACTACAAAGCTTTAGTAATCAAAACAGTATGGTACTGGCACAAAAAACAGTGATCAATGGGACAGAATAGAAAGCCCATAAATAAACACTTATGGTCAATTAATCTTTGACAAAGGAGACAAGAATATGCAATGAGAAAAACAAACAGTGTTGGAGCAACTGGGCAGCTATATGCAAAAGAATGAAACCAGACCACTTTCTCACACCATACACAAAAATAAACTCAAAATGGATCAAAGATTTAAATGTCAAACCTGAAACCATAAAAACTCTAGAAGAGAGCACAGGCAGTAATTTCTCTGACATTGACCATGGTAACATTTTGCTAGATATGTCTCCAGAGGCAAGGGAAACAAAAACAAAACAAAATAAAAAACTATTGGGACTACATCAAAATAAAAACTTCTGCACAATAAACAGTCAACAAAACTAAAAGACAGACAACTACTGAATGGGAGAAGATATTTGCAGAAGGCATATCCAATCAAGGCTTCGTATCCAAAATATAAAGAATTTATAAAACTCAACACCAAAAAAAATGTAATTAAAAAATGGACAGAAGACATGAACAGACATTGCTCCCAAGAAGACATCCAGATAGCAAACAGACACATGAAAAGATGCTCAAAATCACTCATTATCATTGAAATGTAAATCAAAATCACAATGAGATATCACCTCACACCTGTTGGAACGGCTAAAATCAAAACCACAGGAGTGCCAGTGTGGCTGTGGGTTCAGTGTCTGACTCTTGATTTTGGTTCAGGTCATGATCTCATGGTTTGTGGGTTTGAGCCCCACATTGGGCTCTGCACTGGCAGTGCAAAGACTGCTTGGGATTCTCTCTCTCCCTCTATCCCTGCCCCTCCCCTGCTCATTCTCTCTCTCTCTCTCTCTCTCTCTCTCTCTCTCTCTGTCTCTATCTTTGTGTCTCAAAATAAATAAACACTCTTAAAAAGTAAAATAAAATAAAAAACACAATAAACAAGTGTTGGCGTGCATACGGAGAAAAAGGAATACTCATGCACTGTTGGTGGGAATGCAAACTGGTGCAGCCACTGTGGGACACAGTAGGGAAGTTCTTCAAAAAATTAAAAATAGAATTACTTCATGATTCATGAGAATCCACTGCAAGGTATTTACCCAAAGAATGTGAAAATATTAATTTGAAAAGATACATGCCCCCTATGTTTATTGCAGCACTACTTACAATAGCCAAATTATGGAAACAGCCCAAGTATCCATCAACAGATGAGTGGATAAAGATGTGATATATTTATACCATAGAATATTACTCAGTTATAAAAAAGAATGAAATCTTGCCATTTTCAACAACATGAATGGATCTACAGGATATAATGCTAAGTGAAATAAGCCAGTCAGAGAAAGACAAATATCATGTGATTTCACTCTTAAATTCCTATGTGGAATTTAAGAAACAAAACAAATGAACAAGGAAAAAAAAAAGATAAACCGAAAACAGACTCTTCACTATAGAGAACAAACTGATGGTTATCAGAAGGGAGGTGGATGGGGGATGGGTAAAATAGATGAAGGGGATTAATAGTATATTTATCAAGATGAGCACTGAGTAATGTATAGAATTATTCAATCACTGTATTATACACTTGACACTAGTATAATACTACATGTTAACTATACTGGAAATAAAAATTTTAAAATATTGTTTACACAACCCAAAAATTGGCTCTTTGGTATCCCACCCAAATGAATATAGGAACTCCTTGTCCTTTTTCTTCAATTTCACTGTGAACCTAAAAATGCTCCCAAAACAGTCTATTTTTAAAAATTACTTGAGGTAGAATTTTTTTAGGTTTTCTACATAGAGAATCATGTCTGCAAATAGTGAAAGTTTGCACTTCTTTCTTGCTGATTTTGATGCCTTTTATTCTTTTTTTGTTGTTGTCTGATTGCTAAGATGAGGACTTCCAATAATATGTTAAATAACAATAGTGAGAGTGGACATCCCTGTTTTGATCCTGACCTTAGAGGAAAATCTGTCAGTTTTTTTACATTAAAGATGATATAAGCTGTGGGTTGTTCATATATCACCTTCATGACAATGAAGTATGTTCCCTCTACCCCTAACTTGTTGAACGTTTTTATCAAGAATGGATGCTGGACTTTGTCAAATGCTTTTTCTGCATCTGTTGAGAGGCTCATATGGTTCTTAACCTTTCTCTTATTACTGGGGTATATCACTTTGATTTGTGAATACTGAACCATCCCTATGGACCAGGAATAAATCCCCCTTGATCATGGTGAATAATTCTTTTAATGTACTGTCGGATTCAATTTGCTAGTATCTTGTTGAGAATTTTTGTATCCATGTTCATCAGGGATATTGGTCTGTAATTCTCCATTTTAGTGGGGTCTTTGTCTGGTTTTGGAGTCAATGTAATGCTGGCCTTGTAAAATGAATTTGGAAGTCTTCCTTCTGTTTCTATTTTTTGGAACAGTTTGAAAAGAATATGCATTAATTCTTCTTTGAAAAAACTGCTAGAAGTGATACAAGAATTCAGTAAAATCCAGGATACATAATCAATATACAGAAATCTATTGCATTTCTATACACCAATAATGAAGCAGCAAAAAGAGAAATCAAGAAATCAATCCCATTTACAATTGCACCAAAAACCAGAAGATATTTAGGAATAAACCTAACTAACCAAAGAGATAAAAGATCTGTACCTGAAAACTATAGAACATTTATGAAAGCAATTGAAAAGGACATAGAGAGGAGGGGCCAAGATGGTGGAAGAGCATGGAAGGTTTTTTTGCATCTCTCATCCTTGAAATACAGCCATATCAACATTAAACCATCCTGCACACCTAGAAAACTGATTTGAAGATTAACACAACAATCTGTACAACCTGAACCACAGAACTCATCAGGTATGTAGTGTGGAGAAGTGAAACGGGGAGAGAGAAGCTGCGGAGAACAGGGAGCTGCTTTTGCTTGTGGAGAGAGGATGGAGACAGACAGTGGGGGGGTTGTCGGGGGGAGAATAAGGAAAAGCATCCCCCTTGCCTGAAAGCAGCTGGGGAGAAAAGAAATAGTACACAAGAGACTGAGCAAGAAAAGGGAGAAAGGAGAAAGGAGAGGGTTTAAATTCCATTAAGACTCTATAAACAGAGGGAGTGCAGAGTCTGAAACTCCACAGCTCGATAGCTGGTGGTGCTCTGGTAGGAAGGGAGAATCCCCAAAACCAGAGATTGAGGTCCAAGGGGTCCTCGGGCCACAAAGGAGTGGCAGTTCCCCTGCTGGGAGGACATTTGGTACAGGCTGCGTGGTCACCCACAGGCAAAGGTCCCAAAAGACCACATTCACTGGTGTTGGAACAAAGACATTAAGGGGGAAGCTTAGTGCCAGATGTGTGTTGTGATTTACCTAATCCCTGCTGCTGCTGCTGCTGCTGCTGCCGCTACACAATCACGTGAATTTTTTCTGGGGCGGGCTGGTACCCAGTCTCTGGGCATTGGCAGCAATATGGTCCCATGAATGATCCTGGGAGCAGATGGGCCCCCGGTCATTGCTTAGTGAGACCCTCCACCAGATGGTTTGAGTGGGTCAAAGCCGCAGTCCCTCAGAAGTGAGGGACTAGGAAACACAGCCGCATCTGAGATAAAACACAGGAGGGAGGTGCTGCCTGGCAACCTGATGGCTTGGTCACAGGCAGTGTAAAAGCAGGGAGTGGATGGAGACTGGAGACAAAAGAGGGGTCCATGATTGCCAGCTGGGGAGAACAGAGTCCTGAGACTAGAGACTGGGTAGCTGGGTGACATCATTTTCACCCCTCATGCTCATGCACATACACACCTACAAGCACCACAATACTTCACCCAGTAAGCTAAGCAGTGACATCTAGTGGAGAATGGAGGCATTACACTAAGCCCCACCCAACTGGGCTCTTCAGGAACACCACGAGTCTCTCTGCCTGCTTAGTTTACAAACTATAAAGTGCTTCATAGTTGGACTTCTAGGGGAAAGTGATGCAATTTCAATCACCACATTTCATTCTCTTCATTGGTCCATCTATTCAATTTTTTTTCTTTTTCTTTTCTTATTCTTAAATACAGAAAGATAAAAAAATTATTGTGATTTTCAACTTTTATTAAAAATATTTTTCTTTCATTTTTTCTATTATATTTTTTAATTTTGTCATGTTTCCCAAATTCTATTTTACTTCCATCAATTCATTTTATTCTATTTCATTGTATTCAGTTTTTCAAGTTTTCATTTTTCTTTCTTTTCCTTTTTTTCCTTTTTATTCTTTTCTTATCTTTCCCTTTTTTATCCACTCTATCAAGCTCCTTTCAACAACCAGACCAAAACACACCTAGGATCAGCATCATTTATTTCTTTTGTGTGTGTGTGTGTGTGTTGTTTCCAATTTTTTAATATTTATTTTTTAACTTATTAAATCTTTTTCTTCCTTCAAAATGACAAAACAAAGGAATTCATCCCAAAAGTAAGAACGGGGAAAACGACAGCCAGGGACTTAATCAACACAGATACAAGCAAGATGTCTGAACCATAATTTAGAATCACGATACAAAGAATACAAGGTGGGGTTGAAAATAGATTGGAATTCCTTTGTGTGGATATAAAAGAAGTAAAAGCTAGTCAGGATGAAATAAAAAATTCTGTAACAGAGCTGCCATCTAGAATGGTTGCCACAGCGGCAAGGATGGATGAGGCAGAGCAGTGAATCAGCAATATAGAGGACAAACTTATGGAGAATAATAAAGCAGAAAAAAAGAGGGAGACTAAGGCAAAAGAGCACAATTTAAGAATTAGAGAAATCAGTGACTCATTAAAAAGAAACAACATCAGAATAATAGGGGTCCCAGAAGAGGAAGAGAGAGGAAAAGGAGTAGAAGAGTTATGTGAGCAAATCATAGCAGAAAATTTCCTAGCCTGGGGAAAGACACAGACATCAAATCCAGGAAGTACAGAGGACTCCCACTAGATTCAACAAAAACCGACAATCAACAAGGCATATCATAGTCAAATTCACAAAATACTCAGGCAAGGAAAGAATCATGAAAGCAGCAAGGGGAAAAAGTCCTCAACCTACAAGGGAAGACAGATCAGGTTTGCAGCAGACCTATCCACAGATACCTGGCAGAACAGAAAGTTGAGTGGCAGGATATATTCAATGTGCTGAATTGGAAAAATATGCAGCCAAGAATTCTCTATCCAGCAAGGCTGTCATTCAAAATAGGAGAGACAAAGTTTCCCAGACAAACAAAAACTAAAGGAGTTCATGACCACTTCCAGCCCTGCAAGAAATTTTAAGGGGGACTCTCTGAGGGGGAGAAAAGATGGGAAAAAAAAGACCAAAAGCAACAAAGACTAGAAAGGACCAGAGGACATCACCAGAAACTCCAACTCTACAGGCAACATAATGGTAGTAAATTCATATCACTCAGTACTCATTCTAAACATCATTAGACTAAATGCTCCAATCAAAAGACATAGGGTAACAGAATGGATAAGAAAACAAGATACATCTAAATGCTGTTTATAAGAGACCATTTTAGACCTAACGACACCTTCAGATTGAAAGTAAGGGGATGAAGAACCATCTATCATGCTAATGCTTGACAAAAGAAAGCTGAAATAGCCATACTTATATCAGACAGTCTAGACTTCAAAATAAAGACTGTAACAAGAGATGAAGAAGGGCACCATATCATAATTAAGGGGTCTATCCACCAAGAAGACCTAACAACTGTAAACATTTACACTCCATATGTGAAGAACCCAAATATATAAATCAATCACAAACATAAAGAAACTCATTAATAAAAATGCCATAATAGTAGAGGACTTCAATACCCCACTTACAACAATGGACAGATCATCTAAACAGATAATCAACAAGGAAACAATGGCTTTGAATGACACACTGGACCAGATGGGCTTAACAGGTATATTCAGAACATTTCATCCTAAAGCAGCAGAACATTTCATCCTATACATTCTTCTCCAGTGCACATGGAATGTTCTCCAGAATAGATCACATACTGGGACACAAATCAGTCCTCAACAAGTACAAAAAGATCAAGATCATATCGTGTATATTTTCAGAACACAACGCTATGAAACTTGAAATCAACCACAAGAAAAAATTTGGAAAGATAACATATTTGGAGACTAAAGAACATCCTACTAAAGAATGAATGGGATACCAAAGAGGTTAAAGAGGAAATTAAAAAGTATATGGAAGTCAATGAAAATGAGAACACCACAGCCCCAAACCTCTGGGATGCAGCAAAGGCGGTCATAAGAGGGAAGTATATAGCAAGCCAGGCCTTCCTAAAGAAGGAAGAAAAGTCTCAGATACACAATCTAACCTTACACCTTAAAGATCTGGAAAAAGAACAGCAAATAAAACCCAAAAACAGTAGAAGACAGGACATAATAAAGATTAGAGCAGAAATCAATACTATCAAAACCAAAAAAACCCAGTAGAACAGATCAATGAAACCAGGATCTGGTTCTTTGAAAGAATTAACAAAATTTATAACCTCTTAGCCAGTTTGATCAAAAAGAAAAAGGACTGGACCCAAATAAATAAAATCAAGACTGAAAAAGAGAGATCACAACCAACACAGCAGAAATAAAAACAATAATAAGAGAATATTATGAGCAATTATACATCAATAAATTGGACAATCTGGAATAAATGGACAAATTCCTAGAAACATATAAACTACCAAAACTGGAACAGGAAGAGACAGAAAATTTGAACAGACCCATAACCAGCAAATCAGTAATCAAAATCTCCCCCCTACAAAAGTCCAGGGCCAGGGGAATTCTACCAAACATTTAAGGGAGAGTTAACACCTATTCTTTTGAAGCTGTTACAAAAAAACAGAAATGGAAGGAAAACTTCCAAATTCTTTCTATGAAGCCAGTATTATCTCGATTCCAAAACCAGACAAAGACCCCACTAAAAAGGAGAATGACAGGCCAATTTCCCTGCTGAACATGGATACAAAAATCCTTAACAAGATATTAGCCAACCAGATCTAACAATACATTAAAAAAATTATTCACCACGGCCAAGTGGGATTTATGCCTGGGATGCAGGGCTGGTCCAATATATGCAAAACAATCAGTGTGAATCATGACATCAAAAGAAAGGACAAGAACCACATGATCCTCTTAATAGATGCAGAGAAAGCATTTGACAAAATACAGCATCCTTTCTTGATAAAAACCCCTAAGAAAGTAGGGATAGAAGGATCATACCTAAGATAATAAAAGCCATATATGAAAGACCCAACGCTAATATCATCCTTAATGGGGAAAAACTGAGAGCTTTCCCCCTAAGGTCAGGAACATGACAGGGACATCCACTCTCGCCATTGTTATTCAATACAGTATTGGAAGTTTTAGCCTCAGCAATCAGACAACATAAAGAAATAAAAGGCATCCAAATCATCCAGAAGGTCAAACTTTCGCTCTTCACAAATAACATGATACTCTATATGGAAAACCTAAAAGATTCCATCAAAAAACTGCTAAAAGTGATCCATGAATTCAGCAAAGTCGCA
Source organism: Herpailurus yagouaroundi (assembly GCF_014898765.1). Classification (NCBI taxonomy): domain Eukaryota; kingdom Metazoa; phylum Chordata; class Mammalia; order Carnivora; family Felidae; genus Herpailurus; species Herpailurus yagouaroundi. Next base: position 73,464,495 of record NW_024412400.1, on the reverse strand, counting down.
GGATATAAAATCAATGCACAGAAATCGGTTGCATTCCTATACACCAATAATGAAGCAACAGAAAGAGAAATAAAGGAATCAATCCCATTTAAAATTGCACCAAAACCCATAAAATGCCAGAATAAATCTAACCAAAGAGGTGAAAAATCTATACACTGAAAACTGTAGAAAGCTTATGAAAGAAATTGAAAAGGACACAAAAAATGCAAAAACATTCCATGCTCCTGGATAGGATGAACAAATATTGTTAAAATGTCAATACTACCCAAAGCATTCTACATATTCAATGCAATCCCTATCAAAATAACACCAGTATTCTTCACCGAGCTAGAACAACAATCCCAAAATTTGTATGAAACCAGAAAAGACTCTGAATAGCCAAAGCAATCTTGAAAAAGAAAACCAAACTTGGAGGTATCACAATCCCAGACTTCAAGCTGTATTACAAAGCTGTAATCATCAAGACAGTATGTTACTGACACAAAAACAGACACTCAGTTCAATGGAACAGAATACAGAACCCAGAAATGGACCCACAAAAGTATGGCCAACTAATCTGTGACAAAGCAGGAAAGAATATTCAATGGAATAAAGACAGTCTCTTCAGCAAATTGTGCTGGGAAAACTGGACAATGACATGTAGAAAAATGAACCTGGACCACTTTCTTACACCATACACAAAAATAAACTCAAAATGGATGAAAGACCTAAATGTAAGATAGGAAGCCATCAAAATCCTAGAGGAGAAAGCAGGTAAAAACGTCTTTGACCTTAGCCACAGCAACTTCTTACTCAACACGTCTCCAGCGGCAAGGGAAACAAAAGCAAATATGAACTATTGGGACCTCATCAAAATAAAAACCTTCTGCACGGCAAAGGAAGCAATCAGCATAACTAAAAGGCAACTGACAGAATGGGAGAAGATATTTGCAAATGACATATCAGATCAAGGGTTAGTATCCAAAATGTATAAGGAACTTAACAAACTCAACATCCAAAACAACAAATAATCCAGTGAAGAAATGGCAAAGACATGAATAAACACTTCTCCAAAAAAGACATCCAGATGGCCAAGCAACACATGGAAAAAGCCTCAATATTACTCATAATCAGGGAAATACAAATCAAAACCACAATTAGATACCAGCTTATACCTGTCAAAATGGCTAACATAACAACACAGGCAACAAAAGATGTTGGCGAGGATGTGAAGAAAGAAGATCTCTTTTGCACCACTGGTGGGAACGCAAACTGGTGCAGCCACTGTGGAAAACAGTTTGGAGGTTCCTCAAAAAACTAAAAATAGAACTACCCTACGACCCAGCAATTGCACTACTAGGCATTTATCCACAGGATAAAGGTGTGTTGTTTCGAAGGTACACATGCACCCCCATGTTTATAGCAGTGTTATCAACAATAGCCAAAGTATGGAAAGAGCCCAAATGTCCATTGATGGATGAATGGATAAAGAAGATGTGGCATATATATACAATGGAGTATTATTTGGCAATTAAAAAGAATGAAATCATGTCATTCGCAACTATGTGATGGAACTAGAGGGTATTATGCTAAGTGAAATTAGAGAAAGACAAATATCATATGACTTCACTTATATGAGGACTTTGAGACACAGAACAGATGAACATAGGGAAGGGAAGCAAAAATAATATAAAAACAGGGAGGGGGACAAAACAGAAGAAACTCTTAAATATGGAGAACAGAGGGTTGGTGGAGGGGTTGTGGGAGGGGGGATGGGCTAAATGGGTAAAGGGCATTAAGGAATCTACTCCTGAAATCATTGTTGCAGTATACACTAACTTGGATATAAATTAAAAAATAAAGAAGTTATTTTTTAAATGACATAAAGAAATGGAAAGACATCCATGCTCATGGGTTACAAGAACAAATATTAAAATGTCTATACCACCCAAAGCAATCTACACATTTAATGAAATCCCTATCAAGATATCACCAGTATGTTTCAAAGAGCTAGAACAAACAATCCTAAAATTTGTATGGAACCTCAAAAGACCCCAAATAGTCAAAGCAATCTTTTCTTAAAAAATTTTATTTAAATCCAATTTAGTTAATATATAGTGCAATAATGGTTTTAGGTCTAGATTTCGGTGATTCATCACTTGCATATAATATCCACTGCTCATCCTAACAAGTGCCCTCTTTAATGCCCACCACCCATTTAGCCCATGCCCCCATCAAACACCCCTCCATCAACCTTCAGTTTGTTCTCTGTATTAAAGAGTCTCTAATGTTTTGCCTCCCTCTGTTTTTATCTTATTTTTCCTTCCCTTCCTTCATGTTCATCTGTTTTGTTTCTTAAAATCCACATATGAGTGAAATCATATGATATTTATCTTTCTTTGATTGACTTATTTCACTTAGCATAATACATTCTAGGTCCATTCACATTGTTACAAATGGCAAGATTTCATTCTTTTTGATCATCAAGTAATATTCCACTCTGTATATATATATATATATATATATATATATATATATATATATATATAAACCACAACTTCTTTATCCATTCATCAGTTGATGGACATTTAGGCTTTTTCCATAATTTGGCTATTATTGATAGTGCTGCTATAAACATTGGAGTGCATGTGCTCCTTTGAATCAGCATTTTTATATCCTTTGGATAAATACCTAGTAGTCCAAGCAATCTTGAAAAGGAAAAGAAAAGCTGGAGACATCACGATTATGGACTTCAAGCTATATTATAAAGATGTAATCATCAAGATGGTATCGTACTGGCACAAAAACAGACACAAAGATCAATGGAACAGAATAGAAAACCCAGAAATTGAACCACAGGCATATGGTCAACTAATCTTCAACAAAGCAGGAAAGAATATCCAATGGAAAAAAAGACAGCCTCTTCAACAAATGGTGTGGGGAAAATGAAAAGCAACATGCAGAAGAACAAATCTGGACCACTTTCTTACACCATACACAAAAATAAATTTAAAATAGATGAAAGATCTGAATGTGATACAGGAAACCATCAAAACCCTACAGGAGAAGACATGCAGCAAACACATGGACCTTGGCCACAGCAACTTCTTACTAGACATCTCTCTGGAGGTAAGGGAAACAAAAGGAAACACGAACTATTAGGACTTCATCAAGATAAAAAGCTTCTGTACCGCAAAGGAAACAATCAATAAAATTAAAAGGCAACCAATGGAACGGGAGAAGATATTTGCAAATATATCATATGATAAAGGGTTAGTATCCAAAATCTATAAATAACTTATCCAACTCAATACCCAAAAACAAATAATCCAGTGAAGAAATAGGCAGAAGACATTAACAGACATTTTTCCAAAGAATGTACAAATGGCAATAGACAAATGAAAAGATGCTCAGCATCACTCCATCAGGGAAATACAAATCAAAACTACAAAACTGAGGTGAGGTATTACCTCACACCTTTCAGAATGGCTAAAATTAATAACACAAGAAACAACAAATGTTGGCAAGCATGTGGAGAAAGGTAAACCCTCTTATACTGTTGGTGCAAATGCAAACCAGTGCAGCCTCTCTAGAAAACAGTATGGAGGTTCCTCAAAAAGTAAAAGGTAGAACTACCCTATGATGCAGCAATTGCACTAGGTATTTGCCCAAAGGATACAAAAATTCTGATTCAAAGGGGCACATGCACCCGATGTTTATAGCAGCACTATCAACAATAGCCAAATTATGGAAAGAGCCCAATGTCCACAGACTGATGAATGGATAAAGAATATGTGGTGTAACAGTTTGTGAGTTCAAGCCCTGCGTCAGGCTCTGTGCTGACAGCCCAGAGCCTGGACTCTGCTTCAGATTCTGTGTCTCCCTCTCTCTCTGCCCCTTGCACTCTGTCTTCCTCGCTCTCTCTCAAAAATTAATAAATGTTAAAAAAAAATTTTAAAGAATATGTGGTGTATATATACAATGGAATACTACCCAGCCTTCAAAAAGAATGAAATCTTGCCATTTTCAATGACATGGAAGGAGCTAGAGTGTATTATACTCAGTCAAATCACTCAGAGAAAGACAAATATCATATGATTTCAATCATACGTGGAATTTAAGAAACAAAACAAGACTATGAATATGTTCTTGCCCAGGGATAGACTGAAACTAAACAGCCAATTTAATAATAATGATAAATGTGCACTTTTTTCACTTTCTGCCCATTTACTCTGACTTTTTATTTTCACAGAGCAAAATTATAACTCTTTCTTTACTCTGTAACACACCTACACCCAGTTTGCAGATCACATATACAATACACTTCTTAATATTGATACCTGCCCTCAAACCACAAACATGGAATTTCAGTGTTATTTTTAGACCTAAGAAATTCTAGGAACTTGAAGAAGCTGCTCCTATATGTTTCAAGTCCTTAGCAATGTTTAAAGCACTATTAGGCATGCTTTACATATCATAAAATTTTAAGTGTCAGTTCAATGATTTTTAATAAATTTACAGAATTATGCAACCATCACTACAAATATTTCCATCATCCCAAAGGTTTCCCTTATGCCCTCCCTCCTACTCTCACTTCCACACAACCACTGATTTTCTTTGTTTCTATACTTGAACCTTTCTTAAAATGTTCATATAAATAAAATTATACACCACATGGTCTTTTGTGCCCAGCTTCTTTCATTTAACACGATTTTCTTTAGGTCCACTCCTGTTGCAGCATATAGCAGTACTTCATTGCCTGTTATGCCGAAGTAATATTCCATTGTGTAGATATACCACATTATATTCATACATTCATCAGTTGATGGATTGTTCCAATGTTTGACTATCATAAGTAATGCCACTACAAAAATTTCGTGTATACATCTTTATGTGGACATATGTTTCACATCTCTTGGTTAAATTCCATGAAGTGAAATTGCTTGAGTTATACAGTAAGCTTCTGTTTAACTTTTTAAGGAAGTACCAGACTGTATTATTACAAAGTGGCTGTGCAAATTCACATTTCTATCAATTTCTTCCCATCCTTGTTGACACTTGTTACTGTGGGGTTTTTTATTTTATTTTTTTTATTTTTATTTATTTTTTTTTAATTTTTTTTTACATTTTATTTTTGATAGAGACAGAGCGTGAGCGGGGGAGGGGCAGAGAGAGAGGGAGACACAGAATCCGAAGCAGGCTTCACGCTCTGAGCTGTCAGCCCAGACCCCAACGCGGGGCTCGAACTCACAGACCATGAGATCATGACCTGAGCCGAAGTCAGACGCTTAACCGACTGAGCCACCCAGGTGCCCCTGTGGGGTTTTTTTAATAGCCATTCTAGCCAGTGTAAAGAGATATCTCATTTTGGTTACAGTTTGCATTTTCCTAATGGCTAATGATGTCAAGTATCTTTTTCATATTTATGAGATACTTGTGTATCTTCTTTAGTGATTTATTCAAACATTTTGTTTTAATTGAGTTGCTGTGTTTTATGAGTTTTAAGATTTCTTTGTATATTCTGATACAAATCCTTTATAAGATACATGATTTGAAAATATTTCTCCATTTTGTAGTTCATCTTTTCATTTTCTTACTGTCTCCTGAAGTGCAAAAGTTTTTCATGTGCATAAACCCTGTCAGTTTATTGTTTTATTGGTCATCATTTTGGTATTGTGTTTAAGCTACTTTCTTCACCGAAGTTCACAAATATTTTCTCCTAGAAGCTTTATAATTTTGGCTTTTACATTTAGAACCAAATCCTTTTTATATACTGATATCCAATTGTTCTATCAACATTTGTTAAAAAGTACTCTCCCCATTGAATTGCCTTGGTATCTTTGTCCAAAATCAACTGACCATAAATATAAGGGTTTGGTTTTTGACTCTCACTTCTGTCCCTTTGATCTATATGTCTATACTTATGCCAATGCCACACTGTCTTGATTACTGTAGCATTATAGCAGATTTTGAAAACAAGATTTCAAATACTGCATATTTATTATTCTAGTGTTGTTTTGTGCACAAATTACTTAAGATTTCATATCTTTTCAAATATAGAAAATTTATTTCTTGTTTCTTCCTTTTAATTTGGCTGTCTTTTATTATTCCTTTCTTCCCTTTCTCCTCTCTCCCCCCATCTCTCCCTCCCTCCATCTCTCTCCACTTTTTTTCCTTGTTCCTTTCCTTCCCTTCTTTCGTTTCTTCTTTTCCTATCTCCCTGCCTCCCACCTCTATTCTTCCCCTCCATTCTTCCCTCCTCTCTCCTTTCCTTCCCCTCCCCCTCTCCCTTTCTTCTCTCTCTCTCTCTCTCTCTCTTTTTTTATTACTCTGGCTAAAACCTCCAGTATAATGTTGACTAGAAGTGGTAAAAGTAAATATCCTGGGCATCTGGGTGGCTCAGTCAGTTAAGTGTCCAACTCTTGATTTCAGCTCAGGTCATGATCTTAGTCATGAGATCAAGCCCCACCTCAGGCTCTGTGCTGAGCGTGGAGTCTGCTTGGGATTCCTCTTGTTCTCTCTTTCTCTGCTCCTCCCCTGCTCGTGTTCTTTCTCTCTCTCTCAAATAAATATATATATATATATTTTTTTAATTTTTGGGAAAATAAACACCCTTGCCTTATTCCTAAAGATATGGAGGAAAGCACTCTATCTTTTACCATTAAGTATGATTTCAGTATGAGGTTTCTTTACATAGATGCAGTTTTTCAGGTTGAGGATCTTCCCTTCTATTCCTAGTTTGTTAAGAGCTTTAATTATAAAGAGTCTTTGATTTGTCAAATGCCCTGTTTTGCATCTGTCGAAATGACCATGTGATTGTTTTCCTTTATTCTCTTAAGATGGTGTGTTACATTTATTCATTTTCACATGTTAAGCAAATTATGCACTCTTAGGATAAATTCCACTTGATCATGGGATATATCTTTTTGATAGTTTTCTCGAGGTGGCTTGCTAGTATACTGTTGGGGATTTATTAACCTATATTTGTTAAGGATATCAGTTTATAGTTTTCTTGTGATATCTTTGGATTTGAAATCAGAGTATTATTGGCCTTGTAGAATGAGGTGGGAAATGTTTCCTGTTTCTGTTTTCTGGAAGAGTTTCTGAAAGATTTATATAATTTCTTCCTTAAATATTGAATAGAATATACCAATGAAGCTATTTAGCCCTGGGCTTTCCTCTGTGGATAGATTTTAAATTTAATTTCTATATTTGTTAGAGGTCCATTTACATTTTCTTTTTTTTATAGTAAGTTTTAGTAATTTTCTTCTTTCAAGGAATTTTTCCATTTAATTTATATTGTCTAATTTGTTGGCATAAAATTGGTTTTTAATATCTGCAAGGTCAATAGTGGTGTCTCCTCTTACATTTCTGATTTTGGTAATTTAGGTCTTTTCAACTTTTTGCAAAGGGAGGAAAGGGTTATGCTAGCTAAAGGTTTATCAATTTTGTTGCTCTTTTCAAAAAAGCAACTTTTGCTTACATTGAATTTTCTCCATTGTTTTCATCTTCAATATTATTGATTTCTGCTATAATCATTTTTACTTCTTTCTTTCTCCTCTCCTTAGTTTTTAGTTATCCTTTTTTTCTAGTTTCTTAAGGTAAAATCTAATGTTACTATTCAAAATGTTTTCTTCTTTGCTAATAAAGCCTTTCACTGACATAAATTGCCCTTTAAGCACCACTTTAGCTGTATCCCATAAATTTTGATATATTGTTGGGTTTTTTTTCATTCAGTTCAAAATAGTTTCTGATTTCTCTTGTGATTTTTTCATTTGACCATGGATTGTTTAGAAACATTTTATAATTTATTTTAAAACATTTTAAATTTCAAAACTTGGGGGATCTTCCAAATTTCCTTAAATTGTTGTTTTTTAATTTAATTCCCTTATGGTTAAGAACACATCTTGTATAATTTTAATCGTTTTAAAGTATATCAAGACTTTATAGACTGGTATAAGGTCTATCTTGAAGAATGTTCCCTATAGCTCTCAAAGAATGTATATTCTGCTTTTTTGGGGTAGAGTACTCTATAGATGTCAATCTGGTCAAGTTGGTCAATAAACTTATTGTTAAAATCTTCTATTTCCTTCTTGATTTTCAGTCTATTTGTTCTGTCAGTTGTTCAGAGCAAGACATTGAAGCTCCAGCTATTATTGTCAATTCTGTCAGTTTCTGCTTCATTTGTTTTAGGGTTCTATTTTAGGTGTATATATATTTATAGTTATATCTTTTTAACAACTTGACCCTTTATTATATGAAATGGCCTTCTGGTCATTTTTATTCTAAAGCCCATTTTGTGTGATAGTTATATAGCCACTCCAACACCCTTATGATTACTGCTTGCATATATTTTTTTTCATGCATTTAACTTCAAAGAACTTGTAACTTTGAATCTAAAGTATGTCTCTTATAAATAGTATATAGTTGGATCTTGTTTTTTTTTTAATCCAGTCTAATATTCTGTTTTTTTGTTGGAGTATTTAATCTGCCCATATTTAGTGTAATCACTGATATGGTTGGATTTATATCTGATGTTTTGCTATGTGTTTCCTATATATTTCATGTATATTTTGTTTCTCTGCTTCTTTTTTGCTGTCTTCTCTTATGTTAAAAAGATATTTACTGGTGTGTCACCTGTCTCTGTTGCTTTTTTAGAAATTTATAAACTTTATTTTTTAGAGCAGCTTTAAATTCACAGCCAAAAGTACAAAGCAGAAAGTACAAAGAGTTCCCATATACTCCCTGTCCCCACGCATGCACAACTTCCCCACAATCAACATCACACACTGGAGTGGGATATTTGTTGCTGTTAATGAATCTTCCTTGACACATCATTATCACCCAAAGTCCATAGCTAACATTAGGGTTCACTTTTAGTGTTGTATATTGTATGATGCTGACAAACATGTGATGAAATGTATCCATCATTGTAGTATCATACAAAATAGTTTCACTGCCCTAAAACTCCTCTGTATTCTGCCTAAGTACCCTACCCTCCTTCCAACCCCTGGTAACCAGGAAGCTTATTACTATTTCCATAGTGTTGTCTTTTCCAGAATACCATATAGTTGGAATCATACAATATGTAACCTTATCAGATTGGACTATTTAGTAATGTGCATTGAAGATTTCCCCATGTCTTTTCATGTCTTCATAGCTCATTTCTTTCTAGTGTTGAAGAATATTCCATTATCTGGATGTACTGCAGTTTATTTATCCACTCACCCACTGAAGGACATCTTAGTTCCTTCCAAGTGCTGGCAAATATGAATTAAAGCTGCTATAAATATGTCTATGTAGATTTTAAAGTGAACATGAGTTTCCAGTTCATTTGGGTAAATACCAAGGAGCATGATTGTTAAACTAGATAGTGAGAGTATATTTAGTTTTATAAGAAACTAAAAAACTATCTTTCAAAGTAGTTGTAACATTTTGAATTCCCACTAGAAATAAGTGAGAGTTCCTGTTGCTCAACATACTCAACAGCATTTGGTGTTGTCAATGTTTTGTTTTGTTTTTTTATTTTGTCCATTCTTACAGGCGTATAGTGGTAGCTCACTGTTGCTTTAATTTGAAATTCCCTAATGATATATGATGTTGAAAATCTATTCAAATGCTTACTTGCCATCTGTATATCTTCTTTGGTGAAGTGTCTATTTATGTGTTTTGTCTATTTTTAATGGAGTTGTTCATTTTTCCATTGTAGAGTTTTAAGTGTTATGTGTATTTTTTAGATAAAAGTTCTTTTTATAAAAGTTTATTTTATTTTGGGAGAGAGAGCAAGTGGTGGAGGGGCAGAGAGAAAGGGGGAGAGAATCCGAGCAGGCTCCACACTGTCAGTGCAGAGCCCAATGAAGAGCTCGAATTCACAAATTGTGAGATCATGATCAGAGCTGAGATCAAGAGTCAGACACAACCGAACTACCTAGGTGCCCCAATAAAAGTTTTTTATTAGATGTTTTTGCAAATATTTTCTTCATGTCTGTGGCTTGACTTTTCATCCTCTTGACATTGTGTTTTCCAGAGCAGGAGTTTTTAATTTTAATGCAGTCTCAGTTATCAATTGTTTATTTCATGGATCTTGCCTTTGGTATTATACTAAAAAATCATTGCAGACCCAAGGTCATAAAGGTTTTATCCTATATTATTTTCTAAGAGTTTTATAGTTTAGGAGTTTAGGTCTATGATCCATTTTGAATTGATTTTTGCAAAATGTCTAAGATCTGTGTCAAGATTAATTTTTTTGCTGTGTGTGTGTATATATTTGTGTCAGTTCTTCCAGCACCATTTGTCGAAAAGACTATCCCTAATCCATTGTATTGCCTTTGCTCTGTCAAACATCAATTGACTAGATTTATGTGGGACTATTTGAGGACTCTCTCTTCTGTTCCACTCATCTGTCTTTCACCAAAACTATGGATACTGTCTTAATTACTGTAATTTTATTGTAAGTCTTGAAGTCAAGTGGTGTCAGTTTTCTGACTCTGTTATTCTACTTCAACAGTAAGTAGGCTATTCTGAGACTTTTGCTTCTCCATATAAACTTGGGAATAAGTTTTTTGATAACCACAAAATAAGTTGCTGGGAATTTGATTGGGATTGCACTGAATTTATAGACAAAGTGGAAAAAACCAATCTTGAAAATATTGAGTGTCCCTATTCATGAACATGGAATATCTCTCCATTTATCTCCTTAATTTCTTGCATCAGAATTTTTATTCTTTTCCTCAGATAGATCTTGTACATATTTTATTAGATTTACATCTTTTATTTCTTTGAATCCTAATGTAAAAAAAAAATTAAGAGAAAAAGAGCATGCAAGTGGAGGAGAGGAGCAGAGGGAGAGAGAGAATCCCAAGTAGGTTCCATGCTCAGGATGGAGCCCAACATGGGGCTTGATCCCACAACCCTAGGATTATGACCTGAGCCGAAATCAAGAGTTGGATGCTTAACCAACTGAGCCAGTCAGGTGCCCAGATGGTAATTTGGTTTTAATTTCAAATTTCACTTGGTTGTTGCTGGTATACAGGAAAGCAATTGATTTAAAAAAAAAAAAAAAGTTTTATTCAATTCCAGTTAGTTAACATACAGTGTAATATTAGTTTCAGGTGTACAATATAGTGATTCAATACCTCCATACAACACCCGGTATTCATCACAAGTGCCCTCATTACTCCGCAGCACCCATTTAACCCATCCCCCTACTTGTCTCCTGTCTGATAACCATCAGTTTGTTCTCTATAGTTAAGAGTCTGTTTCTTGGTTTGCCTTTCTCTTTCTTTTTTCTCCTTTGGCTCATTTATTTTGTTTTTAAATTTTCATATGAGTGAAATCATATGGTATTTGTCTTTCTCTGACTTATTTGACTTAGTATAATACTCTTTAGCCCCATCCATGGAGCTAAACCCAACACCCCAAAAATGAACAAACCAGTTAAAAATGGACAGAAGATATGAATAGTCATTATTCCAAAGAAGACATATAGATGGCCAACAGACACATGAAAATATGCTCGACATCACTCATCATCAGGGAAATACAAATCAAAACTGTAATGAGATATCACTTCACACCTGTCAGAATGGCTAAAATCAACAACACAAGAAACAACGGGTGCTGGCAAGAATGTGGAGAAAGGGAAACCCTCTTGCACCATTGGTGGGAATGTATCTGGTGCAGCTACTCTGGAAAACAGTATGGAGATCCCTCAAAAAGTAAAAAACAGAACTACTCTATGATCCAGTAATTGCATCACTAAGTATTTACCCAAAGGGTACAAAAATACTAATTCAAAGGAATACATGCACCCCAATGTTTATAGCAGCATTATCTATAATACACAAATTACAGAAACAGCCTAAGTGTCCACTGACTGACGAATGGATAAGGAAGGTGTGGTATAGATATACAATGGAATATTACTCAGCCATAGAAAAGAATAAAATCTTGTCATTGACTTTTTATATTAACCTTGTATCCTACAAGCTTACTACATTCTTACTAGTTCCAGGAATTTTTTTTGTTGACCCTTTCAGATTTTCTACATAGATTATAATGTCATCTATAAATAATGACAGTGCTAGTTCTTCCTTCTAAGTCAGAATATGTTTTGTTTACTTTCCTTGTCATATTAGCTAGTAAGAGTATGATGTTCAAAAGCAATGGTGAGAGGGGACATCCTTGCCTTTTCCCTTAAGTGAAAAGTTTCAAGTTTCCCATTTTTAAGTATGATGTTAACTGTAGATATTTTGTAAATGTCCTTTATGAAGTTGAAAAGTCTCCTTTTACTCCTAGTTTGCTGAGAGTTTCTGTCATTAATGGGTGTTGGATTTTGTCAAATGCTTTTTCTACATTCATTGATATAATCATGTGAATTTTTTCACCATCAGCCTATTGATGTGTGGGAGAGTAAATTCGCTGATTTTTCAGTATTGAAGCAGCCTTGCATACCTGGAAAAAATCCCACTTGGTTGTGGCATATAATTCTATTTATACATTGTTAAATTAGATTTGCTGATATTTTGTTGAGCATTTTTTGCATCCATATTCATCAAAGATATTACCCTGTAATTTTTTTTTTTCTTTCAACATCACTGTCTGGTTTTGGTATTGGGACAATGCTGACCTTATAGAATAAGTTAGCAAGTATTCCCTCTATGCTTCTATCTTCTGAAAGAGAATGGAGAGAACTGGCATGATTTATGCTTAAATGTTTGGTAGAATTCACCAGTCAACCCACCTGGGCCTGGTGCTTTCTGTTTTGGAAGGTTATTAATTATCGATTCAATTTCTTTAATAGCTATAGGCCTAGTCATATTGTCTCTTTATTCTTGTGTGTGAGTCTTGGCAAATTGTGTTTTTCAAGGAATTGACCCATTAATTTATCAAATTTGTGAGTATAGAGTTGTTCAGAGAATTCTTTTATTATCTTTTTAGTGTCTGTGGGATCTGTAGTGATGACCCCTCTTTCATTTCTGATATTAGTAATTTGTGTCTTTTCTTTCTTTCTTAGCCAGCCTCGCTAGAGGCCTATCAATTTTACTGACCTTTTCAAAGACCCAGCTTTTGGTTTCTTTGATTTTCTCTATTAATTTCCTGTTTTCAATTTCACTGATCTCTTCCTTAATACCTTATTATTTCTTTTCTTCTGCTTATTTTGTATTTAATTTTCTATTTTTCCAGTTTCCTAAGAGGAAAGTTTAGATGATTAATTTTAGATCTTTCTTCGTTTCTAATATATGTATCCAATGCTATAAATTTCTCTCTAAGCACTGTTTTTGCTGCATCCCACAAATTCTGATAAGTTGTGTGTTCAAATTTTTCTTTTTAATTTCTCTTGAGATTTCTTCTTTGACCCATGTGTTATTTAAAAGTGTGTTCTTTAACCTCCAAGTATTTTGGTATTTTCCAGCTATCTTTCTGTTATGGATTTCTTGTTTAATTCTATTGTGATCTGAGAGCAAACACTGTATGATTTCTATACTTTTATATTTGTTCGGCTGTATTTTATAGCTCAGAATGTGGTCTATCTTGGTGAAAGTTCCATGTAAGCTTGAGAAGTATGTGTATTCTGCAGTTCTTAGATGAGATAATCTATAGATGTCCATTATATCCAATTGAATGATGGTGTTGTTGAGTTCAACCACTTCCTTACTGCTTTTCTGCCTGCTGAATCTGTCCACTTCTGATACAGATAAAATCTCCAACAGTGATAGCAGATTCATCTCTTCCTCCTTGAAGTTTATCAAGTTTTCCCTCACATATTTAGACATTCTGTTTTTGGGTACATAGGCACTAAGGACTGTTAAGTCTTCTTGGAGTATTGATCCTTATCATTATGTAGTGCCATTCTTTTTCCTTGATAACTTCTCTTGCTTTGAATTCTGCTCAGTCTGAAATTAATATACCTACTCCTACTCTTTTGATTACTGTTAGCATGGTATATCATTCTCCATCCCTTCACTTTTAATTTATATGTGTCTTTATATGTAAAGGGGCATTATTGTTGGCTCTTATTTTTAAATCAATTCTGACAATTTGTGTTTTTTAAATGGTGTATCTAGATATTTGATGTTTAAAGTACATATCAATATACTTGGATTACTACTACCATATTTGTTAGTTTTTGTTGCCCTTGTTCTTTGTTCCTATTTTTGTCTTCCACACTTTTCTGCCTTTTGTGATTTTAACTGAATATTTATATTTATATTTATATTTATATTCTATTTCTCTACTTTCTTGATATATCAATTAGACTTCTTGTTTTACTGTTTTCGTGGTTGGTTGCCTTAGAGCTTGCTGTGTAAATTTACAACTAACCTAAATCCAATGTCAAATAACACTATGCCACTTCACAAGTAGTGTAAGTACTTTATAGTAACAAAATATTCCTAATTCTTCCTTCCTTTGCCTTGTATGATTGCTGTCACTCACTTATACATAAGCATTCATAAACATACACACATATAAACACATCTATTTAAGCATACATAATCAAATATATTGTTGCTATTACTTTGTCAGGTGAACACAATAACCACTACACTATAGAAATGTTGCTATTATTATTTTGGACAAACTATTACCAGTTAGACCAATTTAGAACAAGAAAAATTTTGATTTTTATTTTATCTTGCTTTTCATTCTCTGAAGCTCTGTTTTTTGTAGAGCCAAGTTTCTTATTTACATCATTTTCTTTCTCTCTGAAGAACTTCTTTTAAATTTCTTTCAAGTCAGTACTAGGGGGCACAAATTCCCTCAATTTTTGTTTGTCTGAAAAAATCTATTTCTCCTTCACTTTTAAGGATAATTTTGCAAGGTACAAAATTCTGGCTGTGTAATTTTTCTCTCTCAACACTTTAAATATTCACTGCACTTTCTTCTTGCTTCCATGGTTTCTGAGTAGAAATCAGATGTAATTCTAATGTAGGTAAGGTTTTATTCCCCTCTCTGGCTTCTTTCAGGAGTCTTTGATTTCCTGTAGTTTGAATATATTTCTAGGTATAGTTTTCTTTTGGTATTCATCCTGCCGAGTGTTCTCTGAGCTTCCTGGTGTCATACATTAATTTGGGAAAATTCTCAGTCATTATCACTTCAAATACTGCCTGTGTTCTTTTCTCTTTTTTTCCTCCTTCTGGTATTCCTATTACATATATATTACACATTTCGTAGTTGTGCACAGTTCTTGAATATTTTCTTGGGTTTTTTTTTAATCCTTTTTCTCTTTGCTTTTCAGTTGTGGAAGAAATCTATTGCCATATCCTGAAGCCCACAGATTCTTTCCTCAGCCATACCCAGTCTACTAATGAACCTATTAAAGTTATTCTTCAATTCTGTTACAGTGTTTTTGATCTCTATACTATCTTTTTGGTTCCTTCTTAAAATTTCCAACTCTCTGCTTATATTATCCATCTCTTCTTGCATACGGTCTACTTTTTCTATTGAAGCCCTAGGCATATTAGTCATAGCTTTTAAAATTACTATCTGATGTCATCTTCTTTCAGCCCAAAGGACTTCCTTTAGTATTTCTAATAAGGCAGGTCTTCCAGCAGTGAATTCTCTGTTTTTCTGGGAATGTTTGTATTTCCACTTTATTTTTGAAAGGATTTTTGGCTGAATATAGAATTCTTAGTTGACAATTTTTCCCCCAGCATTTTAAATTTGTCATCCCAC
Organism: Herpailurus yagouaroundi; assembly: GCF_014898765.1. Lineage (NCBI taxonomy): Eukaryota > Metazoa > Chordata > Mammalia > Carnivora > Felidae > Herpailurus > Herpailurus yagouaroundi. Next base: position 73,448,841 of record NW_024412400.1, on the reverse strand, counting down.
TGTCTTCTTGCCTCCATTGTTTCTGAGAAGTCAGCTGTTAATCATATTGTTGTTTTTCTGTACATGATTTTTCTCTTATTGATTTCAACACTTTTTTCTTTCTCTTTGACTTTCAACAGCTTGGCTATGATGTCTAGGTGTGACAGTCATTCTGTTTATCCTATTAGGGGGTTTCACTGAATTTCCAAGATAGGTAAATTCTTTTTTTGTTGTTCAAATTTGGAAAGAATTTGTCTATTATTTCTTCAAATATTTTTCTTCTCCTTTATCTCTCTTCTCTTTCTGGGACTTCCATTACACATATGCTTAATCCCACAAATCTCAGATATTCTGCTCATCTTTCTTGATTCCTTTCTTTTGGTTCTTCATATTGGAAATTTTTCATTGATATATCTTCAAGTTTTCTTCCTCCCTTTTTCTGCCATCTCAGACATTATGTTCATTCCCCTCTAGTAAATTTTTCATTTCAGTTACTTTACTTTTCAATGACATAATTCCTGTCTAGTTCTTTTTGGTCATGTCTATGTTTTTAGTGAGATTCTCTGTTTGATGAGTTATTAGAAGTGTGAATATTGAAAGCATGAGTATTATTATACTTTCCTTTAAAAAGTAGATCACACTCTTCTGTTTCTTTGCATATCATTTCTTTGAAAAACTAAATATTTTTTGGGGGGGCGCCTGGGTGGCGCAGTCAGTTAAGCGTCCGACTTCAGCCAGGTCACGATCTCGCGGTCAGTGAGTTCGAGCCCCGCGTCAGGCTCTGGGCTGATGGCTCGGAGCCTGGAGCCTGTTTCCGATTCTGTGTCTCCCTCTCTCTCTGCCCCTCCCCCGTTCATGCTCTGTCTCTCTCTGTCCCAAAAATAAATAAAAACGTTGAAAAAAAAATTAAAAAAAAAAAAAAAAGAAAAACTAAATATTTTAGACAATACATTATAGCAACTCTGGATTCTTATCCCTTCTCCCGTGAGTTGTTGTTGGTCTTGCTGCGTTTTGTTTCTGTTTTGTGACTCTCCTGGACTACTTTTGTCTTTTCTATAGTATAGGGTCACTTATGTCTCTACTCAGTTTTTTTTTTAAGTTTTGTTTCCATATTTAAGCCTGACTTCCTAAAAGGTGCCCTGAATAAACATAATTTAGTAGTTAGCCAATGATTGGTCAAAGGTTATGTTCAAACACTCTGAGCCAGTAAGGCTTCTACCTTTTGCCAGTGCATCTGTGCTTTAGCTTAGGGATGCATTCAAGTTCACAACTTACAAGTCTTCTTAGCTTTTACTTTCCACAGAGCCATCTATTTCTCCTCTACATGCATAAGACATCATATTCAGGTAGAGTATATGGATAACTAAGGTCATTTCTAGTTTTTCTTGAGTACACAGGCTTGCTCCTACCCATAGGCTTCTATTATACCAAGACTATAGGATGGTGTATTAAAGCCAAACATGGCTGCCTCATTCTCTGAATGTCACTGATAAATTTCTGGATAGTCTGCTAATCTGTTGCTTGCCCAAACTAGGATCACAACCTCAGGTAATCTGTAATGTTTGCCTTTCCTGTTCATTTGTCACTGAGATGACTATTTCTGATAATGCTTAGTATCATGAGGTTTCTGTGTATACTGTACTAAATCAAGTCAGCCTCTTCCATCAGCAAAGCTGCTGTTTCTCACAGTATGTCACATCCTGGTAGAGCTACCATGCTCTACCAGGCACTTAACTGGGGAGAGAGGTAGAGCCAAGAGCAGCCGCATTTAAAGTGCCAAAAGCTCCTACTTTTCTTATGTAATGGTCAGTAGTTGTTCTGGAATAAACTTCTCAACTTTTGTATATGCCTTTGGTGAATTTCTGTTTATTTATATGGTTGTTTTTGACATTTTTATCAAGATTTATTGATTTTTTTGGAGCAGGAATTTGCTAAGCTCCTCACTCCATCATTTTTATGGCACTATGGGTTTTTTTTTTTAACTTAAGTTTACTTATATAGTTTTGTTTGACTCTTGTATGTTGAAAATTAGGAAATCAAAAGTATGATTTAAAGGGGTTTCAACCTTTTTAAAAAATAAATGTCAAAGGACAACATATGACCATATATATATATATATATATATATTCACACACATATATATGTTTGTATATATATATATATATTCACACACATATATGTTTGTATATATATATACAAACAAATTTGTATACACATACACACACACACACACACGCACACATAGAATCCTATAAGTCAGTAAGACATACAACAAATAGATAATGAAGAAAAATACCTGTTTACAAAAGAAGGTTTCCAAATATTCAATAAATATATGAAAACATACTCAATCTCATTAGTGATCAGAAAAATACAAATTTAACCCACAACGTACCTTATGTAACATCCACCAGATTGGCTACAATTTAGAAGTTTGATAATATCAAATCTTGGTGAGAATATAGAGTAAAAGTAATTCTCATATACTTATAGTGGGAGTATAAACTCAAACAATTTAGAAGATAGTTTAGGTTTTTTGGCTGAGGATGGAGATGTTTATTCAATGTTTCTATTTGAGGAATGTACCCTGAAGGAAAATGCATACACCAGGACATATGCACAAGGATGTTCACAGCATATTTGTTCATTGTAAACTGAAACTAGAAACAAAGAACTAACCCAAATTTCCACTGATAGTTGAATGGAAAAATAAACTATGGTATAGTCATGACAGAATACAATGCACCTACATTCAACCACATTGGTGAATCTCACAAACATAATGTTGGACAAAGAAGCCAGATACAAAATAATACAGAATTATTTCATTTATACAAAGTTCAATAACATGCATAATAAAAGACATACATAATCAACAAATTCTAATGAAAACATATAAATAATTTTCACAAAATCAGGATAGTGGTTACTTCCAGAGTGAGGAAAAAAGCTATAATTAGCAAGCAACTCAGTTTACTTCTAGAGTGCTGAGATGTTCTATTTCTTGGCCTGGGTGGCAGTTTACATAGGTGCTTGATTTTTAATCAATCATGGAACTGCATATCTTTATGTGCTTTTCTGTATTATAGTTACAATTTAGAATCTTTTATATTAAAAAAGAAGTTAAAGACTTTTAAATACTACAACTATTACTGAGAGACATTTTCAGAAAATATTGACACTACATGGAAGTATCATAATGATTCATTTAGTCAGGCAGTTGATTAGGTATATATTCAACAAAAACGATTATGTATTAACCATCTTCAATGTTCCAGTCATTAAATCAGGCCCTGTCTGAGTATGCTCTAGCTGTTACAATAAAATACTCTAACCTGGTGACTTAAATAATAGACATTTATTTCTCAGAATCTGGAAGCAAGGAAGTCCAAAATCAAGCTGCTGGCTGATTCACTTGTTGGTTAAGGCTCTCCTCCTGGCTTGTAAACAGCCTCCTTCTTGGTGTATATGTTCCAATGGCTTTTCTTCAGTGTGTTTACACGGAGAGAAAGAGAACTCTCATGGTTCTTCCTTTTCTTAACAGAGCACTAAACCTATCATGGAGGCCCCACCTTCATGATCTCATCTAAGCTTAATTACCTGCTAAAAGCCTCACCTCCAAATAGCATTACCTTGGGGGTTGGGGCTTCAACATACAAACATTTAGTCTACAAAAGGTCCTGCATAGGATAGGGAAATGGATAAGACATAGATAGAGTCCTGGAAGAGTTATAATCTAGTAAGAATGCTAAGTATACATACATTTATCTTAGGTAGTAGAAAGGCATAAGGGCTTCAAAAAAGATGCAAAGTTCAGTCAATATAAAGATTACTTTACAGGTGGGAGTCAAGGAGGCTTATAGCTGGGAGTTGTCTGCAAGAAAGAATACATTGAAAAAATACAAATAATCTTCACATTTTCGGGAAAGATTACTGAAATAGCTTGAGGAGGCAGCAGTACACAAACCATGTAGGTTAAGAGCACAAAAGACGCTGGTGTGGGAGGTGGGGCACACTGGCCTTAGGACTCAGTGAGAAAGATCAGACTTTTTCCAGGAGAACTACTGGAAAATTTAAAGTGATGGGTGCACTGTAGTAGTTTCCTAGGGTTGCTGTAACAAACTACTATAAACTTGGTAGCTTAAACAATACGAATATATTCTCTCATGGCGCTGGAACCTGATATCAGCAGGGGTGGTTCTTCCTGAAAGCCCTGAGGGAAAATCTGTTCTGTGCCTCTTTCCTAGCTTTTGGTGACTACCAGCAATTCTTGGAGTTTCTCGGATTGTAAACGTATCACTCTAATCTCTGTCTCTGTCTTTACATGGCCTTCTCTCCTCTGTGTCTCTCCTTGTATCAGTCTCCTTTTCCATTCTTTTATAAGGACAACAGTCATTGGTCCACCCTAAATCCAGGGTGATCTCATCTTGAAATCCTTAATTTATATGTCTGTAAATACCCTTATTCAAAATAAGGTCATAGGGCACCTGGGTGGTTCAGTTGGTTAAGCGTCCGTCCGACTCTTGATTTTGGCTCAGGTCATGGTCTCACAATTCAGGAGTTCAAGCCCTGCCAGACTCCTTGCTGACAGTACAGAACCTGCTTGGGATTCTCTCTCTGCCTCTTACCTATTCACATGCATACACACACATACACACACTCTCTCTCTCTCTCTCTCTCTCAAAATAAATAATCTTTAAAAAAGAACATCTTAATTTATTTTTTTTTTATTTTTTTTTTCCAACGTTTTTTATTTATTTTTGGGACAGAGAGAGACAGAGCATGAACGGGCGAGGGGCAGAGAGAGAGGGAGACACAGAATCGGAAACAGGCTCCAGGCTCTGAGCCATCAGCCCAGAGCCCGACGCGGGGCTCGAACTCACGGACCGCGAGATCGTGACCTGGCTGAAGTCGGACGCTTAACCGACTGCGCCACCCAGGCGCCCCAAGAACATCTTAATTTAAAAAAAATAAGGAGTGCCTGGATGGCTCAGTCAGTTGACCATTTGACCTTGGCTCAGGTCATGATCTCACAGTTCATGAATTCAAGCCCCACACTGGACTCTGTGCTAACAGCTCAGAGCCTGGAGCCTGCTTCAGATTCTGTGTCTCCCTCTCTGCCCCTCCCCCGCTCATGGTCTGTCTCTCTCTCTCTGTCAAAAATAAATAAACATTAAAAATTAAAATTAAAAAAAGGTCACATTCTGAGGTTCTATGTGAACATGTCTCTTCAGCCCACTAAGGTATATTGAGATGGATTGGTATGAGAGAGCTGGGAGGTAAAGATAATTAAGAATGTTTCCCAAAAAAAAAAACACACATGAAAGTCCAAAAAGACATTAACCCAATTTTCATCAATGATATTATAATCCTTTATTGGAAAACCAGGAAATTGTATAAAAATCAGGCACTACGGTACTTATAAAGATATACTATACATATACTAAAATGCTATACAGATGTTAAAAATTGTAAAGTAGATCAATATGCACTGATATTAAAAGATGTCAGTAAAATACTAAGTGGAAAAAGTCAAGTTACAAACTATATAAAGTATAACCCAGTTTATGGTAAAAAGAAAAAAGCTGGAACGAAATTCACAGCTATTAAAGGTATCTATCATCAAGTATTAAGTTGGGAGGGTTAAGACTTAGAAAGCTTATATTTAACATATTTATATATTTTTAAAACATTTTAAATGCCCATGTTTTATTTTTATAAGTTTAAAAAATATTCCCTTTTGGCAGAAACTATATGCTTAGGAGGGAAAAAAACAGGTGAGCTGGAAAGAAAGGTACAATCTGACAATATGATTTTGAAAAACATGATGATCACCATGAAATTGAAACATAAGAACCTGAAGGACTAAATTTTTAAATTCTATAATACAAATTGGTATTTTAGATTGAATTCTGGCAGTTAAAGAAATATTTTTAAGACTATACAGGGGTGCCTGGGTGGCTGGGTAGGTTAAGCATCCGACTTCAGCCAGTTCATGATCTCATAGCTCGTGAGTTTGAGCCCCACGTTGGGCTCTGTGCTGACAGATCAGAGCCTGGAAACTGCTTCAGATTCTGTGTCTCCCTCTCTCACTGTCCCTCCCCTGCTCACACTATCTCTCTCTCTCTCTGTCTCTGTCTCTGTCTCTCTCTCTCTCTCTCCCTCCCTCAAAAATAAATAAACATTTGAAAATTTTAAGAAAAAAAGAATATCCTAACAAGGTGGGAATGCAAACTGGCACAGACACATGGAAAACAGTAAGGAAGTTCCTCAAAAAATTAAAAATAGAATTACCATATTATCCAGTAATTCCACTATGAGGTATTTACCCAAAGAATATGAAAATACTAATTTGAAAAGATATACACACCCCTACATTTATTGCAGCATTATTTATGATAGCCAAATTATGGAAACAGCCCAAGTGTCCACTAGTAGATGAATGGATAAAGATGTGGTATATTTGTACAATGGAATATTATTAAGCTATAAAAAAGAATGAAATGTTGCCATTTACAAAAACATGGATGGATCTAGAGGGTATAATGCTAAGTGAAATAAGCCAGTCAGAGAAAGACAAATAAGGAAACAGAAATATGTTTCAAATGAAAGTACAAGATAAAAACTCAGTAAAACTTTAATGAAATGAAGCTAAGTAATTTACCTGATAAAGAGTTCAAATAATGGTTATAAAAGATGCTCACTGAACGCAGAAGAAGAATAGATGAACATAGGGCATGCTTCAACAAAAAGATAGAGAATATAAGAAAGTACCAAATAGAAGTCACAGAGTTAAAGAACATAACAACTGAACTGAAAAATACACTAGAGTGATTCAACAGCAGACTAGATGAAGCAGAAGAAAGGATCAATGATCTGAAAAACAGGGCAGTGGAACTCGCCCAAACAGAGCAGCAAAAAGAAAATATTTTGAAAAGTGAAGATAGCTTAAGGGACCAATGGGACTACATTAAGCAGAATAACAGTTGCATTATAGGGGTCTCAGAAGGAGAAAAGAGAGAGAAAAGGGCAGAAAACTTACTTGAAGAATACTGGCTGAAAACTTCCCTAATATGGGGAAAGAAACAGACATCCAGATCTAGGAAGGCCAGAGAGTTCTAAATAAGAGGAACCAGAAAAGATCCATACCAAGGTACATTATAATTAAAATGTTAAAGAGAATCTTAAAAGAAAAGAAGCAAGAGAAAAACAACTTATTACGTACAAGGAAACTCCCATAGACCATGAGCAGAATGGTCAGTAAAAACTTGACAAGCCAGAAAGGGTGGCATGATATATCCAAAGTTCTGAAAGGAAAAAACTACCAACGAAGAATAATCTATCTGGCAAGGTTATCATTCAGAATTGAAGGAGAAACAAGAATTTTTTCAGACAAGCAAAAACTAAAGAAATTCATTACTAATAAACTGGCCTTAGAGGAAATGTTAAAGGGAATTTTTTTAAGCTGAAAGGAAAGGGCACTAATCAGTAATGAGAAAACATATGAAAGTAAAAATCTCACTGGTAAAGGTAAATATGTAGGAAAGGCAATGGATTAATCATTTATAAAGCTAGTGTATAGGTTAAAAGACAAAAGTAGTAAAAATAACTATAGCTACTATAATTAGCTAAGAGATATACAAAAGAAAAAGATGTGAAATATATCAGAAACATAAAAATTTTGAAGGAGGGGGTAAAAAGGTAGAGTTTTAGAATGTGTTCAAACTTAAATTGCTATCATCTTAAAACAGATGGTTATGTTTTTAAATTGTTATATGTTATCCTGGTAGTTACAGTAAAGCAAAAGCCTACACAAGATGCATTAAGAATAATGAGAAAGCAATCTAAACATTACATGAAAAGAAGGCATCAAACCACAAGGGAATAGAGTAAGAGAAGAAAACAGAAAGAAACTACTTGTCAGAAAACAATTAACAAAATGGCAATGAACACATACCTATCAACAATTAATTTCAATGTAAATGGTCTATACCCAATCAAACTACATAAAATGGCTGAATGGATTAAAATAATAAGACTCATCTATATGCTGCCTACATTATATTCATTTCAGATATAAGGACACACACAGACTGAAAGTAAAGGGATGGCAAAATATGTTTCATGCAAATGGAAACTAAAATTTACCTGGGTTAGCTATACTTACATCAGACAAAATATACTTTAAAACAAAGTCTATGATAAAATACAAAGATAAGCATTACATAATGATGAAGGCAGATATTATCAGAAGACAGAAAATTTGTAAATATTTATGTACCCAACATATATGCACCTAATTACATAAAGCAAATATTAACAGTTGTAAAGAGAGAAACTGACAGAAATAAAATACCAAGGGACTTTAATACTGCACTCATATCAATGGATACATCATTCAGATGGAAAATCAATAAGGAAACATTGGCCTTAAATGACCTATTAGACTAGATGGACTTAATAGATATATCTACAGTACATTCCATCCAAAAGCAGCGGAATACACAATATTCTCAAGTGCACATGGAATATTCTCCAGGATAGATCACTTGTTAGGCCATAAAACAAGTCATAATAAATTTAAGAAAACTGAAATCATACCAAGTATCTTTTTTTTAATTTTTAAAAAGTTTTTTAATGTTTGTTTATTTTTGAAAGAGACAGAACATGAGCAGGGAGGGGCAAAGAGAGAGTGAGACACAGAATCTAAAGCAGGCTCCAGGCTCTGAGCTGTCAGCACAGAGCCCGATGAGGGGCTTGAACCCATGAACTGTGAGACTATGACCTGAGCTAAAGTCAGATGCTTAACCAACTGAACCACTCAGGCACCGCATTTTAAAAAAATTTTAATGTTTACTTATTTTTGAGAGGGAAAGAGAAAGAGTGCAAGCAGGGGAGGGGCAGAGAGAGAGAGGGAAACACAGAATCTGAAGCAGGCTCCAGGCTTTGAGCTGTCAGGACAGAGCCTGACGCGGGGCTTGAACTCATAAGCCATGAGATCATGAGCTGAAGTTGGACACTCAACTGACTGAGCCACTGAGGCACCCTGTATCAAGCATCTTTTCTAATCACAATGTATGAAACCAAAAATCTGGAGAAAAACTAGAAAAGTCACAAATACATGAAGATTAAACAACCAACTGTACTAATGAACAACAAATGAGTCAACACAGAAATCCAAGGAAAAATCAAAAGTATCTTGAGAGAAATGAAAATGGAAATACAACACACCAAAAGCAATGGGATGTAGCAAAAGCAGTTCTAAGAGGGAAGTACACAGTGATACAGACCTACCTCAAAAAATAAGAAAAATCTCAAATAAACAATTTAAGTTTACACCTAAATGAAGTAGAAAGAGAAGAATAAACAAAGCCCAAAGTTAGCAGAAGAATGGAAAAAATAAAGATCAGAGAGGAAAGACAGCTAAAGGGAAGATGACACAGTAAGAGAACCCTAAGCTCACCATGTCCCAGGAACAGAAGTAGCTAACACTCACATCAGTGTAAATAACCAGAAAAATAACCTGAAGACTGGCAGAACAAACTCCACAACTAAAGGTAGAGAAGAGGCCACATCAAGAGGGTATAAAGGGTGGAGACACTGTAGGGAGCTAAATAGACCCATGGATTGTGGCAGGAGGAAGGGAGCTGTAGGTGTGGAAAGGGAAGAAAAATAGATTATCACATTGGGGAACTCACACAGGGAAGACGACTCCCCATAATATTTGGCTTTGAAAACTAGAGAGGCCAAACTTTGTGAGTTCTTACAACCAGTAGGACTTAAAGTCTAGGTTTAAAAATCAAGCTAGGTTCTGGGAGAGCCTAGAGAGCAATAGGAAGGTGAGTCTCCACCCTTAAAGACATAGCACAACAAATAGCCTGCACAGATACATCATAGAAGCAGCTCTTTGAAAAAAGCTTGTGGCATACATGAGGGAGATTTATTTACAAATCTCAGAACATGTCCTCAGGGGCAGGGATCCCTGGGAGACCCCTCCAGAAACAAGGGAGCTGACAGGTGCCATTTCCCTCCCCTGCCCCACCCCAGCATAAACACACAGCATAAACACACAGCCATGCAGAAATCAGCGGGGGGTGGGGCATGGCTTACATTCACTACCTAACTTGCTTATACCAAACCCACCTCCTGGGCTCTGGGGTATCCACCCTTTTAGTCATGCTTGCCTCTCCCTCAGAATATCAGCAAACCTTGCCAATACTGTGACTCCTGAACCACACACTTTGCTGGGCCCCTGTACTGGCAGCAGTAGCAGTGGGTGCCAGACCACTCCGTTAGCGTGCAAACCATGTAAACACTGTGCACCCCAGCTCCTCCAATATGTTGTTGACCAGAGCCCATTCAAACTGGGACCACAAGCCTGGAAGTAGGCAAGCAGCCCCAACAGGGAAGCACTACTCCAAAGTGACTTGTCCTCCCTCAGGTGAGGGGAAGATAACCACACACATCAGCCAGAGTGATCCCAACAGTGGGCTAGGGGCAAACAACTGGTCTGATTCAGCCTTCACCCACCAACAAAAGCTTCTCAGGAGACAACACAGGGAAAGCATCTTGCAGTTTAGTGAGACTGCATCTCTGGCAAATACCTGATCAGACTAAACTCAACAGCAAGGCAACACTAGACTGGTCCACTGATGCCACAGGGACTAAACACTTCCCACAACAGGAAAAGAGCCACTGCAGAAGACTACATTGGAAGAAAAAGCAGCCAAGACTCAACAGCAGGGCATACACAATACATATAGGAGACACCCCTGAAGCGCCAGGTTCTGGTGAACAAAAAACCCTGCATTGCAGGACACTGGAGGATCTCTTCATAAAGCCATTACTTCCAAAAGCAGGAGATGTTGCTGACTCTCCTGACACACATAAACAGACACAGAGAGTCAGACCAAATGAAGAAACAGAAAAATAGGTCCCAAATGAAAGAACAGGGCAAAATCACAGCAAAAGACCTAAGCAAAACAGAGATATGTAATATGCCTGGTAGACAATTTAAAGTAATGATAATAAAGATACTCAGTGCACTTAAGAAAAGAGTGGAAGACCTCAGTGAGACCATTAACAAAGAGATTAAAAAGAACTTATCAGAGATGAATCATACAATATATGAAATTAAAAATATACTAGATGAATTAAAAGGCAGGCTAGAAGAAACAGAAGAATGAATTAGTGACCTGGAGGATGGAGTAATGGAATGCAAACAAGTTGGGCAGGTGAGAGGAAAAAAAAATTATGCAAAATGAGAATGGACTTGGGAAACTCAGTGACTCCATCAAGAGTAATAACATTCACATTACAGGGATCTCAGAAGAAGAGAAAAGGGGGCAGAAAATTTACTTGAAGAAACATAGCTTAAAACTTTCCTGGGGCGCCTGGGTGGCTCAACTGGTTAAGTGTCTGACTTGGTTTCAGCCCAGGTCATGATAATTCATGAGTTCAAGCCCCGTGTTGGACTCTGCACTGACATCACAGAGCCTGCTTGGGATTCTCTCTCTCCCTCTCTCTGCCCCTTCCCTACTCACTCTCTCTGTCTCTCTCTCAAAATAAATAAACTTTAAAAATTTAAAAAAAAAACAACTTCCCTAATCTGGGGAAGGAAACAGATATCCAGATTCAAGAGGCACAGAGATCCCCCAACAAAATCAACCCAAAGCAGTCCATACAAATACATACAGTAATTCAAATGGGAAAAAAGTAGTGGTAAAGGGAGAATCTTTAAAGCAGCAAGAGAAAAGAAGGTAGTTACATACAAAGTAAACCCCAGTAAGGCTATCAGAGGGTTTTTGAGCAGAAATTTTGCAGGCCAGAAGGGAGAAGCATGATATATTCAAGGTGCTGAAAGAAAAAAGAAAAAGAAAAAACACAGCCAAGAATATTCCATCCAGCAAGGCTATCATTCAGGATAGAAGGAGAGACAAAGAGTTTCCCAGACAAACAAAAGTTAAAGAAATTCATGCCTATTAAACCAGCCCTGCAAGAAACGTTAAGGGGGACTCTTTGAGTGGAAAGGAAACATTATAAAGGTAAGAAAAGTGGAAAGCACAAAACCAATAAAATATCTCCGTAAAAATCAGTCAAAGGACTCACCAAATAAAAGACTATAAAGTATGACACCATTTACCTAAAATGTGGTGGGGAGAGGAGTAAAGAATGGGCTCAAACATAAGTGACCATCAACTTAATATAGATTCCTATATGCAGAAGATGTTATTTATAAAACTAATGGTAACCACAAATCAAAAACTAGTAATAGGTATGCAAAAAATAAAGAGAAAGGAATTCACCTATGTCACTAAAAGCCAGCAAACCATGAGAGAAGAGAGCAAGAGAAGGAACAGAGAAAAGCTACAAAAACAACTACAAAACAAATAACAAAATGACAATAAATACATACCTATCAATAATTCTGTTGAATGTAAATGCACTAAATGTTCCACTCAAAAGACACAGGGAGATAAAGTGGATAAAAAAAATCTATATACTGACTACAAAAGACTCATTTCAGACCTAAAGACTCATGCAGATTGAAAGTGAGAGGATGGAAAAATATTTATCATGCAAATGGATGGGAAAGAAAGCCAGGGTTATCATGCAAATGGATGGGAAAGAAAGCCAGGGTAGCGACAGTTTTATGTATATATATATATATATATATATATATATATATATATATATATAAAAGGCTTTAAAGCAGACTGTAACAAGAGATAAGGAAGGATACTATATAGTAATAAGGGGAAAATCCAACAGGAAGGTATGACAATTGTAAATATTTGTGCATTCAACATGGGATCACCTAAATACATAAAACCGTCAATAACAAACATAAAGGAAGTAATCTATACTAATATAATAATAGTAGTGAAGTTTAACAGCACACTTATATCAGTAGACAAACCATCCAAACAAAAAATCAAGAAGGAAACAGTGTCTTTGAATGACACATTGGATCACAGAGATTTAACAGATATACTCAGAACATTCCATCCTAAAACAGCAGAACACACATTCTTTCCAAGTGCACACAAATCTATTCTCCAGAATAGATCACATATTAGGCCACAAACAAGCCTCAACAAATTTAAAAAGATCGACATCATATCATGCATCTTTTCTGACCACAACACTATCAAACTAGAAATCAACCACAAGACAAAATCTGGAAATACTGGAGGTTAAATAGTGCTACTAAATAATGAATGGCTCAACCAGGAAATCAAGCAAGGAATCAAAAATTACATGGAAACAAATGAGAATGAAAAACACCATGGTCCAAAAACTGGGATACAGAAAAAGTGGTTCTAAGAGGGAAGTTTATAGCAATACAGGTCTACCTCAAAAGCAAGAAAAATCTCAAATTAAAACCTACCCTTACACCTAAAGAAGCCAGAAGAAGAAGAACAGACAAAACTCCAAAGCAACAGAATAAAGAAAATAATAAAGATTAGAACAGAAATAAATGATACAGAAACTAAAAAAATTAAAAAATTAAAATTAAAAAAAAATCCAGAACAGATCAATGAAACCAGGAGCTACTTCTTTGAAAAGATCAACAAAATTGATAAACTCATAAAAAAAAAAAAAAAAAAAAGGAGGGAGGAGGAGAGATAAAGAGAGAGAGAGAAAGGAGTCAAATAAAATCAGAAATTAAAGAGGAGAAATTAACAACCAACATCACAGAAATACAAAGAATTGTAAGAGAATATTATGAAAAATTACATGCCAACAAATTGGACAACATACAAGAAATGTATGAATTCCTAGAAACATATAACAGAAGCAGGAAGAAATAGCAAATTTGAACAGACCAATTACCAGCAATGAAACTGAATTATTAAACAAACTCTCAACAAAGGTCCAGGACCAGATGGCTCCACAGGCTAATTCTATCAAACATTTAAAGAAGAGTTAACACCTATTCTTGAATTATTCCAAAAATAGAAGAGGAAGGGAAATTTCCAAATTCATTCTATGAGAACAGCATGACCTTGGCACCAAAACCTGATAAAGATACTACAAAAAAAGAGAACCACAGGCCACTGTCTCCGATGAACATAGATGCAAAAATCCTCAACAAAATATTAGCAAACCAAGTCCAACAATACATTTAAAAAATCATTCTCTATGTTCAAGTGGGATTTATTCCTGGGATGCAAGAGTGGGTCAATATTTGCAAATCAATCAACATGATACAACACATCATTAAGAGAAAGGATAAAAACCGTTAGATCATTTTAATTGATGCAGGAAAAGCATTTGACAAAGTACAACATCCATTCATGATAAAAACCTTCAACAACGTGGGTTTAGAGAGAACATACCTCAACATAATAAAGACCTTATATGAAAAATTCATAGAGAACATCATATTCAATGGGGAAAAACTGACAGCTTTTCCCCAAAGATCAAGAAAAAGACAAGGATGTATCCACTCTCATGACTTTTTATTCAACTTAGTACTGGAAGTCCTAGCACAGAAAACAGAACAGAAAAGGAAATCTTTGGAAAGGATGAAGTAAAACTTTCATTACTTGCCAATGACATGATACTATATGTAAAAAACCCCAAATACCCCACCAAAACACTATTAGAATTGATAAATGAATTCAGTAAGGTCAAAGTATACAAAATCAATGTACAAAAAAAAATGTTGCATTTCTATACACTAATAGTGAAGCAGCAGAAACAGAAATTAAGAAAATAATCCCATTTACAATTGCACCCAAAGTAATAAAATATCTAGGAATAAACTTAACCAAAGAGGTAAAAGACCTGTACTCAGAAAACTATAAAACACTGATGAAAGAAATTGAAGATGACACAAACAAATGGAAAGACATTCCATGCTCATGGATTGGAAAAATAAATATTGTTAAAATGTCTATGTTACCCAAAGCAATCTACAGATTTAATGCAATGCCTATCAAAATACCAAAAGCATTTGTCACAGAACTAGAACCAACAATCCTAAAATTAGTATGGAACCACAAAAGACCCCAAATAGCTAAAGCAGTATTGGGGAAAAAAGGACAAAACTGGAGGTATCGCAATCCCAGATTTCAAGCTATATTACAAAGCTCTAGTAATCAAAACTGTGTTGTACTGGCACACAAACAGACATATAGCTCAATGGAACAGAATAGAAAACCCAGAAATAAAGCCACACTTTATATGATCAATTAATCATCAACAAAAGAGGCAAGAATATGCATGGGAGAAAGCAGTCTCTTCAACAAATGGTGTTGGGAAAACTGGACAGATACATGCAAAGAATGAAAATGGACCACTTTCTTACACCATACACAAAAATAAACTCAAAATGGATCAAAGACCTAAATGTCAAACATGAAACCATACAAATCCTAGAATCCAGCAATAATTTCTCTGCCATCAAACATAGCAACATTTTGCTAAATATGTCTCCTGAGGCAAGGGAAACAAAAGCAAAAATAAACTATTGGGGCTGCGTCAAAATAAAAAGCTTCTACACAGCAAAAAAACAACCAACAAAACTGAAAGATAACCTACTGGAGGGAAGAAGATATTTGCAAATGACATATTTGGTAAAGGGCTACTATCCAAAATATATAAAGAACTTAAAAACTCAACACCTCAAGGGTGTCTGGGTGGCTCAGTCGGTTGAGTGTCCGACTTCAGCTCAGGTCATGATTTCATGGTTCATGAGTTTGAGCCCTGTATCAGACTCATTGCTGTTAGCAGGGAGCCTACTGTGGAGAAACCTCAACACCTCAAGGGTGTCTGGGTGGCCCAGTCGGTTGAGTGTCCGACTTCGGCTCAGGTCATGATTTCATGGTTCATGAGTTTGAGCCCTGTATCAGGCTCATTGCTGTCAGCAGGGAGCCTACTTTGGAGCCTATTCAGGGCTCAAACTCATGAACCACAAGATCATGACCTGAGCTAAAGTCAGATGCTCAACCAACTGCCCCACTCTCATCACTTTTATTCAACATAGTATTGGAAGAGCAATTAGGCAAGAAAAAGAAATAAAAGTCATCTAATTGGAAATTAAGAAGTAAAACTGTCACTATTTGCAGATGACTTGATTATATATAGAAAACCCTAAGGACTCCATCAAAAAACTGTTAGAACTAACAAATTCAGTAAATTTGCAGTGTACAAAACAAAATCAATATGCAAAAATTGGTTGCATTTTTATACAGTAACAATGAACTAACAGAGGAATTAAGAAAACAAATCTCATTTACAATTGCATTAAAAAAGAATAAAATACCTAGGCATAAACTTAACCAAGGAGGTTAAAGACCTGCACACGAGAATTGTAAGACACTGATGAAAGAAACTGAAGAAGTCACAAATAAATGGGAAGATATTCCATATTCATGGATTAGAAAAATTAATATTGTTAAAATCTCCACACTACCCAACGCAACCCACAGATTCAATATACTCTCTATAAAAATTCCGATGACATTTTTCACAGGAATAGAACAAAAAAATCCTAAAATTTATATGGAATCACAAAAGACCTCAAATACAAAAAATAATCTTCAGAAAGAACAAAGTTGGAAGCATGATGCTCCCTGATTTCAAACTATATTACAAAGCTATAGCAATCAAAATAGTACTGACATAAAAACAGACACAGATCAGTGTAATAGAATAGAGAGCCCAGAAATAAACCCATATATATATGACCAATTGACTTACAACAAACGATCCAAAAATATACAGTGGGGAAACAATGGTCTCTTCAATAAATGGTATTGGGAAAACTAGACAACCACATGCAAAAGAATGAAACTAGACTACTATCTTACACTACACACAAAAATTAATTCAAAATGAGTTAAAGATTTGAATATAAGACCTGAAACCATAAAACTCCTTGAAGAAAACATAAGCTTTAGCTCCTTGACACTGGTTTTGGTGATGACTTTTTGGATCTGACTCCAAAAGTAAAGGCAATAAAAGCAAAAATAGGTAATTGAGACTACATTAAAATTAAAAGCTTCTGCACATCAAAGGAAATAATCAATAAAATGAAAACGCAACCTACTAAATGGGAGAAAACACTTGCAAATCATATATCCAATAAGAGGTTAATATCCAAAATATTTTTTAAAACTCCTACGGGGGTGCCTGGGTGGCTTGGTCGGTTAAGCGTCCAACTTCGGCTCAGGTCATGATCTCACAGTCCTTGAGTTCAAGCCCCGCGTCGGGCTCTGTGCTGACAGCTCAGAGCCTGGAGCCTGTTTTGGATTCTGTGTCTCCCTCTCTCTGACCATCCCCCATTCATGCTCTGTCTCTCTCTGTCTCAAAAATAAATAAACGTTAAAAAAAATTTTTTTTAAACTCCTACAACTCAATAGCAGAAAAAAAATCTAATTTAAAAATAGGCAGAAGATCTGAGTAGACATTTTCCCAAAGAAGACAAACCTATGACCAACATGCACATGAAAATATGCTCAACACAACTAATCATCAGGGAAATGTAAATCAAAACCACAGTGACATATCACCTCTCACCTGTCAGAATGCCTGGGATCAAAAAAAACAAAAACAAAAACAAAAAACAAAACAAGAAATAACAAATGGTGGTGATGTGGAGAAAAGAGAAGCTATGTGCACTATTAGTGGGAATATAAATTGATGCAGCCACTATGGAAAGTAGTATGGAGTTTCCTCAAAAAATTAAAAATAGAAATATCCTATGACCCAGCAATTCCAGCTCTGGGTATCTAGCCAAAGAAAATAGTAACACTAATTAAAAAATGTATATGCACCCCTACGTTCATTGCCACATTATTTACAATACCCAAGGAAACAACCTAAGTGTCCATCAATGGATGAATGGATAAAGATGTGGTATATGTATGTATATATAAGTACACGTGTGTGTGTGTGTGTGCATGTACACACAATGGAATACTATTCAGCCATAAAAAAAGAATGAAATCTTGCCATTTGTGACAACATAGATGGACCCTGATGGTATTATGCTAAGTGAAATAAGTCAGACAGACAAATACTCTTTGATTTTACTAATATGTGGAATATATATATATATATATATATATATATATATATATATATATAAAAGAAAACTCATGGAGAGAAGAGATTATTGGTTGCCAGAGGGGTGGTGGACAAAATGGGTGAAGGAAGTCAAGATGTACAAAACTTCCAGTTATAAAATAAATAAGTCATGAGGATAATGTACAGGCTGGTGACCACAGTCAATAATGTGTGGCCTATTTGAAACTTGCCATAATAGCAAATTTTAAAAGCTCTCATCACAAGAAAAAAAATTGTAACTCTATATGGTGATGAACGGTAATGGGATGTATTGTGGTGATCATATCACAGTGTATATAAATAGCAAATCATTATGCTCTACACTTAAAACTAATATAATGTTACATGGCAATTATACCTCATAAAAAATATCCTAACAACACATTAATTCACAGCAAAAAAAAATACATTGACCATCTACCATTACACTGCTGACTTAGCTGGCTGGACAGCGGGTTTCAGGCTTAGGAAGTGATTACAACCAACAGTTCTAGCCCTGTATCACCATGACAACATGAACATATAATTATATACATGCATTGGAAGAAAACCAAAAAATAAGAAATACAAAAGCATGCAGGGATATTTTTTTGCTTTGTTTTATAAAGGAAAACACAGAAGAAAATGATTTTTTTAATGTTTCTTACAAAAGAACACCATGTTTGTGAAAATAGTTAATTAAATGGATTTAAGTGTAACATAGCTTAAACACGATGACCATTTCCATTTTCAGTCCTCCTGATTTATCAAAGCTCTCAATAGCATACTCAGGAGCATTCAAACAAAACTAAATAGCAATAAAGCTTTTCTAAGCTTCCTGTAATTTGAGTGACAATTTCTATAATTACAAGTATTTGACAACTTTTTTTATCATTTCTAAATGATTATGAATATCTGCGAGTTTAGAAGATTATATTTTGAAATGCATTTATATACAAACCTACCATAAAAAAGCAAACTAAATTAAGCTATTACTATGTTTAGGCTGTTGGTTTATGGTATGATATGTATGAAACAAGAATTTTCAAATAAAGCTCAAGGAAGGGTTTAGTAACTGGATCCAAACACTAGTAGAAACAGTCTGATTCTCTTTTGCTGGTGGTTCAGACCTCACAAAGTAGAATCATGAAATTGGCCTCATCTGCATTGTAGAGATACAAAAAGAAGACCTTTAAAATATAAGGATCTGTGCCAACATTCAAGAACAAACAGGGAAAGAAAATGATCAAATGTACTAACACTCTAGATCTAGGGAGACTAAGTAAATCTGCCAGCTCTTAAGGATTTGGGGAGCTTCTTTGTTCAACGTTAAAAGGCATTTATCAAGCATTGTGTGTGAGCATTTGGGATAAGAAATAACCTCCATCATCAAATGGCTCACCAGCTAGCTCAGAAGACAGACAAGTAAGCAATTACTATCACAAGGCATCCACTGATAGGAGGACCACACATCCCATTGCCTGAGACATTTCTAATTTATTCCTGTCCTATTGCCTGAGACAATTCAAGTTTACGTCTATTATTTTAGCATAATTTTAAAATTAGTATTAATAATTTCAACCTCAAATGTGTCCCAGTTTATACAATAAATTATATGGTGACACTCATAGGAATATTACGGGAGCCATGGAAAGGCACTTACGTCAGCACTGAGAGGACTTCTTGGAGGAAGTGTTGCCTTAGGTAAGTCATAAAAGATAAATTAGTTAACCAAGTGAAGAAAGGGGCAGAGGACCTAACAGACTCTCAAACTGAGCTAATGGCATCCTATCCCAACCATTTTCCCAACACAGGTGATTCTTCCTTTGCACTCAAAATTATGTAATGTCACATAGGTGGGGAAGATCCTGGTTCTTCAAACTCTTTTAATAAGCTTCTCACATATTTCAAATTTTAAGAGCATATATGCAAATGACACTGGGGCACTTTCATAATTTGTCATTAGCCTATTTCCTCCTAGGAATCAGGCGGAATCATGATCACAACAGGGCCTACTGCCACAATTAAGTTCTAGACAACATTTCTTACATGTGTTAGTCCAGCATTTTTTTCCTTCCAGAACAGGCTCCTCTCTCACCAGGTGAGGATGTTGATTACCTAGTCCCACCCCTCCTACCATAAAAGACAGCATATGACCCTGCAGGGCCACAGTCCTTTTGGGAGGGTTGACCAGAATTCTAGGATATCACTAAGAATGCACTGCTGGTGACCTTCTTTACCACCACTTGTCAAATCCTGCCTAAAAATACAGTCAACATAGGATAAAACAGACCTAAGAGAAAGAAAATTATGCAGATGTTCTTTGAATCTCCATATGCAACAATGCCTAATACTCTTGGATTTTTCACAGGCTAAAATTACACCCTCAGCTATACAAAGAAAGCATCTTTTATTTCTCTGTAACTGTGTAGTAGCAGATGGGGGAGGCAGGGTGGAGAAAACACTAGTCCTGATAACCTCAGTTAAAACCAATAATTTAACTCAGTCTCTGCTTAAAGGACTCAAGTAAATCTCAGTGTTTCAAAGTTCTGAGAACTCCCATTCCTATTTAAGAAAGCATATAGGTGTGTGAGAGAGAAAGGTGGACTGAGAGCATTGGAAAGGAAATAAAATTCTCTTATGCACAAGTTATTATTTGAGCCAGTGTTAATCTCTACAGCAGAGTGCCTGGTCTGGCTGCTCCATGGATTGCTGACTGGTTAGAAAGGACCAATATCATACCTGGGCATCTGCTGCTGCTGCTGAGGGCTACAGCTGTTCTCTTGGCTAGAGCAATATTCTCACTGGACACTGGGCACCCCTTGCTGAACTGGGCCCCACCCCAGCTCTCACTAGGGCTATAGTCTTTCCTATGGTCTTTCCCAGTTTGCTTCTCATCCAGGTGTCCACACTTGAGCCATTGGCTATGGACTTTGTCCCCATCACAAGAAAAGACTCTTTGGATAAGCCCACCATCAGCACCTGCAGCTACCTTCCCTATCCCTCCATAGGGCACAACTAAACTTCTGGATTGTCTCCACACTACATGGGATCTAAGGGAGACTCAAGACACCCAAACTCAGATCCTGTCTCCATCCAACTACATTGAGCCATCACAATAACTTTGACATAGCTGCACCCAGGATGCTGAGGTTATCTCCTTCCAGACTGCAATGGGAATTAGGGCATGAGTCCCTACATCCATGACCTCTCTCCATGACACTTCAGCCTAGAGACACATATATCATAGTTAGCTTTTCAACCCCTAGTCCAGGAGAGTGAAAAAGACCAGTTTTTCCCTTTTTTTCTTTCCTCTTTACCAAGACCTTCCATATTTAAAACACTATGATCAAAAAAGCAAAATAAAACAACTCATACATCAGGTTAATTGGCTTGTCTCTTATATTGAAGGAGGAGATTAAAGGAGTTTACCAAATCCTTTTATCAACCAGGTCTCACTTTCGAGTCTGCTATCTTGCATGCTTGAAAACTGTTTTGGTAATAGTTGATGATTAATTCTTTCTTTTACTTTGCATTCCTGCAGTTACAACCCAATTTAATCCCCTTCCTACCTTGAAAGTCATAATCCAAAATGCAAGTGATAACCATATTAATTTTTTAAATTATTACCCTAGATCAACATTCTCAAGCATGGTCCCTGCATTAGCAGCATTATTAGAAATACAGATTCTTGGACTTTACTCTAGACCAAATGAACCCAAAATTCCAGAAATGAGACCCCCAAATCTGCATTTTTAATAAGCTCCTTGGAGGTCCTGATGCATCCTAAAGTTTGAAAACCACCACCTTATGTATATTTACACAAAAGTTCCTCCTTCAAAATTACCATGGTGTATATAATGTGTTTCTCACAAACTTCATCAGCTTGAACTAGTCATAGTATCATTTTGGAAGGGTCACTCTGAACAGCCCTGCAGCTGAATAATATTTCTTATTTAATGTTTCATTCTCTCAGAGAGGTAATGACGTGGAAATCTGGGAGGAATACAAGGGACAATCTTCCTTGGACATGAGCAGCACAAATGTGAAGTACCTGGGAAGTGCAACAAATCCATCTGTGCTCCAGGTCCCTGACTTGACATTGTCTGAAATGAGAAAAAGGAGCCCTTACTTACAGGCACATCTAGCCTTCACCTTTCAAGGTTTTCCTAAGTTATTTGTGGCAGTCTGAGAGACCTTTTGCACACTTTGTTTTTATATTTCTTTTCTTCCTGAAGAATTAAGATTATATCTGCTCCTGAACCTTAAATATTAAGAAGAAGGGTACTTACTTTCTGGCCCCAAACTCCCAAGCTCCAAACACATGTGCTATACACCCAGTCGACTGAGACATGTAACACCAAAAAGACTGCATGTCAGGACCTCTAAATATGTAATTTAGAAAACACTGAAGAATGAAAGGATTAATAGAATCAATATACATATGTAATAATAATATCTATCTTATTAAAGGTTTACTTTTTATTTTAGCCTCAATATAAGTCTATGGGTATACCAACCTAGGTTGTAAGCAACAGAAACTAAATATAGCTAACTTAGGAAGAAAACAAATAGAAAGATTGTGAGTAATTCAGTGACATGAAAGGAAGGCTGGAGAAGAAACATCCTGTTCGTCTGGGAAGAAATGACAACAAGGGCAACCCCAGGCATCCAACTAGTAGGAACTAATGGATGTGTCTTTAGGGAATCACCATCAACATGAGCCAGAAATAAGATGTGTTCTTACACCTTTTTGTGGTCCTCTCAGGAAATAAAGTCCCAGAGAGAGACTCTGATAGATAGCTTCAATGACAGATATGTCTACCTTTTGGCTAGACAAAGGCAGGACACCTTGAACAGTAGTCTCACTAAGAGGGAAGAATAAATTCAAAAAAGGAAATCAGGTTGACATCTCAAAATTAACTTGATAGAAATGGATGTTGGGTGGCCAATACATGTCTATCAGAATAATACCAATGATATAAAAAAGCAGGTGCTGGCTGAGGATCGTAAGCCCAGAGAAGCTGTGACTGCCCAAAATCCCACAAAGTAAACCCAAGTTTCTGACTAGCATATCACCGCACTCATCTGATATTCTGACTGTAACTTCCATGCTGAAATAGTAAACTCCACAATGAGAAAATAGTAAATATGAGGACTAACTTTTAAAAGCCCAGAGGCTTGGGGCGCCTTGGTGGGTCAGTCAGTTGATTGAGCCCCACATCAGGCTCCATGCTGGGTTTGGAGCCTGCTTTAAGATTCTCTCTCTCCCTCTGCCCCACTCCCTTGCTCATGATCTTTCTCTCTCTTTAAAATAATAATAATAATAATAATAATAAATAATAATAATAAACTATTAAAAGCCCAAAGGCTCTAGTGGCAAAAAAAAGTGCTAGCATACTTCTTCTCACCATATTCCTCACTTTTGCTCTGTTGTGCTTAAAGTGAGACATGGGGTCACCAGAAAATGCATTGGGCTTGAAGTAAATTATCTCAGCTTTGCCATGGACTAACTATGAGACTTTGAACAGGTTATTTAACATCTCCAGGCCTCAGTTTTTTCATTTGTAAAATAAATGGGTTGGAAAGGATCTCTAAAATCTCATCTCTAACATCCTAAGCAGTTAAAATTAAAATCTATATCTAAGGCTTCACTCTAAGTCAGTAAACTCCTAGACAGGTGGTATTGTATCTTCTTATTCATTGTAACTTTTCCAGCACATGTGAAATGATCTCCCAAAGCTTGTCTACTGCCATTATTTTCAGAAGTTGTAGTTGAACAAAGAGATTTGGCCCTTGACTGAAATTATAGAAAGGAAGTTACTTCTAGTTTCCCAGTGTCTGGATTGACCTATTCCCAGTAGCTGGATTTCCCAGCTACTTCATATATATAAGAGGGTCCTTCTAGATATAATATTTAAATGGAATCTATGTGTATGTTTATAAATGTAAAGTGGAAGTGTTTTAATAATAGTACAAGAAATAGCCTCATACTAATCCTTGATTTTTTAATTCAACAAATGATGTCACAGAGAAGTATAAATTTTTAAACTATAAATACATCTACCTTTCATCACACTGTGTTAATCGAACCCTTTATGTGAAACAATACCACTAATTCCTATTAAAGCTTCCCTGAATAAAAAGCTATTTTGTGGACACAGAAATCCACTTTTTCTAAATCTCATTTCTTTTTATCTTTGACACCACCGTTCTTCTGTCTCTTTGTGCAAAAGAGTAAATCCTTTCAGAGCCAACAGGCTCAAATACCATAGTGAGTGAGATTACCAATACTGACATCCCAGCTGAATAAACGGTAAGGAGCATTTCTTCTCACCTTTCACCTTGAAATAATCACAGCACTGGAAGGACAGGCTCCGGGTAATAAATGACAGAAAAATCATCCTTCTCACTGTAGCCTAGGAAATTGACTTCAATAATGGTTGATAAAGTTACTCTTTGAAAATAAATTTTAGCAGGAATAATGCCAAATTTAAAAAGAAAAAGACAACAGAACCTCCTTATTTTTACACTCATTCTCAAGGCCTGGAATCTTCTCCACTCTTTCATATTAACCAAAAATATTTTCACTTACTTAACATTTTTAAAGCACTAGCTCCAAGTTTCCTTCATCCTATTACTAACAAATTATTTGAGAGTCACACAGGTGAACTCTTCCATGGCTAAAAGCTCCCATCTCATAATCACCCCCATAGTAATAAGTGTGTGACACATAAGGGTTTTCAAGTACTCATCATAACAATTGAAAATTCCTTAATAGGGGTGCCTGGGTGGCTCAGTCAGTTAAGCATCTGACTTGGGCTCTGGTCATGATCTCATGGTTCGTGGATTTGGGCCCCGCTTTGGGCTCTGTGCTGACAGCTCAAGGCCTGGAGTCTGCTTCAGGTACTGTGTCTCCCTCTCTCTCTGCCCCTTCCCTGCTCGCACTCTGTCTCTCTCTCTCTCTCTCTCAGAAAAGAAAATAAACATTAAAAAAATAAAATAAAAATAAAATAATAAAATAAAATAAAATAAAATAAAATAAAATAAAATAAAATTCCTTAATAAATACAAGGAACTATGTAGGCATAACCCAACGTCCTTCTGGCAACAAAGACCTAAATTGGGTCAATCTCCTTATTATCTTCTCCCCTTTCTCCTCTATACCTCATCCTCATATTCCTATCATCAACCACTTTGGTATCACTAAATGATAAACCTTGTAACATTCATCTCCTCTCTCACTCCCTATGTTAACTAATCACTAAATCTCATAGTATCTACCTCAGAAATGTCTCTCAAATGTACCCTCTTGTCTCCAGCCCACCTCCACTGCCTTAACAAAGACCTTCCTCATCTTTTGTGGGAACCACCACAATAGCTGCTACTCTTTAGTCTCCCTGATCCTGTTTCTTTGCAGTTCACTCAGTGCTTGGCACTGCCACCTGCTGCCTGCTATCTTCCCCAAACACAGAGGTACAGAGACCAGCCACTGGCAGAACAATGCAGCAAAGCCAGGAGGGAACAGAAGAAGAAACCCTCCAACCTCTTTCTGCTCTTACCCTCTGACCTCCTGCTATTATCTCCAATTGGTTGAATACGAAAGGAAGCCAGAGCAGATTCTGGTTCATATAGATGCTAAGGGACAGTCCCCTAGGGTACATAACAAGGCAGAGCTAGGTGGTGAATAAATTTAGGGAGGCAAATGAAGGCATTTGGGGCATAACCTGCACATCCCTACCCTTTCTTCATCTTCTAGGTGCCCACTCAACCTATAAGATCCAGTTCAAAAGTTACCTTCCCAGAGAGAGTTACTCTATTTTTTTAATATATATATATATATTAAAAAATATATATATATCACAATATTTCATTGCAATTTATATGTTTACTTATCTTTTTCCCCAAATTCTTAGAATCTCAACAGCCAGAATACCGTTTCATTTAATTCACAGTCCTTGGCATATTATTGACCCTCATATTATAGTCCTCATGCATGCATATGTGTGTGTATTTTAAATGAATGGAGTGAGGCAAACAGGACTTCCCCAATGTTTTGTATGTAAAGAAATAACAATCAAAATTAAGTGCCATGTATCTAACTCTACAGACCCTTCCTGAGGCCAGACTGCAGTTCCCTTTGTCCACACTGCTTCAAGGAAGTGCATGGGAGATACCACATATCTAATCAAGAAAGAGCTCTTTAATAAATTACTTGATGGACCAGATAACTTTACTCCCACCAACCACACAAACTGCCTGTGTTAGCACCTTTGGGTTCCTATAACAAAATACCACAGGTTGGGTGGCTTATAAACAACAGAGATTTATTGCTCATAATACTGGAGATTAGAAGTCCAAGATAAGCTGCCACCAGATTTGGTGTCTGCTGAGAGCCTACTACCTGATTAATAAACAGTTGTCTTTTTTCTATGTATCCTCATATAGAGGAAGGGCTAAGGAACTCTCTGGGGCAGAGGCCTCTTTCACAATGGCTCTAATCCCATATGTGAGGACTCCCCATCATGACCTAATCACTTTCCAAAGGCCTCATCTCCAAATACCATCACATTGGGGATTAGGTTTCAACATAAAAATTCTGGGGAGGCTCAAATATTCAGTCTATGGCCCTCTTCTAAAACCACCTGGAATGATTGGGCCTCAAAGTTATTCCTGGTATCTCTGGATGCCCCCTGAACACACTAACATTTACCTCTTTCACACTGTGGCATTAAGATGTATATGTAGCAGATGCTGTATATGTCACACCCACACAACAGGATTTAGTAATCCCATCTGACTTGAAATTGGAGCATCACTGCATTTGTGCACATAAACTTGACATGTAATTTTCTCTTCAGAAAGTATTCTCACAATCTCTCCTAGATCTTTTTGTCTATATTTTTTTAATGAGGTTGTATAATTCACATGGAATATGACTTGTCATGGTACATCCATAGGACTGAATAATGTACAGTCATTACAATCTTCATAGAGCAATCCCTATCAAAATAACACCAGCATTCTTCACAGAGCTAGAACAAACAATCCTAAAATTTGTATGGAACCAGAAAAGACCCTGAATAGCCAAAGCAATCTTGAAAAAGAAAACCAAAACTGAAGGCATCAAAATCCTGGACTTCAAGCTGTATTACAAAGCTGTAATCACCAAGACAGTATGGTACTGGGACAAAAACAGACACTCAGATCAATGGAACAGAATAGAGAATCCAGAAATGGACCCACAAACATAAGGCCAACTAATCTTTAACAAAGCCAGAAAGAATATCCAATGAAATAAAGACAGTCTCTTCAGCAAATGGTGCTGGGAAAACTGGACAGCGACATGCAGAAAAATGAACCTGGACCACTTTCTTACACCATACACAAAAATAAACTCAAAATGGATAAAAGATCTAAACATAAGATAGGAAGCCATCAAAATCCTAGAGGAGAAAGCAGGCAAAAACCTCTTTGACCTCAGCCATGGCAACTTCTTACTCAATACATCTATGGAGGCAAGGAAAACAAAAGCAAAAATGAACTATTGGGACCTCATCAAAATAAAAAGCTTCTGAACAGCAAAGGAAACAATCAGCAAAACTAAAAGGCAACCAATGGAACGGGAGAAGATATCTGCAAATGACATATCAGATAAAGGGTTAGTATCCAAAATCTATAAAGATTACCAAACTCAACACCCAAAAAACAAATAATCCAGTGAAGAAATAGGCAAAAGTCATGAATAGACACTTCTCCAAAGAACACATACAGATGGCCAACCAATACATGAAAAAATGCTCAACATCACTCATCGTCAGGAAAATATAAATCAAAGTCACTATGAGATACCACCTCACACCTGTCAGAATGGCCAATATTAACAACTCAGGCAATATCAGATGTTGGCGAGGATGCTGAGAAAGAGGATCTCTTTTGCACTGCTGGTAGGAATGCAAACTGGTGATGCCACTCTGGAAACAGTATGGAGGTTCCTCAAAAAATTAAAAATAGAACTACCCTACGACCCAGCAATTGCATGACTAGGTATTTATTCAAGGGATACAGGTGTGCTGTTTTGAAGGGGCACATGCACCTCAAAGTTTATAGCGATGCTATTGACAATAGCCAAAGTTGGAAAGAGCCCAAATGTCCATCAACAGATGAATGGATAAAGGAGATGTTGTGTGTATGTATATGTATATGTATGTGTGTGTGTGTGTGTGTGTGTGTGTGTGTGTGTGTATGTGTGGGTGTGTGTGTGTATGTGTGTGTGTGTGTGTGTGTGTGTGTGTGGGTGTGTGTGTATATATATATATATATATATATATATATATATAATGGAATATTACTCAGCAATCAAAAAAGAATGAAATCTAGCCATTTGGAACTAGGTGGATGGAACTAGACAGTATTATGCTAAGTGAAATTAGTCAGTCAGAGAAAGACAAATATCATATGATTTCACTCATATGAGGAATTTAAGATACAAAACAGATGAGCATAAGGGAAGGGAAGCAAAAATAATATAAAAACAGGGAGGAGGACAAAACATAAGAGACTCTTAAATATAGAGAACAAACAGAGGGTTGCCAGAGGGTTTGTGGGAAGGGGGATGGGCTAAATAGGGAAAGGGCACTAAGGAATGTACTCCTGAAATCATTGTTGCACTATATGCTAACTTGGATGTAAATTAAAAAATAAATAAATTATTTTTAAAAAAGAAAAAATATTCATAAAGAAATTAGAAGATACTTACGAAATCATTTTAAAAAGGAAAAAATGAAGCTACAACACTGACTATAATAAAATAGTTAAATCAAAAAATATTTCAAGAGGTAAATGAAAAAATTATTTATTAACAGTGGTAGTGGGATTAAGCATGACTTTTATTCTTTGCCTACACTTCCCTGTGTTTGTTACACTTTCTAAAACAGCCATAAGTATATTTTTAAAATGAATTTATTTATTCTGCATACCTCTCTGTATTGTTGATGACGCATCAGTCAGATGGAGCACTGTGAAGCCTAGTATAATTTTCATACATCACAGAGTCTCTGAGGATCAGGTTATACCTCAACTTCTAAAACACTTCTCTTCTTATAAGTGACGAATCACTAAATTCTACTCCTTAAACTAATATTACACTATATGTTCACTAACTAGAATTTAAATAAAAATTTGAAAAAAAATAAAAAAAAATAGTTCTGTGCCATTAAAAATGGCAAGTACATTTTTAAAGCTAAAAGTATTTTGGTGAGGTCTTAATATTGTTCCTCAATTTACTACTCCTCAATTTTGTTACCAAAGCAAAGTTTCCTTCTCTCATCAGCTTATCATCCTAATAGTCACATCCTTCTTTCTTTTGGTGGTACAACCCCTCTCCCTATCTACCCAAACCCAAAACCTTGGAGATTTTCACTTTTGTATTCATTCATTAATTCAATCAGCATTTATTTAACACCTTCTAGGTGCCACCCAGCGTGGATACTAATAATACAAACATGAAAAGACAACTCTGCTTTTGGGGAGCTTTTAGTTTGGTGAAGGCAGACATGAACCAATTTCAGTAAAATATGACTATTAAGGCAGGTACAAAGTTCAGAGTTAAAGTTCTATTTCCACCTGAGGAGTCAGGAAACACTTCATAGAGGAAGTGTGCTGAGTTGGCATCAGAAGGATTAGTAGTTTCTTGCCAGTTGGCAATCAAGGAAGACCATTCCAGCAGGGAGAGAAGCTGACTTAAAGGCATTAGAGGCATTAGGTGGAATGTTCTCTGGAATGGCAAGGTATTCAGTGTGGCTGGAATTTGAGAGCAGGGAGATGAGGCCATAGTGCTAACCAAGAGATTGATCAGTTCCTTTTATGTCCTCCCATGGAGTTCAGACATTATCTAACAAATGATAGAGAGGTAATGAAGGTATTTTGACTAGGGAAGTAACATAACCAAGTTTACAATGTAGAAGGATCACTTTAGAGCTGTGCTGTCCACTACAGAGGTCACTAACCACGTAAGGTTATTGAGCACTTGAAATATGGCTAGTCCAAATTGAAATGTCTTATAAGTATAAAATATGTACCATATTTCAATATAAAATAAATGAATATAAAATAAAGGGTCAGTATTCAAAATCGATAAAGAACTTATCAAACTCAACACCCAAAAAAACAAATAATCCAGTCAATAAATGGGCAGAAGAAAGGAATAGATATTTTTCCCAAGAAAACATCCAGATGGCCAATAGGCACATGGAAAGATGCTCAACAGCACTGATCATCCAGGAAATACAAGTCAAAACCATAATAAGATAACCACCTCACACCTGTCAGAATGGATAAAATTAACAACACATGAAACAACAGATGTTGGCAAGGATGTGAAGAAAGGGGAACACTCTTACACTGTTAGTGGGAATGCAAACTGTGAAGCCACTCTGGAAAACAGTATGAAGGTTCCTCAAAAAGTTAAAAATAGAACTACCCTATGACCCAGCAATTGCACCACTAGGTATTTACTCAAAGAATATAAAAATACTGATTCGAAGGGGTACATGCACCGTGATGTTTATAGCAGCACTATCCACAGTAGCCAAATTATGGACAGAGCCCAAATGTCCTTCAACTGATGAATGGATAAAGATGTGGTGCATGTACACACACACACACACACACACACACACACACACACACACACACACGTGCGCAATGGAATATTACTTGGCCATAAAAAATGATGAAATCTTGCCATTTGCAGTGACATGGATGGAACTAGAATGTATTATGCTAAGCAAAATAAGTCATTCAGAGAAAAACAAATACCATATGATTTCACTCATAGGTGAAGTTTAAGAAACAAAACAGATGGACATAGGGGAAGGAAAAGAAAAAAAAGAAAGGGAGGCAAACCATAAGAGACTCTAAACTATAGAGAACAACCTAAGAGCTGGAGAGGAGGTGAGTGGGAGACGAGCTAAATGGGTGATGGGTATTAAGGAGGGCACTTGTCTTGCACATTGGGTATTATATATAAGAATCACTATTACATTATATGTTAACTAGAATTTAAATAAAAACATTAAACTGGAAAAATAAACAATAAAATAAAATATCCCATTAAGATTTTACATTGATTACATGTTAAAATAACATTTTTATTGATATATTTGATTGAATAAAATACTTTATGAAAATTAATTTTAATTATTTCTTTTTAAATTTTTTGTGTGTTTTTTTCATCTTTATTTATTTTTGAAAGAGAGACAAAACATGGGTAGGGGAAGGGCAGAGAGAGAGGGAGACACTGAATCTGAAGCAGGCTCTAAGCTCTGAGCTGTCAGCACAGAGCCTGGTGTGGGGCTCAAACTCACAACTGCGAGATCATGACCCAAGCCAAAGTCAGAAGCTTAACTGACTGAGCCACTCAGGTGCTCCTTATTTGTGTGTTTTAATGTTTTGCTAGAAAATACAAAATTACATATGTGGATACATTCTAACTCTCTTGGACAGTATTGCTTTAAAGGTAGAGAAAAAAATGGGGTGGAGCTGTGGTTAGATGAAGATCAGGTAAAAAAGCCAGGAAACTATCACAGCAGCTCAAGAGATGAATGTCTGATATAGAAAGAGGGTGATGGGGATGGAGAGGCAGGGAATGAATGTGGGAGACATTTAACAAAAAGAATCAACTGGCCTTAAATAATGTAGTAGATATGGGTAAGGAAGAAGTCTAGAATGACTCCAAGTATTCAGCCTGAAAAGCAAATGGATGAAGAATTAACCAAAACACATTCTTTGAAAGATAAAGCCAAGATCGAATTTTTAAATGCTGACAATATCTATTGTATCACGTACAGTATTTCATATAACCTCTTTGTGCCTTCTTTTAATCATAGTACAAGAGCTAATAATACTTGTAATAAAGTTGTTCAGAAGATTAAATGAATTATGACATTTAATGAACCTGAAACAATTCCTGAAACACAGAAAGCACCCAAAAGAAGGTTTATTCTTGTTATTATTCTGTTTCTAGTCTTCTATGCTCCTCTTTCACATCTTCTATGCCAACATTTTTCAAGCCCTTTAGAGTCTACCTTAACATTATCTCTTCAATCTTGCCCCACCTTTCTATTTGTACTCTCACCACCCTAACTCAGACCTTCATCACCCAATCACCGGAACACATTAATAGTCATTTAACTGGTTTCCTCCGTGTTGTATCTCCCTTCACGTTGATCCATCCCACACCTGTGTGCCAATCATGTTTTTTAAAGAATATCTATGATCATTGTATTTCCTGATCAGAAAATCTTTAATCCCCTCTATTACACATCAGGAGCTCCTGCCAAATGCTTGCCATTGTTTCTGGACTTTCTGACCAAAGTCCTTCTTTCCTATCTTAGTTATCTAACAAATAAGGAAGGAAAACAGGTCATCATTCCTTGTTCTCATCAATAAGCCTGAAGTACACAGTTACCTGAAGTATACAAATTCTCTTCTGGGCCTTACCCTGTCCCTTTGGTTTTTTAGATCTAGAAGTACTTCAGAGGCCTATGAAAACTTAAGAATCACTCAAAACACCTTGCCATATCACTCCCTAAAACCTCAAAGAAAAAAAAAAAAAGCACCCACAGACTTGCCATTGTCATAATTCTAGGATCATTTAACTTCTGCTATCACATGACCCTGTATTGAGGTCTTTTCTCCTCACAATTGTTTCTGATTTATGCTTTCCTCTTTGGGGTTATGGCAACACCTAATACACTATTGAAACCTTCTTTCATTCTATGTCCTTTATGTTTATTGAATTGTTCACTAAGGGGATTAACTAGTATGACAGAGTGTGACCTCTCCATTCTACTCCTGATGTATTTCCCCACCTTCTACTCATCTGATGTGTTTAATATCCTGAATTTTTACCATCCAGTTGTATGGGGATGAGAACTTTTTTAATGCATGGTTGGAGGATTAAAGATATCCTGCTCTATCTGAGAGAAGATTTTCCACAATCCTTCTAAAATATCCAACCAGGACCAATAAGGAAGTCTGTTAGTAAACACGAAATTGTCAGGAACTGAAATGCATCATGAATGTACTTTAAGTGGTGATCTCAACTCTAGGAGTGGGTGGGGAGGGGCAGCAAGAATGCCAAATGTAGTACACTAGTGAGCCACTATACGGATGGGGGTATGTGCTGGTACCAGAACATAGGCTTAGAATTGTTCCACCAAACTAAGAATTAATCTCTAGCCCATGATTTTTTTTTAACATTTATTTGTTTTTGAGAGAGCATGAGTGGGGAGTAGCAGAGAAAGAAGGGGACAGAGGATCCAAAGTGGGCTCTGCACTGGTGACAGTGAGCCAGATGCGGGACTCAAACTCATGAACCATGAGATCATGACCTGAGCTGAAGTTGGATGCTCAACCACCTGAGTCACCCTGACACCCCAATCTCTAGCCCATCTTTTATTATTAACTTGGCAAAGCAAACATAATTCACCAACCAACACTCAAACAATATCATTAGAACATCACTATAGTGACCACAACAGTTCATAATACATTCCAAAGTGTTTACAATATTCTTTCATTTTCTTTTTTTTAAATGTTTATTTATTTGAGAGAGAGAGAGAGAGAGAGAGAGAGAGAGAGAGAGAATGTGAGTGGGGGAGGGGCAAAGAGAGAGGAAGACACAGAATCTGAAACAAGCTCCAGGCTCTGAGCTGTCAGCCCAGAGCCTGACGCAGGGCTCAAACTGGTGAACTGTGAGATCATGACTGAACTGAAGTTGGACACTCAACTGACTGAGCCACCCAGGCACGCCTACAGTATTCTAACTCCCCTTTGAGACTGCCAGGCAAAGATGATAGAATAACTAATCTCTCCCAAAATTCCACAAAAATTATAACACAAAGGAGAAAATAAGAGCAAAGCAATTAAACAGTGGAAACACGAAGGGACATGAAATTCTGAGAAACTGCTAAAGACACAGAGGATTGGAGATCAGAAAAAAGACAACTGAGAAATTTGTTCATGTCTCCAGAGAATAAATTAAAAGAGGAAGATAAAGAAGTTATATGAAACAAATTAAGAGACTGAACATACATCTAAAGATACAATATCCACCTAGTTGAAAGTGCAGTAGAATTAAATGGAGTAGATGGTGGATAATCAAAGAAATAAAAAGAAGAATTTCTTTGAAGAAAGATTTGATTCTTCAGATCAAAAAAGACCCACCAAATGCAAAGCAGAAGAAATGTGGGGAGGAGGAGACACACCATGCAATTTCTAAACTTTAAGGATAATGAGAAAAACCCAGAAGCTCCCAGAGAAAGAAAAATATTCTGCGAAAGAATAAAAATCTGATTGACATCAGACTTTTTATCTTCAAAACCAAAATTTAGAAAACAATGAGATAATGAAGTGTTGCCTACAAAGTTGTGAGGGGAAAGGATTTTGCACCTGGAATTCCATTTTCCAGGCAGGAGAGAAAAACAGACATTATTCATGTAAAAATTTCAATACTACCAATAAACTCTCTCCCCACAAAAACTTTCCTTGGTGATGTAGTGCAGCAAAACAATGCAATTATTACGAAAGGATTCAGTACTGTGTCATGTCTAAGAATACAGATTCTGGAGCTTGACTGCCTAAATTTTGAATCCTAGAACCCTATTTACCAACTATGTGACCTTGGCAAGTACTTAACCTCTTTGTGCTTCAGCTTCTTCACCTGCAAAAGAGGATGATTTACAATATCTACATCACAAGGTCATGAAAATTAATTTGGTTAATACATAAATATTTAGTACAGTGCCTGGTACATGGTAAACATTATGAAGTTTTTGCAGTGCTTCTTAAAATGGAAGGGGAGTAAAATGCTAAATTAAAAATAAATAATGTGACCTCTGGTTTCAACTGCAACATGTAAAGAGCTTACAAGTAGTCACTCCTATCCTTACCATAAGAAAAATACCGAGCAAGGGCACCTGGCTGGCTCAGTTGGCACAGCACATGACCCTGATATTGGGGTCATGAGTTCAAGTTCCACACTGGGCAGGAAGCCTACTTGAAAATTAATAAGATTTTTTTTAAAGAAAAAAAAAAGTTGAGCAATATAAAAATCAATCATATTTCTTGGGCTCATCAGAAAATTCAGGTCAGAGGGCAAACTACCACCATGAAATTATAGCCAATCACAGCTCACAATAGTTTATAATATCAACATGACACCCAATCACAGCTATCATCAGGTTATTTTGCAACAGAAGCCCTTGGAGCCATAAATGTCGGACCAAATAAATGCTGATTTTTATGAATTGTTGGAGGCCAAATGTGGACTAGTTCCATAGGGAGAAACTGCTGGAAGCCAAAACTTAGGGAGACCCCTACACTCTCATGGGTTTTACCCCCAAGAATCCTGTCAAATTCTCAAGGTGAAGATGCAAGAAAAATTCCCTTATATCTGTGGTAGGGAGAAAAGAAATATAAATGCTATGAAACAACCAAGAGCATTCTCCATAAAAAGGTCTACTCTCTAAGAAAAAACACTTTACCAGAGCCTCATCTGACCTAGGGAAAGGGTAATTCCCCAACTCCAACCCCCTCTAACCTAAAGGGGGAGAAAAAGAAGCTAAGAAATATTTGCAAAAGCCACAACAAAAGGACAATGGCCCTTGGGGCGCCTGGGTAGCGCAGTCGGTTAAGCGTCCGACTTCAGCCAGGTCACGATCTCGCGGTCCGTGAGTTCCAGCCCCGCGTCAGGCTCTGGGCTGATGGCTCAGAGCCTGGAGCCTGTTTCCGATTCTGTGTCTCCCTCTCTCTCTGCCCCTCCCCCGTTCATGCTCTGTCTCTCTCTGTCCCAAAAATAAATAAAACGTTGAAAAAAAAAATTAAAAAAAAAAAAAAAAAGGACAATGGCCCATTAAAAACTGAGATTTCACTATAAGATTATAAAATGCTTCCTCTCCCCCATATCTTACCACCACACCAATGGGGCTTCAAAATAACAATAATGGCTTAGAGAGGAAGGAGCTGCAAGATACAGATTCTATTTAAGAAAAAGTTCTCAGGGAAACTCTAAGGGAACCAACAGGGGGATAAAAAAAACAAGGACACTAAGAGAAACTGAAGCATCTGGCATCTACATCTACAGGCAACTAAACACAACCTAACTCCTAGCAGAGTAACACAAAACCTCACACTAAAGGTCTACTTATCTCAGTTCCTGCCATCCAATACATAGTGCCCAGTGTTCAACAAGAAAGGGCAGGCATGCTAACAAGGAAGCTAAAAAAAACGTCTAAAGAGTATTGAAACCAGACTTAATATTACATAAATTATGGAATTATCACACAGGGAACTTAAAATAACTATGATTAATTTGTAAACAGCTCTAACAGAAGAAGTAGACAAAAATGGAAGAACATATGGGTAATACAAGCAGAGACATGAAAACTAAGAAAAAAAGCAAAGAAAATGCTACAAATAAAAAAGACATGGATAAACCTTAAATGTTTGTTGCTATGTGAAAGAAGCCAGTCTGAAAATACTGCATGTTTTATGATTCCATTTACATGACAATCTGAGAAAGGCAAAATTGTAGAGAGAGTAAAAAGATCAGTGGTTGCCAGAGGCTTAAGGGGAGTGGAAAAGTTGGATAGATGGTTTTTTAGCACAGAGGACTTTGAGGGCAGAGAAAGTATTCTGTATCACACTATAATGGTAGAGACATAACATTAATGCATTTGTCCCAATCCACAGAACTTATAAAGTAAAAAATGAACTTGATTCAAATTTTTAAATTACTTAGGAGATCAAGAGATTCTACCAAGGAATGCAGACTGTGACAAAAGGACCCAATTACAGATGTATGGAAAAAAGCTTCACTGAAAGGAGCAGAGTTAAAAGCTGCTGACCTGACTAGAAATATGTGGAATCTATAAGACTAAAGGCAAAGGAAGTATACATAAGCCTTGTACTCAAGTTAATAAAATTGTTTCCCCATGGGGGAATGAGTTATCAATCCTGATACTCCTTTACATGTATGTCTATGTGTGTGTATGTGTATATATCTATATACATCTATGTGATATATCTATATATATAAAAGAGAGAGAGAGTGAGTGGGGTAGGGGCAGAGGGAGAGGGAGAGAGAGAGTTTCAAGCAGCCTCCATGCCAGCACAGAGCTCCCCACACAGGGTTCAATTTCACAACTGTGAGATCATGACCTGAGCCAAAATCACGTGTCAATCACTGAACCAACTGAGACACCAAGGAGCCCATTTACATATATATTTGTATTTAACAATTAAATAAATGGATAGTGGAGAGTAGGAGCCAGGTTTCTCATTGTTAGAGTGGGAATTTACAGGTAGGCAAGAGGATCAGGCGAGTATGATCCAGATGGTGATGGATTAGAACTGGAGGCATCAGTAAGAATTCACCTTTAGCATAATATCAATGCAGATTACTACATGTAGAAACATTTACAGACATGTACCTATACTGGGTGAGTATATACACATATATTTCTTCACTCTGTCAGCTGAAAGAACCTAAAAGAAATGATACTCCAGTAGCATGAGCACACCTAGCACCCAGATCTTGTCTCTAAAAAGAATCCAGGG
Organism: Herpailurus yagouaroundi; assembly: GCF_014898765.1. Taxonomy (NCBI): domain Eukaryota; kingdom Metazoa; phylum Chordata; class Mammalia; order Carnivora; family Felidae; genus Herpailurus; species Herpailurus yagouaroundi. Next base: position 73,411,182 of record NW_024412400.1, on the reverse strand, counting down.
CTTCTTGCAGAAATGGCTGATTCTGAGACTTGAGTAAAAAATACACAAGATGATGGCACAAAAACAGACACATAGACCAGTGGAATAGAATAGAAACCCCAGAACTAGAACCACAAACGTATGGCCAACTAATCTTTGACAAAGCAGGAAAGAATATCCAATGGAAAAAAGTCTCTTTAACAAATGGTGCTGGGAGAACTGGACAGCAACATGCAGAAGATTGAAACTAGACCACTTTCTCACACCATTCACAAAAATAAACTCAAAATGGATAAAGGACCTCAATGTGAGACAGGAAACCATCAAAACCCTAGAGGAGAAAGCAGGAAAAGACCTCTCTGACCTCAGCCGTAGCAGTTTCTTACTTGACACATCCCCAAAGGCAAGGGAATTAAAAGCAAAAATGAACTAGTGGGACCTTATGAAGATAAAAAGCTTCTGCACGGCAAAGGAAACAACCAACAAAACTAAAAGGCAACCAACGGAATGGGAAAAGTTATTTGCAAATGACATATCGGACAAAGGGCTAGTATCCAAAATCTATAAAGAGCTCACCAAACTCCACACCTGAGAAACAAATAACCCAGTGAAGAAATGGGCAGAAAACATGAATAGACACTTCTCTAAAGAAGACATCTGGATGGCCAACAGGCACATGAAAAGATGCTCAACGTCACTCCTCATCAGGGAAATACAAATCAAAACCACACTCAGATATCACCTCACGCCAGTCAGAGTGGCCAAAATGAACAAATCAGGAGACTCTAGATGCTGGAGAGGATGTGGAGAAACGGGAACCCTCTTGCACTGTTGGTGGGAATGCAAATTGGTGCAGCCACTCTGGAAAACAGTGTGGAGGTTCCTCAAAAAATTAAAAATAGACCTACCCTATGACCCAGCAATAGCACTGCTAGGAATTTACCCAAGGGATACAGGAGTACTGATGCATAGGGGCACTTGTACCCCAATGCTTATAGCAGCACTCTCAACAATAGCCAAATTATGGAAAGAGCCTAAATGTCCATCAACTGATGAATGGATAAAGAAATTGTGGTTTATATACACAATGGAGTACTACGTGGCAATGAGAAAGAATGAAATATGGCCCTTTGTAGCAATGTGGATGGAACTGGAGAGTGTTATGCTAAGTGAAATAAGCCATACAGAGAAAGAGAGATACCATATGTTTTCACTCTTATGTGGATCCTGAGAAACTTAACAGAAACCCATGGGGGAGGGGAAGGAAAAAAAAAAAAAAAGAGGTTAGAGTGGGAGAGAGCCAAAGCATAAGAGACTCTTAAAAATTGAGAACAAACTGAGGGTGGATGGGGGGTGGGAGGGAGGGGTGGGTGGGTGATGGGTATTGAGGAGGGCACCTTTTGGGATGAGCACTGGGTGTTGTATGGAAACCAATTTGACAATAAACTTCATATATTGAAAAAAAAATACACAAGATGAGCCTAGAGCATTTTACGTGCCAGAAAGTTAAGAAGAGCTCAAGTAAAACAAAAACAAAACCCTTACACCAATGGGGGTGGGGTGTCAAAGGGACACAAGAGCCAACTGAAAGAACTCCAGGCTCCCAGTAGCCAAAGATGGAATAATTTTAGCAAAAATTAAATAAATAAAGCAGTTTTGAATCATAACCCAAGTATAAAATAAATATGTTTGAGTCCATACTGATAGAAATAAATTATTGAATTAGCAAACAAACAGAAGAGATAAGACAAATCTGTGCAGAGGATTTTCTTTTTCTTCTTTTTTTTAAAAGTTTATTTATTTTGAGAGAGAGAGAGCACACAAGTGCGACAAGGGGAGGAACAGAGAGAGAGAGGGAGAGAGAGAATCCCAAGCAGGCTCTGTGCTGTCATAAATTATTTTCAAATAATTTATATAGATAATCCACCCTCAATAAAGGGTGGATTAACTCTTTACTCCTTAACTGTGACCTGTACATAGTGACTGCCTTCCAAACAGGTCATTATGGAAAGTGGAAACAAAAAGTAACTTTATGGTGAAGAAATATGACAAATATCACCTCCACCATATGACTATGATCAACATCAACAGTGATAAATCATGTTAACAGTATGTACTCTTGATGTGATGTGACAAAAATGGCACTTTACCTCTGTGGCCTACCTTCCAAAAACCCATAATCCCAGTCTAATTACAAGAAAAACATCACACAATGTCCAATAGAAGCCATCCTTTAAATTATCTGACCAGTGCTCAAAACTGCCAAAGTCATTTCGTAAGTTAAATAACAACCACCCAAAGATGTCAGGTTCTCATCTCTGAAACTTGTAAATGTTACCTTATTTGTGAGAGGAGTCTTTGCAGATGTGATTAATGATTTTGAAGTGAAGAGATTATGTTGGATTATCCGAGTTGGCCTTAAATGCTATCACAAGTGTCTTTAAAGATAGATGCAAAGGGAAATCTACCAGAGACACACATAGAAGACCATGGGAAGATGGAGGTAGAGACAAGTGATGCAGCCACAAACCCAGGAATGTCAGGCAGCCACCAGACACTGGAAAAGACAAGAACGAGTTCTCCCCTAGAGCCCCAGAGAGAGGGTGGTCTTGCTAGATTTGGACATCTAGCCTCCAGAACTGTGAAAGAACACATTTTCATTACTGTAAGCCATCAAGTTTCTGGAATAATTTACTATAGCAGGCACAAGCAATTAATATAGTCACAAAAAAGAAAAAGAAAGTCTGAGAAATTATCATAGACAAGAGAAGGAAGAGACTTGACAACAATGTGTAATGTGATATCCTGGATGGGATCCTGGAATGGAAAAAGTATATTAGATTAAAAAAATAAAACCTAAGGAAATTTGAATAAAGTTGCCACTCTATTAAAGAATTATATATCAATATTGGTTCATTAATTGTAACAAATGTATCATACTAATGTAAGATGTTAATAATAGGGGAAAAACTGGGTATACAGTATATAAAAACTCTCTATTACCTTTATTTTTAATTTTTCTAATGTTTATTTAATTTTGAGAGAGAGAGAGAGAGAGAGAGAGAGAGAGAGAGAGAGAGAGTGTGTGTGTGTGTGTGTGTGTGTGTGTGAGAATAGGGGAGGGACAGAGAGAGAGGGAGACACAGAATCCAAAGCAGGCTCCAGGCTCCGAGCTGTCAGCTCAGAGCCCAACACAGGGCTCAAACTCAAACCGTGAAATCATGACCTGAGCCAATGCTGGACGCTTAACTGACTGAGCCACCCAGGCACCCCTCTCTGAATTATCTTTTAAATTTTTTCCATAAATACAAAACTTGTAAAAAAAATAAAGCCTATTTAAAATAAAAACACTGATAAATAAATACCTTAGAAAACAAAATCTAGATGATTACAATATATCCTGGTTACAAGGAATTAAAGAGATGGTGTGGGACTATAACACACTTAGCCATCAATTTTTTTCACATATAAAAATGCTTTAATATGTTCATTAAAACTTTTAAGATAAAGAATAAACATAGGGCAGTGAGCGGATGGGAAAAATAGGTGAAGGGAATTAAGAGGTACAAACTTCAAGTTATAAAATAAATAAATCACAGTATGTGAAGTACAGCAGAGAATATAATCAATAATATTGTAATAACTTTGGTGACAGATGGTAATTAGTCTTATCATAGCAATCATTTTATAATGTATATAAATATCAAGTCACTGAAACAAATATAATATCACATGTCAACTAGACTTCAATTTTAAAAAACAGAACAAAAACAGAAGATTTTTTTCAAGCCACAAAAGGGGAAAAGAAACAGAAAATAATGTAATCTAGGTGACAAAATCATAAGAAAAATATGTATACACACATAATAAAGTATGGTAAAATGGAAACATAAAATAAGGTGGTGGGAATAAGACCAAATATATCAATCAATGTAAAATTAAAGATTTAATTTCTGCTATATGCTACTTACAATTAATGAAGACAGGTTAAAAACAAAGCATAGATAAATACATGCTAGGAAAATCACAATAAAAGAAAGCATGTGTGGTATTATTAGCATCAGAAAAAATAGAATTCAAGTCAAAAGGCATGAAATGGAACAAGGAAGGATTTATAGTGATATAAGCTGTAATTCCCCCAAGAAGATAACTATAGTCATGAACCATCATGACTAAATAGCATACGATCAAAATATAAAGCAAAAGCTATTAGAAAAAATGTGGATTGTATCCATGAAATCAAAATTTGAATAGAAAACCTTCACTCATCTCTCTCAGAAAAAGACAGGATAAGTAGATAAAAAATAAAGAAGTTACAGAAAATGTGAATAACACTATTACTACAATTATTTTATTAATGTATATAGAATGAATACCAAAGCATACAGAGAATATCTTTCCTTTCAAACAGCTCTGGAAAGAATACCAAAAACATAGTCGTGTGTAAAGTCACAAAAAAACTCTCTATGAACCTCTCAAAGTTTAAATTTATAGGTCACATTAACTCAGTCGCAATTTCATACTGTAAGTTTAGAACAAAAGTATTTTTTTAAAGCCACCAAAATTAATCTACTTACAAATAAATAATTATGAGAATACTGTATATTAAAACCTCTGGGGTGCAACCATGGAAGCACTCATAAGAAAATGTATAAACTTAAAATGCATTCATTAGAAAGCAACTGCAAGTTTAATGTAAAATAAAAAAATACAATGTGGTCCTGGCATCTGGGTGGCTCAGTCAGTTAAGCATCTGAGTCTTGGTTTTAGCTCAAGTTGTGATCTCACGATTCGTGAGTTCAAGCTCTGCATCGGGCTCTGCTCGAACAGCTCAGAGCCTGGAGACTGCTTTGGATTCTGTGTCTCCCTCTCTCTCTGCCTCTCACCTGCTCGTGCTCTGTCTCTCTCTCTCTCTCTCAAATAAATAAACATGTAAAAAATAAAAAAGAAAAAAGAATCCCCTGGCCCATTAGCTTCAGGGAAACCCACCAGCTCTGAAGAGTGCCATTTGTTAAGCTATCATTTATCACTTATGAAGTGTCAGGTACTGTGTTAAGATACTTCCATTAGCTCCAGTCCTCATAATAACACTGAAAAATAAGTATAATTAATTCCATTTTAAGATGAGGCAAGAAGAAGCTCAGAGACATTAAATAACTTATTTAAGATCACAGAAGTAATAAATAGCCAAATTGGGACTCAAACCCAGCACTGCTTGACTTCAAAGCTCATGCTTTATACTGCACTTAATCCATCCTGTTTACAGATTTGCATTTTGAGTGTGTTATGGGTTGAACTGAGTTTCTCAGAAGGATGTTGGAGTACATAGCCCCTCAGTACTTGTGAACATGATCTTATTGGGAAATAGGAGATGAGCAGATAAGCAAATTAAGATAAGGCTGTTAGAGTGGGACCTAATCCAATATGACTATGTCCTTATAAAAAGAGGAAATTTGGACACAGAGACAGAGTGAAGAGAAGAAAATGTAAAGCAAGACATAGGAACAATGTCATCTACAAGCCAAGGAATGCCAGAGAGAGGCTGCCAGGAGCTAGGAGAGAGAAATGGAACAGATTCTCCTTCACAGCCCTCAGAAGAAACCAACCCTGCCCAACATCCTCATCTTGGACTTATGGTCTCCAAAACTGTGAGACAACGTATTTCCATTGTGTGAGCTACCCAGTGTGAGCTATCCAGCCCCAGGATACCAATCTAGGGCTCAATTTCCTTCTCCTGCAGCACTCTTACTCACTTCAACCCTACTTTTAAGAACTCCCATTCTCCATTCTTCCACCACCACCATCACAACCCAATATTCTCTCAATATCTACTGAACTGCCTACATTTCTTATACTACAATTTTGTATCCTCCAAAGACTTGCTTCCTGTTTCAATTTCTGTGTTTTTCCAATCATGGTACACTTGCAGGACATAACCTTATAATGCCATTCCTTTCCCTCCCAAAGATATCATTTGCTTTACAATACCTAAAACAAGACACCGTACATGGTAAGCATGCAACTATATTTGTTTGCATTTATATACATTTGATATATATAATTAGTATAACATGTTAGTAAAGCAATTTAGCAATATGTGTCAAGAGTTCAAGAGGCTTTTGATGTTTAACTTAGTATTTCCATTTTTTTTGCTTCCCCCTGTGTTTTATTTTTTTATTTAATTTTTAATTTTTTTAAATTTATATCCAAATTAGTTAGCATATGGTGAAACAATGATTTCAGGAGTAGATTCCTTAGTGCCCCTTACCCATTTAGCCCATCCCCCTCCCACAACCCCTCCAGCAACCCTCAGTTTGTTCTCCATATTTATGAGTCTCTTCTGTTTTGTCCCCCTTCCTTTTTTTGTATTATTTTTGTTTCCCTTCCCTTATGTTCATCTGTTTTGTCTCTTAAAGTCCTCATATGAGTGAAGTCATATGATTTTTGTCTTTCTCTGACTAATTTCACTTAGCATAATACCCTCCAGCTCCATCCACATAGTTGCAAATGGCAACTAAATATTTCCATTTTGAGGAATTTATGTCACATAAATAAATTAACAGGAGAAAAAGTCATATGCACCACAACATTATCTAAAAGTTTGGAAATGAATCTAAAATATCCAAACAAATCAATCAGTGTGATACACCATATTAATAAAAGAAAGGGTAAGAACCATATGACCTTCCCAATAGATACAGAAAAAGCATTTGACAAAATACAGCATCCATTATTGATAAAAATCCTCAACAAAGTAGGGTTAGAGGGAACATACCTCAACATCATGAAGGCCATATACAAAAGACCTGCAACTAATATCATCATCAAAGGGGAAAAACGGGAGAGCTTTTCCTCTAAGGTCAGAAACAAGACAGGGATGCCCATTCTCACCACATTTATTTAACTAGTACTGGAAGTCCTAGCCTCAGCAATAAGATAACAAAAAGAAATAAAAGGCATTCAAATCAGCAAGGAAGAAGTCAAACTTCTTCTGTCTTCACAGACAACACAACACTCTATCAATAGAGTGAAAACAGAGTGAAATCAATAGAAATTGATGAAATATATAAGTTGATAAATATAGAAATCAATTTAATTTGGTGATATGTTGGGTATGGTGGATAAGAGGTCAAGTTAAGACTGACTCTTGGATTTCCAATTTATCTAAGTAGTTAGACAGTGGCATCATTCAGTGAAATAGAGAAAACTAAAGAGGACCAAGTTTGGGTTGGAAATTGTGATATCAGTGAGGAACACAGTGATTTTCAAGTACCTTTGGATCAACAGAGTGGATGTTAAGACACCTGAATACATGAATCTGTAGCCCAAAGGAAAGATCTAGGCTGGAGAGAGAAACTCACAAGTCATTGAAGCTACTCCTCATTCAATTCAGACATTACTGAATGTCTGCAGTGTGCCAAGTACTGTTTTAAGATAATGGACAGAAAAAAGTAACAAGATACCATCTCCTTCTTCCAAAGGTAATGCCTCCCTATATCCTACAGAGTAAAGTGTAAACATTTTATATTGGTAATATTCAGATTACTTCACAGTCTTTCCCCAACTCATACTACCCCTTTTATGGGTAAACTCTCAAGTTCCCAAATTCTCCAAGCCACTCAAACTGGTTACTTGCCCTCCTCCCAGCTAGAATAATGAGTTCCTGTCTCTACAACCCTTTGTCCATAAAATACTCTTTCCTTCCCAACTCTACTTAACTCTAATACAATACTTTCCAATACAGGATGCCTTCCTTTCTTCCCTTTGCCCACAGAAAACCCTTCAGGAGGTGGGTCAGTTGAAGTTCTTCTTCCTCACCAGATCCTTTCAAGAGTTGAGTGTGAAGATGTTAATTTCTTCCACCATAAAATTCATAAATGCATTTTCAATGGGAAGCCCTCCCAATAATTTAATTTAAACATTTTTGGCAAATATAACATTCTTTGGCAGCTAGCTGTACAATAGGTAGATGCTGTTATAAATGATATTAAGCCAAATGTGAAATGGAAACTAGAGCTTCCTCCTAAGATAAATTTATCCCTTTGTCTTTCTTATCCTATATCTAGAGAGTGTCCATTTTTATTAACAGTTTTCAGAACTAAAAACAAACATTTTCACCTCCCCAGCTCCTTCCCCTTTTTTGATGGGCTTGGGGAGAGGTCTAGAATATTACAGCATTAAAAGAGCTTGCTTTCATTTTTCAAAAAGTGGTGCTACCGTTTATAACACAATGTTTCATAACTCCTATTTGAGTTTCCAGATTTTGTAATAAAAAAAACCTCCCCCTAAGGTCAGGAACAAGACAGGGATGTCCACTCTCACCACTGTTACTCAACACAGAATTGCAAGTCTTAGCCTCTGCAATCAGACAACACAAAGAAATAAAAGGCATCCAAATCGGCCAGGAGGATGTCAAACTTTCACTCTTCACAGATGACATGATACTCTATATGGAAAACCTAAAAGATTCCACCAAAAAAACTGCTAGAATTGATTCATGAATTCAGTAAAATTGAGGGATATAAAATCAATGCACAGAAATTGGTTGCATTCCTATACACCAAAAATGAAGTGACAGAAAGCGAAATCAAGGAATCGATCCCATTTACAGTTGCACAAAAAAACCATAAAATACGTAGGAAAAAATGTAACCAAAGAGACGAAAAACCTATACACTGAAAACTATAGAAAGCTTATGAAAGAAATTTAAGAAGACACAAAAAAATGCAAAAAAGAAAATTCCATGCTCCTGGATAGGAAGAACAAATATTGTTAAAATGTCGATACTACCCAAAGCAATCTACATATTCAATGTAATCCCTGTCAAAATAACATCAGCATTCTTCACAGAGCTAGAACAAACAATCCTAAAATTTGTATGGAACCAGAAAAGACCCCGAATAGCCAAAGCAATTTTGAAAAAGAAAACCAAAGCAGGAGGCATCACAATCCCAGACTTCAAGCTATATTACAAAGATGTAATCATCAAGACAATATGGTACTGGCACAAGAACAGACACTCAGATCAATGTAACAGAACAGAGAACCCATAAATGGACCCACAAACATATGGCCAACTAATCTTTAACAAAGCAAGAAAGAATATCCAATGGAATAAAGACAGTCTCTTCAGCAAATGGTGCTGGGAAAACTGGACAGCGACATGCGGAAGAATGAACCTGGATCACTTTCTTACACCATACACAAAAATAAACTCAAAGTGGATGAAAGACCTAAATGTGAGACAGAAAGCCATCAAAATCCTAGAGGAGAAAGCAGCAAAAACCTCTTTGATCTTGGCCGCAGCAACTTCTTACTCAACACGTCTCCAGAGGCAAGAGAAACAAAAGCAAAAATGAACTACTCGGACTTCATCAAAATAAAAAGCTTCTGAACAGCAAAGGAAACAATCAGCAAAACTAAAAGGCAACCGACGGAATGTGAGAAGATATTGCAAATAACATATCAAATAAAGGGTTAGTATCCAAAATCTATAAAGAACTTATCAAACTCAACACCCAAAAAAGAAATAATATAGTGAAGAAATGGGCAAAATACATGAATAGACGCTTCTGCAAAGAACACATCCAGATGGCCAACTGACACATGAAAAAATGCTCAACATCACTCATCATCAGGGAAATACAAATCAAAACCACAATGAGATACCACTTACACCTGTCAGAATGGCTAACATTAACAACTCAGGCAACAACATGTTGGCGAGGATGCAGAAAAAGAGGATCTCTTTTGCATTGTTAGTGAGGATGCAAGCTGGTGCAACCATTCTGGAAAACAGTATGGACGTTCCTCAAAAAACTAAAAATAGAACTACCCTATGACCCAGCAATTGCACTACTAGGTATTTATCCAAGGGATACAGGTGTGCTGTTTTGAAGGGACACATGAACCCCCATGTTTATAGCAGCACTATCAACAACAGCCAAAGTATGGAAAGAGCCCAAATATCCATCGATGGATGAATGGATAAGAAGATGTGGTGTATATA
>NW_024412400.1:73398806-73401094 GCF_014898765.1 Herpailurus yagouaroundi | reverse complement strand
TATATATATATATACACAATGGAGTATTACTCAGCAATCAAAAAGAATGAAATCTTGCCATTTGCAACTACGTGGATAGAACTGGAGGGTATTGTGCTAAGTGAAATCAGTCAGTCAGAGAAAGACAAAAATCATATGACTTCACTCATATGAGGACTTTAAGAGACAAAACAGATGAACATAAGGGAAGGGAAAAAATAATACAAAAAAAGGAAGGGGGACAAAACAGAAGAGACTCATAAATATGGAAAACAAACTGAGGTTGCTGGAGGGGTTGTGGGAGGGGGGATGGGCTAAATGGGTAAGGGGCACTAAGGAATCTACTCCTGAAATCACTGTTTCACTACATGCTAACTAATTTGGATGTAAATTAAAAAAATAAATAAATAATAAAACAAGTTAAAAAAATTTGTTTTAATTAAAAAAATCTCTGTGTATTACTTTATCAATGTGCTTTTTATGACTCTGGATAACTATAATTCAAATGGAAAATAAACAGTATTATATGCACAATCTTGTTCTAAATTGTGTAACATAGATTATAAACCCCAAACTGGTTGACAAAAAGCCATAAAGTGTGAAGCTGAGGAATCTAGAAAAGTGTGGCCAGCAGCATCTCCATAGTACATACAGTAAATAAAACACAACAGTTCAATGCAAATGGCAATCCACACTTAAAGGAGGGAACTATACAACAGGATGACAAGCTAATATCATGGCTTTGCACTTAGGAAAAGCCTTCGCACAGCAGTACTTTTCAATAATATTTCACCACCTGAATACAGATGAGAATCATTTCCACTCCTAAAATTTATTTACCAGTTAAACAAATAAAACTCATTTACAAATACAGCCACACCATAATGTATAGGAAAGGAAGAAAAGGAGTCCTATTTATCTCCAGAAAAAAATTCAGATCCATTCATCCCAAGGGCTAACAAGTCAATTCCCAAAATGTAATTAAGAAAGGCCTCTTGGGGTACCTGGGTGGCTCTGTCAGTTAAGCATCTGGCCTTGGTTTTGGCTCAGGTCATTGTCTCACGTTTTATGGGTTCAAACCCCGCATCATGCTCTGTGCTGACAGTGGGGAGCTTGCTTGGGATTCTGTCTCTCTCCCTCTCCCGCACTCACTCTCTCTGTTTCTCTCAAAATGAATATATAAACTTAAAAACAATTTTTTTTAAGAAAAAGAATAGCCTCTTGAGTGATTCCTCACAGGACAGAAGTAATCGTTCCAAGATTATGCTGCTTCCTCCCACACAGAAAAGTTTCAGGCAACTTTGTTATTTTCTAAGGCAATTTTTAAAGGCAGGTCTTCTCAGCCGTAGCAATCTCTTACTCAACACATCTCCAAAGGCAAGGGAATTAAAAGCAAAAATGAATTACTGGGACCTTATGAAGATAAAAAGCTTCTGCACAGCAAAGGAAACAACCAACAAAACTAAAAGGCAACCAACGGAATGGGAAAAGATATTTGCAAATGACATATTGGACAAAGGGCTAGTATCCAAAATCTATAAAGAGCTCACCAAACTCCACACCCGAAAAACAAATAACCCAGTGAAGAAATGGGCAGAAAACATGGATAGACACTTCTCTAAAGAAGACATCTGGATGGCCAACAGGCACATGAAAAGATGCTCAACGTCACTCCTCATCAGGGAAATACAAATCAAAACCACACTCAGATATCACCTCACGCCAGTCAGAGTGGCCAAAATGAACAAATCAGGAGACTATAGATGCTGGAGAGGATGTGGAGAAACGGGAACCCTCTTGCACTGTTGGTGGGAATGCAAATTGGTGCAGCCACTCTGGAAAACAGTGTGGAGGTTCCTCAAAAAATTAAAAATAGACCTACCCTATGACCCAGCAATAGCACTGCTAGGAATTTACCCAAGGGATACAGGAGTACTGATGCATAGGGGCACTTGTACCCCAATGCTTATAGCAGCACTCTCAACAATAGCCAAATTATGGAAAGAGCCTAAATGTCCATTAACTGATGAATGGATAAAGAAATTGTGGTTTATATACCCAATGGAGTACTACGTGGCAATGAGAAAGAATGAAATATGGCCCTTTGTAGCAACGTGGATGGAACTGGAGAGTGTGATGTTAAGTGAAATAAGCCATACAGAGAAAGACAGATACCATATGTTTTCACTCTTATGTGGATCCTGAGAAACTTAACAGAAACCCATGAGGGAGGGGAAGGGAAAAAAAAAAAGAGGTTAGAGTGGAAAAGAGCCAAAGCATAAGAGACTCTTAAAAACTGAGAACAAACT
>NW_024412400.1:73379334-73398706 GCF_014898765.1 Herpailurus yagouaroundi | reverse complement strand
AAAAAAAAAGGCAGGTCTTGCTTACTAAAGCTCCCTCTAACCAGGAATAAGTAGATGTTAAGACTATATTTGAAAATAGAACAGCTAATCTTGTCTATGAGAGACAAGAAAGCATAAAGGGGGATATTTGGGCTGAGTCTTCAAAGATGGTAGGAGTTCACCAGGCCAAACAGAACTTTCTTGTCAGAGGGGACATGGTGCAGAAGACAGAGAGGTTATGACACTCACCTTGTTTGAAAAACACTGAATAATTCTTTATCTCCCATGGGATAAAGTAAAAGCATCCTAGAATGACTTTCATCACTCATTATTTATGTTCCTGACATCTCATGTCTTTCCTATTGCCCTTTTACTCATACTTGCAAACTTTGTACCTTCTTTCATAAACTGTGTGTCTTCTGCACCCTTTCTCGTCTACCAAGAAAATTCTTTTTGGCCTGGTGAACTCCTACCATCTTTTCTTTTTAATGTTGTTTCAGTTTTTTTAGAGAGAGAGAGACAAAGTGAAAGCACAGGAGGGGTACAGAGAGAGAGAATCAGAATCCGAACCAGGCTCCAGGCTCTGAATTATTAGCACAGAGCCTGACACGAGGCTCGAACTCAAGAACCACGAGATCATGACCCGAGCCGAAGTCAGAAGCTCAACTGACTGAGCCACCCAGGTGCCCCTAACTCCTACCATCTTTGAAGACTCAGTTCAAATACCCCCTTTTATTCTAGGATGTTTGTATTTTATCCCATGGGAGATGAAGAATTATTCAATGTTCTTTTTTGCTTTTCTTACAAAAAATTTTTTAATGTTTATCTATTTTTGAGAGAGAGAGAGAGAGAGTACAAGTGGAGCAGGGGCAGAGAGATGAGGACAGAGGATCCAAAGCAGGGTCTGCACTGACAGCAGCCAGCACAACACAGAGCTCGAACTCTGCAAACCACGACATCATGACCTGAGCCAAAGTCGGATGCTCAACCGTCTGAGCCACCCAGGTGCCCCTCAATGTTTTCCAAATAAGGTGAGTGGCATGCTCAGTATGTGTCTTACAACAACACCTGAGACCTATGTGCTATCAACCTTTTTCTTTTTTTTTTTTTTTTTTTTTTTTTTTTTACTGTATTGGGAGAAATAAGTTTTTTGATTGTGGGCCTGTGGGAGGATGTTAAGGAAAGAAATGTGCAGACATATATGGGCAGGAGAGAAATAAAAAAGCCGTGCTCCTCAGTTGCTCCTCTGCAGTGCAGTAGGCTTGTAAGGTGTATGCAGAGTCTGTGTCCCATGTTGCAGGACTCAGGAATGCCAGCTATGCAACAGAGCTTAGCCATCTTCTGGCAGGAAGGACAGGCAAGTTTGTGCCAGACAAGGTTATAAGAAGCACAGGAGGTCTCGAGTGAGACATCGGTCACATTCATCAGAATTATTGTTCCATGTTCAGCTGTATATGTATAATGACAGCTAACATGAGTTCACTGTACTGTTCTTGCGTCTTCTACGCGCATTAATTCATTTATCCCTCATAACAACCCTGTGAGTAGATACTGTTATCAATACCATTTCATAGATGAGCAAACTGAGACACATAAAAGTTAGGAAACTTGCCAAGGTCTCATAGCTAGTAAATAAAGGAACTGTTACTCTGATCTCGGACATTCTGGCCCTGGAGGCAGGACTGCAATGACACTATAAAAATGAGCTTCGGCTTATGTCTTTGCCAGCTCAAGCTGATGCAACAAAATAACAAGACTGGACGACTTAAACAACATTTATTTATCACCGTTCTAAGGACTGGTAAGTCCAAGATCAAAGTGCCAGCTGATCTGCTGTCTGATAAGAGCCCCCTTCCTGGATTGCAGATAGTCAACTTCTTGTTACATCTCCACATGGCAGAAAGAAAAGGAATTCCAAAATCTTCCTCTTCTGATAAGGACACTAATCTTATCATAGAGACCCCACCTTCATGATCTCATCTATACATAATTAACTCCCAAAGACCTACCTCCAAATACCACCACATTAGGGGTTAGGACTTCAACATGTGAAGTTGGGATGGGGGGTGGGGGAAACACATTCAGTCCATAATAGCTTGCATGTTCTCTCAGAAGGAAACATCCCAAAATTATTCTCTGTGACATACTGTACTCAATATATGGCATCTTAGGGGCGCCTGGGTGGCTCAATTGATTAAGCATCCAACTTCAGCTCAGGTCATGATCTCACAGTTCATGAGTTCAAGCCCCGCGTTGGGCTCTATGCTGATAGCTCAGAGCCTGGAGACTACTCTAGATTCTGCGTCTCCTTTTCTCTCTGCCCCTCCCCCACTTGTGCTCTGTCTCTGTCTCTCTGTCAAAAATAAACGTTAAAAAAATTATATATAAATATACATATATCTATAGAAGGAAGGAAGTAGACCACGATCTTGTCCTCTTGGACATAAATAATACATTCTGTATAAGGTCAGCACTGCCTAACTTTTCCAGTAGAGTAAAATTCTCAGGCTGTTTTCTGAAAAAGTTGAGAGTGTCTGAAGATAATTGGTTGAGGAGACATACGGTAGAATGAAAACAAAGTATGAGGAGCAGTGGTAGACACAATGCAAAAAAAAAAAAATGTCTTCAGAGAGCAGGAATGATGTGGTCAGGTAATGGCTAAGGTAAGCCTTACAAGCCACATTGAAGTTACCCATAGGAAGGACATAGAGAGGCACTCCAGGTAGAGGATATGAGGAAGAGAATGGGCTAGGCAGACACAAAAGTAGGTTGATATGTTCAAAGACAATGGGCAAATCAACTAATTTCTAACATCTTCTAAAGTCTTATATCCATTGCCCAATCTTTAGGCTGGACACTAATTCATAAAACTTTTTTAGTATGAATTAGGCCATCATAAATCCCCTTTCTGGCTTCCTCTGGGAGGACAGAGAGACAGATGGACATCTGGATGCCCATATACATGTACTTTTGTCTTTAACTTTTTGGAATGTAAAATTAAGTAATGATGCTGTATCAGATGCAATTCAGGATGAGCCCAGATGTGGTCAGTTCCTAAGATGGGACACAAGAAGACAGATTCTTATATCCCTAATAAACAATCTGATGGGGGACATTCTTCCTTCCCTCAGAGTAGTCCACTCTAAAAGGTAAATGGCAAGAGTAGGTACAGCAAGAGAAATCAGAAAAAAAAAATTTGGTTTTGTGCTGTCTGAAGCTTACACTCTGCATTCTCACAGATGCTACAGTAATATGTAAGCTGTTAGGATTAAGTGGCTCCAGCTGGTGGTAATTAGAACTGGAGAGACTAGGGAGAGAGCTCAGGGTGGGGCAGTTGGAGAGAGCTCCATTATCCTTCTGGAAGAAGCTGGTTTTCTATTTCATTTGCCTCCAACCACCATGACCTCCCACTTCTCCTTCCTCATCTGTCCCCACTCACCCCACCCTGCTTCTCCATCAGCAATAAGGAGCTGGTGGCGCGACAAAATTAATCCAACCTGCCTTTTGTATCTGCTATGCTGTTTGTGTTAACTCCTTGTCATTAACATGAAACGAGTTCTCTTTCATTCAATAAACATTACTAATTTAAGATATGCCAGGAATGGGGATAGTTGATGATGATATAGTAGAAGATAAAATAAATTGGCCTCTCATCACGGATTTCTAAATTCTAGTGGGTAATATTGACAAGTGAATGGTGTGATAAGCGCTGTAAAGGCGGAAATACAGGATACCACTGGAGCATGTAACCCTAGAAAACTGAAGCTCCAGGGAGGCTGGGGGGGGGGGGGGGCAGTAGGAGTGGGGTAGTGATTGTTCAGAGAACAGGGAATGAGTATACAAAGTCACAAAGAAAGGAGAAACACAGTCCAAACAAGGAAATGAAGAATAAACCAATATAACCAGAACATTCAGGGGAAAAGAAAGTCCTTGGTAGCAAGAAATATCTCAGACATAATAAGTTTGAGATGTGTGTGCAACACATAAGTGGAGACATCCAATAGGCAGGGGTATATATGGCCCTGAGACCCAGAAGAAAGGTCAGGTTTAGACACAGCTTTCTCATCTCTCCAGTGACATTTTTCTTCCTCACAATACTCTTAAGAAATACATTAGTTCCAAGGCAATGAGAATACTTGCTGGTTTTTCAAGAATTGTCACTAATGTGGAGGAAGTTTGAGGTTAGAGGCACAAAATTATGTTTTTCCTGCTGTTGTATTATCTTGCTTCAGAAGGCCTTCTTTTATTGATGGTCTACTCTGCAATCAATTGAAAACTGAATGAGGGCTCATCCTTTGTCTGGGCAAGTAGCTACAAACTTACTTCTTTATGCTAACAAAGGCTTTTATTTCCTTTGTTGAAAGTTCTTTGTCATCATTTTCTAACTATAATTGCTATTTACTCATTGATTTGAAAAACAGGATCCAGTGTTAGATTAATGCTAGAAAGTTAACATTCCCCAGATTGAAACTCTGTAGCACAAAACTATAAATAAAAACATTTTATATATACATTGTATTTTCATATGTCTCACATCAATTATAGGAAAAATAAGCATAAACATTTTAAATATTCTGACAAGTAAAAAATTTACAGACCAACAAAGAGATACTTATATTTTCTTTCCCAACCAGAGTCAAGATCTATCCAGTCTCCTTTGTCACATTAGAAAACAAACACCTATTTGCCTGTTAATAGTTGCAAACATCTTCTCATGTCTTTCCCAAGTTTTGGTAGCTTGAAGTGCATATGACACCACCAACAATTACATTTTTAACTATATCTCTCTCATCCCTAAAACCCCCTACTTGTTTCCCATTGAACCAATTTCAAGAATTGTATCTTCTTCCCCTTGTGAGCGCTAATCTTTACCTAGTTTTCTTTTCTGCTCTTTTTGTCCATCTTTTTTGCATCATGTCCCAGACTTTATTCATTGGATATGAAGCTACTTCACTTTTTAAAAGCTGGGTATACAATCATATAAATATAACAATCCAATGAAAAGAATTACAGATATTTAAACTATTAACTGTTAGTCTTACTCATAAATTGATATTAAAACAGTGAAGCCCTTTTCAAAGGGAAGAAAAATAAAGACTGACCAAAGTTGGTATAATAAAGGTACTTGTTGATAAGCCGTCACTTATTAATTTAATAAGTATTCACTTCTCGTATGAGAAGTGAAGCTTCTCTTCATAAGATTTTCACATCTTACATATGAAAAGAAAGCTGTAGGGTCCCCACTTTATTCTTTCCACTCATAAGTCTCGCACCCAGAGTAAGCTTGAGCACATCCTGAAAAGCAACTAAGCTGTCCTTAGATGATGGCGCCACCTGGTGGCTAGTTTACACATCTGTTAAAGGCCATTTCTCTTAAGTTCTTGGTCAGGCAGTGGCCTTTTTACAATTCCCTTCCCTACTCTTTTCCAATTCTTGTCCCATTATTTCATATAAATTTATCTTCCTCTTCCTAGCTTCTCTATTCTCTGTTCAATTGGTGAGAAAAAAATGAATACACCTGCCTACTTGCGGCAAATAAGCATAAGAGAATACCAGATATATATTTGTATCAAAAAAAAAAAAAAAAGAAAGAAAAGAAAAAGAAAACCTATGAGATAGAAGACATGAAAAAATAGTAACAGGAGAAGTTTCACCAGGAATTTCCCTCTACTATCTCATAATTCCCTAATTTACTCAATTTTCTCAAGTACCAAAATGCAAAACAGAAAATCTTTCACCAAGTACTAGAATGACAGCAGGTTGCTTTCTCAGTATAAAGGAGCACAAATGCAGCTAGGTCCCAGATGAGAGACTTTGGAATTCTGTAATCAGATTAGAGAATTTAACTGCCATTCTAACATTGTTCCTTTTAAAACTGCATATTCTGCATTCAAATAGTTTTGAATTATGACCCTTCTATGTAGGGACTTTGTGTAATTCCAATTTAGCACACCGTTTAGAAAAAAAGACAAAGTTGTTTCCACAGATACTCAAGCAAGTGTAGTTAAAAGACTGGTCTGTAAAATGGGGATAATAAAACTTGGTTTATACAGGAAGAATTAGAGAAAGTATTTTCAAGTAGCTAATAAGATATCTGATAAATACTAGTGTTGAATTTATTCTAACAGGTGAAATGATATGCTATATGTTCATTTTAGGGTCATTTCCTTACCAGTAGTTGAAAACATATAAATCACAACTAACATTCCTAATAAGAAAAATAAGATGATTGACTTAAGTGACCTCTGAGTTTACATCTAGCTCTAAAAATATCCCACAATTCTGCAATGCTCAAAATCTGTCACAACTGCACACAAATCACAGAAACTTGCCTTATAATCCAATATTGCCTATAATTTTGGGGCACAAAACAAAACAATTTTCCCCAAGGCATCACTCGTCATTTACAGATTTGTTTTTCTATTAGGCAGGTAGTTGGAAAACAGCCCTCATATTAACTGCATTTATATATAATGAGTTTTTGGTTTGAAGTTTGAAACACCTTGTGTGATGTTTTAATATCCACACAGTAACATAGTTCTGTAGGTTTGTACATACGTTCCTAGGAAAATGTTTAAAAGCTGAATCTCTGAAAATCAAACAATAGGCATGTTGTAAAGGATTCCATCACCTTACAATATTATAAAATCCCTAATCATGGTTCTTGCAGGCAGGTGAAAATCTTGAAAGAGAGATAGTAGAAAGCAGACATGGTCAGAAAGAAGCTGCCAGCAAAGAGCCCAATACCCAAAACTCTGTTGGCTCAAGAAATTGAGGAAGATGAGGGAGGCATCCCCTACCCTACACCTCCCCAGAGGCAGACATTAGGAGCCCCTGAATTATTAACTCTATATTGTCCTTACCACCCATCTTTCGCCACCCCTTATACAAGGATACACAAGGAGGCTGGAAATGGGTCTGTCAAGGAGTAGTCTGTCCGTGCAGTTGCCATGGGAAAGAGCCAAGTTCAGGCACCTATGGGTTTAAGAACTCTGCCACTGCAAGGAAGGTCCATCATGTAAAAACTCAAAATCCTCATTAGCCAGATGATGTTTATCCAAATTCAACACCCAAAAGACCATTTAGGAGAGTTCATGTAAAATGCGAACATAGGAGCTCACCACTTTAATTGAGTCACTGAGACCCTCTTTCCCCTCACGTGCACACCCAGCTGGAAAATTAATTGGATCCTTAATTCCTGTGGTTTTTGATCCCACTTTGTTAAGTTACCTCAGTGAAAACCTATGGCAAGAGCCTCTCCCGCCCAGCTGGCTGAGGCCCTATCTAGCACTAGCCTCCTGCATGTCCTAGGAACCTCAGGTTGTCTAAGAGCTTGACCTGGACAAGCTAAGCCAGTTGTCCCTTCCATATGGGCTACACTGCTAGAAAACAACTCCCTTTATTTTGGGATACTCCAGTTAAAGGAAATTCCTTCCAGCCACCATCTGCCTAAAGGATCGCTCAGGCACTGCCTTTCTCAGGAGGGCCCCTCATGCAGTTATACAATCTCTGTACAGCCCTCACCCTCACAGGTCTCTGTTCAACTTCCTGAAGACAATTATATAATATAAATATACTGACCAAAAGCACCGTACACAATAAATATTCTTAATGGTGGGACTGTGGGGGAGGGAAAGTATAACCAAAGTATTTGAAATTGACTGAAACAATTAACTCAAATCCAGTAAAAATGGAAGAATTCTTCCATACCTTGCAGTCAATGGTGAACCACCACTGGAAGATTATTCAAGGTGCTTGAAAAGACACAGATGGGCTGAGGCCTCCTGGACCCACAAAGACTCTAAGGTTCTTACTGGACCCTCCATATGTAGATAAACAATCACAGACAACTCCAGGATGGGCAGCAAGTATTCTATAAAGGTAAAATCACATAATTTCTTTCATAATATGAAAGCAGGAATTTTAAAGACCATGAAAATCACAATTCCAGAATGGACAAAAGATCCATCCTTGAGAAGATTAAGTTACCAAAAGCTATAGATCCTCCCTTAATCCCCCAGCATGGAGCACATCTACATATTTGTTGAGCATCTTCCTCCCTGGTCCTAACACCTGTATCCCAGAGAAACAGAAAATAGCTGGCCTCCAGTAGCATTTCTATTACAAGCCATTTGACTCGTTTTTGGTGTACGTCTGCCAAACTCATAGTTAAAAGCACTGATCAAAGAAGATGGTTACTGGATACATGGAACCAAGGACTAAAGATAGAAACTTTGACCTGAAAGACTCATATTTTCAATCGAAGAAAAAGCATCGACCATGTTGTCACCTCTATAAATAATCCCAGGCTGTTACAATGAAACTTTTCATACTAAAAGGCCCTACCAGAATAGAATAAAGACCACCAATTCAAGTATTTCTTATGACTGTTGCTTTTATTTATTTTTTTATGTATTTATTTTTTAATATAATTTATTGTAAAGTTGGCTAACATACAGTGTATACAGTGTGCTCTTGGTTTTGGGAGCAGATTCCCATGATTCATCACTTACATACAACACCCAGTGCTCCTCCCAACAAGTGCCCTCCTCAATGCCCATCACCCATTTTCCCCTCTCCCTATAACTGTTGCTTTTAAATTGGATTTACATTATGATATTTGCTACAAAGTAAATCCATAAAGGCAGGAGTCCTTGTCTATTTTGTTCAGTGATATGCTTCCTATGTGCTAGACACTGTAGTTTCTATTTATTATGTGTTATTATGTCTTAGAAAAACTGATATTAGAGGAAGAAAAAAATCACAGGAAATCTTGTTCCCAGTCTTGTAGACTGTAAGAAACATGTAAGAAACATGAACTATTCAGTAAATCTGTATATTAAAATAAATTACAAATATCTATATAACTTAAGTAGAAGCAAAAGAGATATTCAAAGGATTAGCTATTAGCTAGATATTTATTGTTAAAATGTGAACTGCATTTATTCATTGAGAGAAATAAAAAAGAAATGAAGCAAGATGAAGCAGATGCACACAAGTTACATTTAAATTTGCTCACAAAAATTACCCTATTGTTCTATAACAATAAGCAATAACCACCCACAGGCACAATCTTCCAAATGCATTCCACTAATGAATTCTTAAAGGAACACAGTAAAACTAGTCAAGTTTTCATATCATCTAGACATACCAAATCAATTTCATCCTTATCTCATTAATCTCAACTTCAATACCTAGAAATCTCAAATTTCAGGGTACATCAGAACCACCTGGAAGATTTGATAAAACACAGATTGTTAGGTGCCATTCCAGAGATCTGGTTTAGTATGCCTTGGGAGGGGATCACTAATTTGCATTTGTAGTAAATTCCCAGGTAATCCTGATGCTGCTGGATCCTAGGACCACACTTTGAGAACTTCTGCCCTAGAATATTCACTTCTCAGCACAAAGTCATTTTCAAAATATCAGAGCCCAGTAAGTCATCCTTAGACCTCTGTATTTGACTATATGAATAGCAGGTCACATGTGAAAGAGGCTAAAATCAGCTTATTTATATACGCTTTAGGTAAATCTGATCTTCCCAAAGTGTCTTTTGCTAAAATAAATTCTTCAAAGAACTTCATTTCTATCCTTTTTTTAAGCATATTTGAATTGAGATAAATTCCTTCTAACATATAGTACATTATCTTGAGTTTTGAGATCTTTTAAATGCTTACTCTATGTCTTTTTGAAGTCATGTAATCTTAATGCAGCTAAACATTTTCACCTTAAGGACTCAGAGGAAATTTTACTTTAGAACATCAACTACTCTAAACATTGTAGAAAAAATTGCCCTTGGCTTCTTTATGGAGAACTTCATGTAATGTGTGAGTTCCTTAGAAGACAGAAATCTGTAAACCAAAATAATATGAAGCAGTAAAATATTAAAGACTTAAGATACAAGTAGTCATTTACTTTAAAAGTAAATTCAGGGGCGCCTGAGTGGCTCAGTCGGTTGAGCGGCCGAACTTCGGGCTCAGGTCATGATCTCGTGGTCTGTGAGTTCGAGCCCCGCGTGGGGCTCTGTGCTGACAGCTCAGAGCCTGAAGCCTGTTTCAGATTCTGTGTCTCCCTTTCTCTGACCTTCCCCCGTTCATGCTCTGTGTCTCTCTGTCTCAAAAATAAATAAACGTTAAAAAAAAATAAAAAAAAAAGTAAATTCATTTACTTTAATAAAAATACTTTTAAACAGAAAAACTTGGGGCGCCTGGGTGGCTCAGTCGGTTGAGTGTCCGACTTCAGCTCAGGTCACGATCTCACGGTCGGTGAGTTCGAGCCCCGCGTTGGGCTCTGGGCTGACAGCTCAGAGCCTGGAGCCTGCTTCCAGATTCTGTGTCTCCCTCTCTCTCTGCCCCTCCCCCATTCATGCTCTGTCTCTCTCTGTCTCAAAAATAAATAAATGTTATAAAAAAATTTTTTTTTAAATAAACAGAAAAACTTATTTGAATGTTTTGTTAATACTGAAGACTCTCACTTCTGAAATATTTAACAAGTGTATGGACGCCAAACAGAAACAGAATTACCCCTATGCCAACTCACTGCAGGATCTCCTCTAAGGAGAAGTCTGACTTATCTTGTAGGAAATGCCTGACTGAAAGTCACAATGCTATTTTGTTCCCCACAGTCAGAAACCCCCAAACTTTTTGTAATTGTGTAGATCTTATTCTATGAGTAGCAACTCTTATACTATGATGAATATGCAGGTTCATTTCCAGGATATATCACTGTTTATTTCTCTCAGGAATTTTTTAAACCAAGTACCCCTGAATTTCTTATGAATGACTCTAATAACTCCCAAGACAATATTCATCTCAAGAATTGCCATTTATCTATACATAAAAGTCAGCTGCATCAGCTATTTACAAGGTGAGTTCCCAACTACACATTCAACATTCAAAAGTTTATCTAATTATTATGTCAGCAGAAAGAATTAGAAATCCAAAACTGGCCAAATTATTAGAGTGGTCTTTGTGATTAAAGTGGCCAGTGAGTTATTTGATCATTTGCTGATGGTGGTTGGTTCAAAAAGCATTAATTGTTTAGTCTATAGTACATTCTTAAGAAGTTTCAAACTTAATGAACTAGAACATTAGCTAGACATGCTGGCTAACAAAATTACTTAAAACATCTTTGAAAAACCCTGAAAAGTCAGGTTAAATGCACAGACTATATAATCCAGTGGTTCTCAACCTTGTCTACATGTTGAAATTACCTGTGAAGTTTCAAAAAAAAAAAACACTTAAGATTTTTATTTAATTGATTTATAAGTAACTTAAATGTGATTCTGATGTATAATCAGAACAACTGACCTCACTGAGAAAATTACCAGAGGATATTTATCAATCAAAATCTTCTATTTTCCTTAAATAACAAAATGAATAATTGTCTCTAATAATTTCTATAATTGGATTAAATTGGTTTATTCTCCTATGCTCTCCAAACCAAGACACTTTTGAAAGTGAAGGAGGTTACTATTTGTGATTGGTCCAGGATAGTAAGGATAAACCAGGACTGTCACAGGCAAAATAATGGAGCATATGGTCACTCTACTTAGGGAAGGGTTACTGAATTTTTTTTAAAGTACGTAATTTGTATTTGGGATTTTTTTATACAGTGTACAGTTATATATGCCAGGAAATTTTGAGGTTTTTAATAATAGAAACAGTTCAAATAACACTTAAAAGGTTAACATTTAGATTCTCAATCCACTGGATAAATGCCTATTTACTTAGGATCATGTGTAAAGAGAAGATTTTTAGACTAAATTAAGATTTGCTGGAAGAGCAAACTAAAATAGTAGAGATAATATTTTAAATATCATTAATTTTCTGTGCCAACCCCATTTCAGTGGATAATCACATGCAATAATGCTGACTCTCAAAAATGGTAGATTAAAATAATTCATTTCTGTTTTTAATTAAAATTGAGGAAGTAGGAACTAATAATATAATGCGTGTCAGAGCTGCAAGTGTGCAGCATCAAAGATAAGAAGGGGACGGCAACCAGGGTTTGCTTCTTGAGTTCCTTAAAAATTCACAAGGAAAGCAGAGAGAATGGAAGCTGGTGGCTGCCCACAGCCACATGATGACATACAAAGCAGCTCTTTTCTTAGCTGAGTTGCCAGAAACCATTCCCTTGATCCTCTAATCATCCAAGGTCACCAGCAACATTGTCCCGTGCATATTGTCCAGGACAGCCTCTGCTTCCTCTGTGGGATCGGATGGATACATCAACTTTGGGCATTTTTAGTTGTAATCTCTAATAGCAGGTCTTATGCTAACTGGGCTTGAATGTCCTGTTCTCACAGGAACTTAAATGAAAGGGTCACAGATACCTGAAAAAAAAAATTTAGAAACAAGATACTGCTCTATAAATAAATACCACCAGATCTCAAGATAAGATTGACTTACTGTTCCTCCACGCCCTTCCTGAATTTCTGATGTCCTTAAAGTGCAAGGAATAATTGCCTGTTTCCTTATTTTACAAAAAGTGACAAGAGGGTTATCAGGATGCTCTTTTCTGCACAGATTATGGATATCTGTAACCCAGTGCAAATCTCACTTTACAAAGGCTTTAACCACATACACCAGAACTATTTCCATTTATTGCTCTATTCTAGGACTATAATTATGAAATTGAGTTCCATGAAGACTTTGTTCATAGCCAGAAATTTAAACGATAGATTTTAAGAGCATTTCAGGTGACAGAAAACAGTCTAATCTTAAAAAGACAAAATCTCATACAGAAATTTTAACTTGCATCCCAGCACCATGTAGTCCTTAAAGAGGCTCTCCTAAAATGCATGCTTCATATCACTATGTGCTTGAAATGTTCATTAGAGATTGCCTAGAACAATAGTTTCCTCATAAATATTTTTGGGGAATGTTGAATTAACGAAGTTAAATGGATTTTATCACAACCCCTTCTTCAAGGTCTAAAATGCACTATGAATTTCAATGAAAATTAATAGAGGATACGTGTTTTCACAAAATTATGAGGTCATGAACTCTTTTTTTTTGTTAGGAAAGTTCATGGAGTTCATGGAAAGTTTAGCAGTCTAAAAAATATACTGTTAGGGGCACCTGGGTGGCTCAGTCAGTTGAGCATCTGACTTCAGCTCAGGTCATGATCTCACAGCTTGTGAGTTCGAGCCCTGCTTTGGGCTCTGTGCTGACAGCTCGAAGCTTGGCGCCTGCTTCAGATTCTGTATCTCCCTGTTTCTCACTCTCTCTCTCTCTCTCTCTCTCTCTCTCTCAAAAATAAATAAACATTTAAAAAAATGTTTAAGAAAATAAAGATAAAATAAAAAATATAATGTAGCTTCATCATAGTCAATATATATATCTTTTTTATCAAGCATCTTTCCTTAACCTCCCTGGTGCAACTTAGACAAACCACTTTTGTTCCCAACTTTGTAAAAACTGAGAATATTAACTACCAACCAAAAAGTTTATAGCCAGCAATGTATCCTTTAATAAAGAAAGTAAAATATAGATATCAACAGACAAATAAAAACTAATATTGCCAGAAAACTTTTTAAAAAAAGAAATTAAAAGGTATTATTTAGGGAAAATAAACCCCAGATAGAAGTGCAGAGGTCCAAACATAATTAATAGCAATAAAAAAGGTAAACATAATGGGAAAATTAAGAGAAGTCAATGAAGTTAAAATATACTAAAATCCTTGCATTGTCCCAGAAGTGGTAAAAGCACAAACTTAAATTAGACTTTATTTTTTTGTTTATTTTTTTTTAATTTTTTTTCAACGTTTTTATTTATTTTTGGGACAGAGAGAGACAGAGCATGAACGGGGGAGGGGCAGAGAGAGAGGGAGACACAGAATCAGAAACAGGCTCCAGGCTCTGAGCCATCAGCCCAGAGCCTGACGCGGGGCTCGAACTCACGGACCGCGAGATCGTGACCTGGCTGAAGTCGGACGCTTAACCGACTGTGCCACCCAGGCGCCCCTTAAATTAGACTTTAAATGAAAGATTCATGTTATAATATTTCTATTTCTAAGTAAAAGAAAAGTAAAAAAGTATATAACTAGTAAGATAGTAAGAAAAAAGTTATAAAAAATAATACAAAGGGAGGCACAAAAAAGTTAAAAGGAATTTAGCAATAAATGGTACAAGTAGAAAATATATACTAAGACAAAAAATTAAACCCAACTATATCAATAATTACAATAAACGTAAATGGGCTAAGTCATTCAATTAAAAAACAAAAAATATATCATATTAGACTTCAAAAAAACCACAAATATTTGCTGCTTACAAAAGACACATCTTATACATAAGAATTTAAAAACAAGAGTACAATGGTGGAAATATATGTACCATGCAAACATTAGCCAAAAGAAAACTTATAACACTTCTATACTATTATATCAGTAAATCAATCAATAAAGTAGACCTTAATGCAAATATTACTAAAGATAATATATATGTATTATATAATACCTAGCATATACACGACAAAACAAAATTGACAATATTAAAAGAAGAAATGGACAAATCCATAATAGTGGGAGATTTTAACACACTTCTAGCAGTTGTTGATAGGAGGGGCAGACATTAAATTAGAATATAAAAGATTTGAAGAATGCAATTAACAAATTTGACCTAATTGATATTTTTTAACAATGAATGCAAAAGTGAAAGAATACATTTTTGTCAAGTGCACATGGAACAAAAAAATAAGCAAAAGAAATGAGACATAGTACTTTAAAAAAATCATTATTCACAAACAATACAGTTGCACACATTAAAACATACAAACAATCTACAGATGAATTATAGAATTTGCATAAATAAGATTGCCAGATACAAAGTAAATATACAAAAATCAATGATTTTTATATATATTAATTACCAGCAGTATATGAAATTTTTTTAAGACACTATTTGCAATAATACCAAAAAAAGTGCCTAGGAATCAATTTAACAAAAGATAAAATAAGACCTATAAACAAAAAAACTAAATTATATTGGGATAAATTAAAGAAACTCTAAGTAAATTGACTAATATACTATGTTCAAAATCAATATTGTTAGAATGTCATTTCTCCCAAAATTCATCCACAGGTATAGTAAAACCCCATTCAAAATCCTAACAGTTTATTTTGTGGAAAATGATAAGTTGATTTTAAAATCATATGGAAATAAAAATGGCCAATGTAACCAAAAAAAACTCTTGACATGGGAAAACTTAGTCTACCAGATGGCATACATAAGTTATTGTAAAGCTATACTAATTAAGACAGGGTAGAATTGGTACAAGTATAGACATATATAGAACAGAATAGAACAGGATACAATAGAAAAAGGAATACAAAGTAGAATACTAAAATAGATCCATATATATGTGGACACTTGAATGATACCAAATGGAATATTTATAGCAGTGGGTAAAATGACTAACTTTTCAAGAAAAATTATGCAAGATCAACTGACTATACATAGAGGAAAAAATGCAATTTGACCCCTTTGTCACACTTCACAGAAAAAAAAATTCTGTATTGGGTGGACTGAAGATCTAAATGTGAAAATAAAGAATAAAACTATGAAAAGTAATAGATTAATAGTATATCCTTGACTTTTGGGTAGAGAAATATTTCATAAACATGATACAAAAAGCACTGACAATAAAAGGAAATTTGAAAAATTATACTACATTAAAATTAAGAATTTCTACTCATCAAAACACACACAAGTGTAAAAAGTCAAGTCATGGGGAAAGATATTTGCCAAACATAAAACCGATGAAAGGAAATTGAAAACTGGAAAGAAATTTGACCAGGTTCTTCACAAAGATGAAAATCTAAACAGCCTATAATTTTTTTTTTAATGTATGACCTTATTTACTTAGTACTTATCTTAAAATGATGATGGCTAATACCAACTGAAGCATTTGCAAATTACTATTTAGATCCAATATTAGTATACTAAATAAAAGTATCAGAGAACCTGATATTTATGGCATCAAGTTATAAAGAAGTTTAATTCAAAAATAAATAAATAAATAAATAACCCATAAACTTTTCAAAACAGATTTAACTTGATGGTTAATTTTGTGCATCAACTTGACTGGCCACAGGTTTCCCAAATTAAACATTATTTCTCAACCTGACTGTAATAGTGTTCTTGAATGAAATTAACATTTGAATTGGTGGGCTCACTAGACTGCCCCCAAAGTGGGTGGGCATGATCCAACCCCTTGAGGGCATGAATAGGAAAGATGGAGGAAGGACAAATCTACTCATTTTTCCTGCCTCTGCTGTGGCTAGGACATTTCCTCTCACCTCTGGCCCTCATACTGTGATTTACAAACTCTTCTGGTTCTCAGGCCTTCAGAATCAGACTGAATAACACCACTGGCTTTCCTGGGTCTCTAGCTTACAGAGGGCAGATTGTGGGACTTAGCCTCCACAATTACATGAGCCAATTCCTCATAAAACATAAATATAAATAAATAATATATACATTTATGTATAATAAAAATAAAAATAAATGTATGTTTAGACATATTTGCTTTTTTTTTTTTTTTAATTTTTTTTTCAACGTTTATTTATTTTTGGGACAGAGAGAGACAGAGCATGAACAGGGGAGGGGCAGAGAGAGAGAGGGAGACACAGAATCGGAAACAGGCTCCAGGCTCTGAGCCATCAGCCCAGAGCCCGACGCGGGGCTGGAACTCACGGACCGCGAGATCGTGACCTGGCTGAAGTCGGACGCTTAACCGACTGCGCCACCCAGGCGCCCCTAGACATATTTGAATATAAATATTATATTATAAACATACTAAATATATATACATATCTTATTCTATATGCCCTACTGATTCTGTTTTTCTGGACAACCTTGACTGATATATTAACCTTACCAGTAATCAAGAGAATGCAAATTAAAACACATTTTTTTTTACTGTTTATTTATTTTTGAGAGAGAGAGAGCGTACGTGCACACTTGAGGGCGCACAAGTGGGGGAGGGGTAGAGAAAGGGAGACAGACTCCAAAGTGGGTGCCAGGCTCTAAGCTGTCAGCACAGAGCCTGATGTGGGGCTTGAACTCACGAACCGTGAGATCATGACCTGAGCCGAAGTCAGACACTGAACCAACTGAGTCACCCAGGCACCCCGAGAACACAAATTAAATTTGCAAGATCTACACATTCAAAGGAAGATCTAAAATTTAAGACTATCAATCCCAAAACTAGAATTTGGAGCAATGGATACCCCAAATACATATACAAAAATGTTCATAGCAGCAGTATATTTAAGAACCTCAAACTGAAACCAACCCTAATGTTATTAACAGTAGAATCCATGCATAATTGTTGTTTCATACAAGAGAATACCAGACAGCTACTAAGGTGAAACAACTACAAGTAAATGAAACAACATGAATAAATGTTATAATATTGAGTGAAAAGAGTTAAATACAAAATACATACTATATGACTTCACTCACATAAAGTCCAAAAACAAGCAAGACTACTCTATGGGTTTAGTTATCCTAAGGGAGTTTAGTCTTATTTAAAAGAGCAATAGGTCTACAGAAGGGGCATGAGGAAAGCTTCTGGAGCACTGGTAATGTTCCAGCTCTTAACCTGGATAATGATTACATGTATGCTCACCTAATGATAATTCACTAAGCTCTAAACTCTTGATTTGTGCTTTTTTCTGTATTTTGCTATATTTCACTAATTTTTTTTAAATATAAATAATGTTTTAAAGGTACTCAAAAATAATAAATTATGCCTAAACTAATTCCTAAAATCTCAGTTTAATTTCAGTCTGTGGCTGGCTTGTGAGAGAAGCAATACATAAAAAAAAGATAATGAAAATATATAGTACATGAGAAATCTGTATAATTGCCATGATTTCAGTGGGTCACCAAAAGCTTTCAGTTGCTATTAGTTGTGATTATCTGATTGTGCTGTTAAATAAGACCTAATACTAGTAAAAATACCCAGCTGTTAAGTGTTTTGAGAGACATGCAATAATTTAAATTATCGGACAAGAATCTCAATGTAAAATTCATAGATTTTAATAAGTTGAGGAGAGAATAAATTATTTGGAATCCTTTCCTAACATGATAGAATGTTGGATTTGGAAGCAACATGAGAGATTTACCTACTCAGTCCGACAGATAAAAAACTTTACACCTGCAGAGATATAATAAGTGGTCAAGATCAAAGTCATACCTGTGGAAGGAAAGCTGGGAAAACAACTCACATCTATTCCAAGTGCAGAGCATTTTCTATTTCTCCAGGGTGCCTTCCTACCACACCTGCTTTTGGTTGTTATGGTTGGGAATTTTTTTTCCTCAAACCTAAGAATATTTAGAGTACAGAATTGTGCAACTTTCCTCTTGACTTAATCTTAAGAACAGGGTCTAAATTTTTGTTTTAATGTAATGGCCTTTGTACCCCATTCTCACAGCACTTCTGCCAGAATGTATACCTTTGCAAATGTAGCAAATGTTATTACTTAGATATTAACTCACTGCTTACCTTCTAAATTCAGTTTTTAGAAGACAGTATAACTCCTAAGTAGGTAAGGACACATACTTAGAAAAGTACCAGCTGCCCGGTAAGCATATATCCACCTTTTATATCCAGGGCCTCTGAGTTTCCAAATTGCCCTAAGGAAATGGTGATGACTATGGATGTTCCTCTGTAGAGGAAATCTGCAATAATAATTCCACTTCAGTTCTCCACACATTTTTCTTTCCATTATGTCTATTACCTGGAAACCATGGAAGCATATATCACCGAGACACTATAGGAAAAACAAATCTGAAACATACACTTTGAAACACATTAGTAAAAATGATGCCCCCTTTTTTTGATGCCACTTTCAATAACCATTATACTCTGATTCTTTTCAACAGATAAGTTATCATGCCCATAATTTTATGCCTATAAAAGTTTTTCCTATAGTCAAGTACCAAATAGTAGAGTTGATACTGAGTTCACATATTATAAATGTCTATAAGGTTAATAAAGAACATCCAGTGTATTTCTCTAGAAGCATCTTTAACATTAATTATTTGTACAAAATAAAATATTTATTATGCATAAGTATCTCTGGGAGCATTCATAAAAACCTGGCAATAATGGTTGCTTCTGAGAAGGGAAAAGCAAAGACTTATTTTTATTCCCTTTTGTACTGTTTGAGTATTATTTCCTATTTTAAAAGAATTAGGGGAGCCTGGTGGCTCAGTTGGTTTAGCATCTGACTCTCAATTTTGGCTCAGGTCATGATCTCAGGGTCGTGGTATCAAGCCCTGCATACTGCTCTGCACTGAGAGTGGAACCTGCTTAAGATTCATTCTCTCCATCTCTCTCTCTCTCTCTCTCTCTCTCTCTCTCTCTCTCTCTCTCTCTCT
>NW_024412400.1:73377794-73379324 GCF_014898765.1 Herpailurus yagouaroundi | reverse complement strand
TCTCTCTCTCTCTCTCTCTCTCTCTCTCTCTCTCTCTCTCTCTCTCTTTTTGCTCCTCTCCCCCACTTGCAAACTCGCCCTCTCTCTTTAAAATTTATTTAATTTGTTTTTAAGGGGCGCCTGGGTGGCGCAGTCGGTTAAGCGTCCGACTTCAACCAGGTCACGATCTCGCGGTCCGTGAGTTCGAGCCCCGCGTCAGGCTCTGGGCTGATGGCTGATGGCTGATGGCTCAGAGCCTGGAGCCTGTTTCTGATTCTGTGTCTCCCTCTCTCTCTCTGCCCCTCCCCCGTTCATGCTCTGTCTCTGTCCCAAAAATAAATAAACGTTGAAAAAAAAAATTTTTTTAATAAAATTTATTTAATTTGTTTTAATGTTTATTTTTGAGAGAGAAAGAGACAGAGCATAAACAGGGGAGGGGCAGAAAGAGAGGGAGACACAGAATTCGAAGCAGGTTCCAGGCTCTGAGCTGTCAGCACAGAGCCTGACATGGGGCTCAAACTCACAAACTATGAGATCATGACCAGAGCCAGTCAGATACTTAACCGACTGAGCCACCCAGGTGCCCCTCTCTAAATTTTGTTTTTAAAACACCACTTTAAAAAATTAAAAAGTAAAAATAATTAAATATAATTAAGGAAGGCTACACCTGTTTACAACTTTATTTTACACTTAAAAAAATAATAAAATATCTTTGTATTTCCCCATCACCCCTTCAACCACTTCCCCCTCCCCACACAACACATACAAAAGACTATGATTTCCTAATAAATACATTTTAGCACTGAGACTAATTTTCAAAAGGGCAGAGAAAACAATCAAATACTCCCCTATACCCACCTTTTCTCCCAGAGCCTCTTTAGATAGTATCTCCTTTTAGACACTCAAAATATGAAAAATTAGGACTTACATCCCTATCCTAGACATTGAGGCCACTAACTCCTCTCTCTGCCCAAAACCAGCTAACTTTAGGGACTCTGGGAGGCACTCAGCTATTTCCCCATCAAAAGGGAGTTACTATCATATTCTCTTAAGGACACTCAGAGTCATTCTGTGGGATCTATGATGCTAGAGGCGAAAACTGTGACACCCTTGGATTGTGACCAGCTTCTCGCTTCTGACCCTGGAGGTGGTGTGAGTTACTCAGTTGGAGGACCAGAGCCATTCGGTCACATTTCTCAGTTTATTTACGCTAATTTATCCATAGCCATGGAGCATTAGATCTCAGTCTCCATTTTTCTCCACCCAGATTAGTGGAAGACATCAACCTAGCAAAATGTTACTGCTTTCAATACTCAAAGTAAGCTATGTCATCCAATCTACCACCAATAAAACTAATAGATTCACTCTCTACTTGCATATTCCGTTTCTTACTTTTCAATTATTTTTCAAGATAACACATTCATTTGATTTATATATTTTTAACTTATTTACTTAAATTCAAGTTAGTTAACATACTGTATAGTATTGGTTTTAGGAGTAGAAGCCAGTGATTCATCATTTTCATATAATACCTGGTGCTCATCCCAACAA
>NW_024412400.1:73343027-73377694 GCF_014898765.1 Herpailurus yagouaroundi | reverse complement strand
GACCAAAAAGAATGAAACCTTGTCATTTGCAACAGTGTGAATGGAACTAACAGTGTATTATGCTAAGTGAAGTAGGTCAGTCAGATTAAGATAAATATCATATGATTTCACTCATATGTGGAATTTAAGAATCAATTGGTTTTGAATTGGGATAAAGAAGAGAGGTGCCATTTATTGAAATATATCAAAAACAGTACCAGAAGTATTATCATGTTAAATGTATACATTGGTTACAAACTCAATTAGAGTGTGAAAACACACTCTAATTTCAGAAACATTAAAATGGCTGGGAGTGAGGGCCTTTGAATCAAGGAAACAAATGTATCCTTATAACCCAAATAATTCAAACTCACTCCTCCCTCAATTGTTGAACTTCTAATTCTAGCATTCCTTATTATCCAAAACCTAGCCATTGTTGAAAGTATGTTTAGTAACTAATAATTAAATAGTAGCAGACTATATTTCATTATCTTAAATGGAAAAAATAATAATGCATTCCCAACCCATCCATAAAACATTCACTAATCACCCCAAATATCAGCAAATCACTCTTAAACAGCTATATAACAATACATCAAGTTTTTCTGCATAACATAAAATGTTCAATACACCAGTAACCTAATCATTAAACCCCAAAAAACCAATTAGGTAGGTGTTTGTGGACAGTGCACATAGATAATGGAAAGCACCAGAAAAGAATCCTTCTTCACTATAAGGAACAGGATTTTAATGTAAATAACAATAAAATAACATATTAAATAAGTTAAAATAATATCTAAATTAAACCCCTAGTTAGTAGCCCCATGCACTGGACAGAAGAAAATATAAGGTCAATGAAAGGATGAAAATTCAGAGATTATAAAACAGATTTAAACAAGGAGACAAAAGACAGGATCCGATTGAGCGAACATCTAAGATGGGGCTACAACCTACCCACATCCTCTCTCTCTCCCTTCTTCCTTCTTTCCTTCCTAAAAGAAGACTGGAGAAAGAGATTAGCATCTGGTGAATGCACTATACACAAGGCACATTATAGTTATTCCTCAAACCATCCCTATGATATAGGGAGGACTGTCCCCAGTCTGCAAATGAAAACACTGGGACTCAGAAAGGCTAAGTTAATTGCCCATGAGCCAGGTCACAACACAACCAGTAAGTACCAGAGCTGAGATCCAAGTCTTGTCTGACTTAAAAGCCCCAGTTTTTCCCATGAATTTTACTAGTTGCTCAAACACCTTCTGGTCATCATTGATTCTCTCTTTCTCTGACATTCCACCTCTGATCTGTTGGCAAATCTTGTTGGCTCTACCTCCAAATACACTAAAACTATGACCGGTTCCCAGTATTCTGCTGCAACCACCCAGATCCACACCATCATCTTCTCTCTCCTAGATGACTGCAGGGCATCCTGGTCTCTCTGTTCCTGCCCTTGTCCTCCAAAGTCTTTAACACATCAGCCAAAGTGATCCTCTTATGTCCTAAGTCAGGTTATAACTCTCTTCTGCTCAAAACTCTTCAAGGGTTCCCCAAAGCCATGTACAGAGAGACCTATAAGACCCTGCCCCTTGCATGTATGTGCATGCCCGTGCGCGCGCACACACGCACACACACACACACACACACACATGCACACCCATTACCCTCTGACTCACTGCCCCTCTTCCTCACTTGCTCCACTTCACCATTCTGAACATGCCAGCTTAGCTCCCACCTTAAAGTCACTGCACTAGCTGTGCTCTCTGCCTGGCATACTTTTCTAACAGATATCCATATGATTCTTTTCCTTTTCAAGATTTCACTATCACTTTCTCAGTGAGGTCCCCCTGAAATCATAGCACCATTTCCCTCACTATATCCCTTGACCTCCATTACTCTGCTGTATTTTCCCATGGCACTTACCATCTAATACAGTACAGAAAATGTTGTGCATACTGTCTGCTGTCTGTCTCCTTGACCCCACCTCACCTCAGCTGAAATGTAAACCTCGTGAGGTAAGGATTTTAGAGGGTTTTTTTGTTCACTGATGTACCAAGAGCCTAGAATAGTAGCTGGCACACTGTAGATGCTCAATAAATATTTGCTGTTGTACTAAACACTGCCTCCAGGCTATCTACTACCACATCAGTGGCTATTTCTTGACCTTTTAAAATACCTTTGGGTCATATAGCTCACTGAGAATCTGATAAAATTAGCCCCAAGTAAACATACATTCTCAGGAATGTATATATGCATGCACATTCAAAAGAATTCTGATATATAGTTTCAGTGGGTCTCTGGGCTTCCCAAAGACCATCCATGGAGACCTAAATCCACAAGGATATATCCTACTTAAGTGTCACTGATAGGCCATGTGGCATACAGTGAATGAAGTAAGAGTTTCTACTCTAAAAAGTGATCCTCAAAGCCCAAGATGTCCCTTGTTATGGCAAGCACTGGAGTAGGGGCTTCCAGGAAGAGGGTTTTGTGGAAGGAGAGGCTTAGAATAAGACTGCTAGGACCAGAGAGCAGGTACTCAGGAAGAGCAGATCAGATGCCTCCTCTATTTTTCCTCCTTGCTACTGTCAGGCTGACCATGCCTCCATCCCTCACCAAACCCTACCCTGGATTGCATTAACATTAGATCTAGAAGTAGGAGCTGACCTTCCATAGAATGGGGAAGGTCCACAAGTAGCTTTGGGGTCTATAGGGGTGGATGGGAAGGTACTACCAAATAGAGGCAGTTGGAAGAACAAGAAAATTCCAATGGCCTCGCACCTGGGACAATCATTTTCAGGTATTTATTCATTTATATGTGAGTGTGCCTACCTCTGAACCTCCCTGAACAAAGAGAAAAAAGAAAATGCTTAAGGGCTTTGTATTCATCTTTAGGAAAGAGAAATCTATAAATATACAATCAAAATTAATAAAGCACTAAGAAATGGAAAATGTTTTTAGAACACAAATGATGTTTTAGAAAAAATGAATGGTCTCAATTTTCTTTGCAATGATACTTACAAATAGTAGACCATTAATTGAAAAATTATCATACTAACCAGACCGACTCTACCTGGAACATTTGGTCTTTGGTGTTCCACTTGCTCTCCTGCAACAGAAAGCAAGCTCAGATAAACAGTAGCAGGAGCAGAGAAAAGAGAGGGTGGAGGTATCATTCCAGGAACTAAGAAGCAAGCACAAAATTCAGTGTAACCAGGCTCTCTTTCAAGTGAGCTATTACCATAGCTGTGAGAGCAGAGTAATGAAACTGAATAACTGCTTTAAATGACTGCGTGAAGGGCCAGTGTAAAGAGGCTTGGAAAAGTCCACTGATGTGAAGAAATCAGCATGTGTTAAGTGAGAAATGGGTGCAACTATAGCAAACACACAAAGCAGGGAGAAACATTCATTGAAAAATGTTGATCCATTTGCTGGAATTAAAAACAAAAACAAAAACAAAAAAAAACCTGCATATGTCATGGTCAGGGTTGCCAGGTGAACAGTATGGATTCTTCTCAGGACCAAATGTATAAAATCTATGCTGGAGAAAAATCCCCACAGACTGAAGAGAGAAAAATACTACATACTTTTTGCACTGATTCAATAATGATGTGACAGACACAGAGCCCTCTTGTCCCCTATGGATGGCCCTGAACTCTACCCACCTTGAAATGCATACCTGGAATAGTATTTGTTAGGCACAGGAACATCTGTCCTTGAGGAGCACCCCATGTTTACACAGGTCCTTCATTTGCACAATCTCACTGGGCCTCAGACAGCCTGTGACTTGGTAGCACAGTTGCAAGACAAGGTTGCTGAGCTCACAGGTGACCCCCAGATCACAAAACTTAAACTCTGTGTCATATAGCTCATTGGGTCATGACTACTGCGTCCAAAATAAAGAGGAAAGTCTCGGCTTCAGAGCTCCAAATTTGGAACTTTAGTGAAATCTGGGCAGGGACAGGATGCCACAGTGGTTCCAGGATGCTGTCTGGAGAAGTTGCAACTCAATACACACTGCTAGGCCTCTTGCTTCAAGTCCCAAGACCCTTAGGAAGTTCTCCAGATCTCCAAGGGTAAGGAAGCAGCTAGAAGTTCAGAATGTTTTTAAGAGAGGGTTCTAAATATCCCCAAAAGTTCAAGAGAATCCAGTCAGAGCTATCCTGACCCCTTACTGATCCCTACATCCTCATGGACTTAGAATCCTAGTCACTAAAGTGTAAAATACAATCACTTCCTGTGTTTGCTTTTCTTTCTCCAACATCTCTATCCTCAGTTATTTAGTCTCTCCCTCCACACAGCTCTCTTGTTATATTAAGCTGAAATATGACCTCCTAACTCTTCCCTCTGCAACTGTAGAACACAAATCTGTATCTTCATATGAGAGTCCTTAATATATATAAACAGAGCTACCAGAAACATCACTAGCTGATACAGAATAAGACAAACACCCCTAATTAAATCGCAGACTATACAAAATGTCATTAGCAAAGTAACATTAGATTCACAGCTTGCAATATCACTTACAAACATAGATACAAACATATAGATAAATCACTCCCTCAAAATACTTTTCAACTTACCCTGTTGTTCTTGTTGACTATCATTCTTAGCTTTAGATGCAATACCACCACTTTGGGCTGCAACCCCCATCACCCCTGAATCCGGGGAAGACCCAGGACAATTCCCACAGATTCTTAACACCCTGAGACATAAAATGATGAACTCAGACCTTCCTGCACATTAGAATCACCTAGGGCAGGGCACCTGGGTGGCTCAGTCAGTTAAGCATATGACTTGATTTCGGCCCACGTCTTGATCTCACGATCCATCATGGGATCGAGCCCCATGTTGGGGCTCAGGGCGGAGCCTGCTTGGGATTCTCTCTCTCCCTCTCTCTCTCTGTCCCTCACTCATGCTTGCTTGCACGCACTCATGCTCTCTCAAATAAACATTAAAAAAAATTACATAGGGTGCTTTTTAAAAACTCCTGGTGCTAAGGTCCCACCCCAGACCATATGAAATAGAATTTAAGGGGAAGGGGAAGGGAGTATTGGTAGCTTTTTAACTCTTCACATAATTCTAATGTGCAACCAGAGTTGAGAATTGTTGTGCCTAAATCAGTGGTTCTCAGACATTAAGATGCATAAGAATCACCTATGAGATGGAAACTGTAGCTCCCAAATCCCAGAGACTCTGATTCCTTGAGATTAGGGTGGAAACCAAAGATCTGCATTTTTACCAAGTCTCATGTGTTTCTGAACAAGGCAGTTCTTTGAAACGTACCTTAAGAAACACTGCCCTAGGTTTTAGATCAGTGATTCTTAAAATGCAGTCCCTAGGGGCGCCTGGGTGGCGCAGTCGGTTAAGCGTCCGACTTCAGCCAGGTCACGATCTCGCGGTCCGGGAGTTCGAGCCCCGCGTCAGGCTCTGGGCTGATGGCTCGGAGCCTGGAGCCTGTTTCCGATTCTGTGTCTCCCTCTCTCTCTGCCCCTCCCCCGTTCATGCTCTGTCTCTCTGTCCCAAAAATAAATAAAAACGTTGAAAAAAAAATTTTTTAAAAAAATGCAGTCCCTAAACCATCAGCATTAGCATCAGCATCATCTAGGAACCCATTAGAAATATAAACTCTTGATCCTCCACTCCAGATACTATGAACCAGAAATAGTGAGGTGGGGCCCAGCAATCAGTGTTTTAACAGTCTTCCAGGTGATGCCAATGCTCACTCAACTTTGAGAAGCTTTAACATAGATGACTGAGTCTGTCATGTTACATCATGTCTTACAGGGAGAGTAGCCTTTGGAAGCAACCTACACATTTCTGAGTACCTGCCGAAAGGCCATTCTAAGCCAGAACCAACTAAATTATGTAAATTTACCATCAAATACAACCAAAAGTTTGTTGGGGTGATCAGGACACGCCTAAGATAAAAACTAAAGGGCAAAACCAAACAATAACTAACCTCAAAACAAAACTCTAATGACAAACCCTCAGGCTTATTTTCCTGAAAATTTCTCATTCTCCCACTGCTGGACACACACATTTACACAGCTACTTGCAAAACCTGTTCCTCCTCAGAAATCCCAGTGAAGTCATGGTGACAGAAACATTCAAACAACACTGTGCTGGTCATGAGGTATTTTCACATTTTATGTTTGTATTACCCACTACCTACCTGCCAGCCTCATTTACATATGAAAATAATGGGTCTTACAAAACTTTTTAAAAGCTTCATAATGTAGAAATTTATCAAATAACTATATCGAACACCTGAAACTAATGTAATATGTGTCAACTATACTTCAAAAAAAAAAAAAAAAAGCTAAATGCATTGATTAGGTTACCTAACTAATAAGAGACAGAGCCAGAACTTGAACCCACATTTTAGAGCCAAATCCAGAGCCCTCTTCTCCACCCTGAATTGATTTCTATGACCTATTGTAGATCCTTGCTGCAGGGCAGATGACTAGGAGGGTGCCTGGGGCAGTTCTGAGTGAATGAGAGTGGCCTCTCTACATTAAAGTCCTCAACAGCCAGCAACACAGGCTTGGAGTCAGTGGGGTGATGGAGGTGGGTGGCAAGGCAGGGAAGAGTGATTACAGCCTACTTTTGTAAAGAGTTATCCTGACATGATTACAATAAATATTCTTAATTATATCCACAGCTATACTGTCACAGACAATATAAATGTCAATCATATTTAATGCCAGAAATTTATGTTATTAATTGCTGTTCTTAGTTGTAGTTTTACATTTTCAATTTTGTCTGTAGCCTAATATTAGATTAATCTCTATTCAAGAAATATAAGCAAGTTGGTGGGAGAGAAAAGTCTTAGAAACCTGCTCAGGGCTAGGGGAGTCCAACCTTAAATTCAATATTTGCCTCGGATAATCCTTAAGTAGATAAGTGCATATTATAAACACATATCCAAGAAATCTTTAATACTTCCATGAAGCCCATAGTTTAGTTCTTGAATTTTCTGTGAATATAAAACATGTCAACACAGGGTGCAGAACACCATGTATGTATTATACTACCATTTGCATTATAAATGGATAAAAATAAAAATATATATTTGTATTTACTTGTATATACATAAAGGAACTCTGGAAAGATGTGTAAGAAACATATTCCTGGTATCCTGACTACAGAGGTACAGAAGGCTGACCACATGGAGCCCAGGGTAGAGGGAAACTTCATTGTATAGGTTTTTACATATTTTGATTTTGAAACCTGTGAGCGTATCACACCTTCAACTACATTTTTAAAGAATCAATTGAGTTATTTTTTAAATTGAAAGGTGTATTATACATTGAAAATTTGAACCACATAAAATTCCACATGAACTTAGGAATTAAGACTTTTATTAAGTTAACTGTAAGGGACATCTTAATTAGTTAAGTCCCAATTAAGAAATCCTAGAACATACCTAAACTTTATAAATTTCTTTAGATAAAGCCGTATCAGATCATGTTTTATACTTCTAACAAGACTAAATTGTCTTCAATCATTAAACTTTCCTCAGGGTTGATAATCAGAGATTTTGAATTTCTTAGGACGGATAATCCCAATTTTATAAATCCTTATCAGATCATGTTTTATACTTCCAAAAGACTAAATTGTCTTCAATCATTAAACTTTCCTCAGGGTTGATAATCAGAGATTTTGAATTTCTTAGGAAGGATAATCCCAATTTTTGCCATTTTATTAAAACATATTAATTTCAAACAATAATGTTATACCTTAGCAATACTTTTCATAAAAATGCATACAAAAAAAAAAGAAAAAAAAGTCTCCATTTAAAATGGAGAAACAAATTAGTATCTTATTCTCACAAGTCAAACTCCATTTCAAACAAATTGATACTGAGTTAGCCAGAAAAAGTTCAGCATGAGGCACCATAGTAGCACAAAAACTGCAAAGGTGAACAAGGGCCAGCCATTCTGTGCCAAGTTGAAATCTAATCCTTTGGCTAATATGAAGTCATTGAAGAATCTTAAGTAGGTAATAAAATGATCAAAAATATATTTAGAAAGATCTCTCAGGCATAATGGATAATATGTGGATAATGGACTAGGGACAAGCAATTCTGGCAGTTTATCAGAGTTCAGGTAAGAGTGTGAATTAAGGAAGAGCCACAAAAGCAAGGGAGGGACAGATGTGAGAGATTATCGGGAGGCAGGGCTAGCAAGAATCACTGATGAATTTGGACATGGGAAGTACTCTGACCACCCACCTTCTGATGTGGGTAACAGAGTGGATGATGCCTTTGAGAAGGAAAAGAAAAAAAAGAAGGAGCAGATTTGGGGGTGGAGAAGGTAGAGAAATGTATTTTTTATTTTATTAATTGCACTTTTGAGACACTTGCTCTGCTATAAATGTCTGATAAGTAGTTGGATATAAAGGTGTGGATCTCATGAGAACCATGGTTAAGGATACAGATCATCAGGAAATGGAGATAAGTGAAGCTGGGGCAGGGAGGCTGATGATGAAAATGAACTCTCTCTGATGACTGACATAGGGAATAGTGTGACAATAACATTGCTTGTCCAGAAATTGGTTGTGAGTACTTTTTGGCTGGTGAAAGGTAGATATTCCCAAAAATGTTTTTTGAAAGCCATTTCAATAATACACCAGTAAACTGAGTAATTCAAAGGAAGAAGGGTGAAAGCACTTTTATAACTGAAACACTATTTTAATAGAAATTAAAAGGTCTAGCATAAGCAAGAGACTCACTAATGTAGTTCCAAAATGCAATTTTTGAAATGTTATTTCTCTGCTGGAAATTCAAATATATATATATAATATATTCCTAAAATTTTTGAAAATTATTGCATAAATTCACACTTCAGAGAAGTTTTACTGAGATGATTCTTCTCTTAGTGTCTCTAGGAGAGAGGGATAACAGACACTTCAGACAATGAAACCATCTTATTTCTTCCTGGCTGAGGCAGGAAGAAATATTTTCTTTCACCCTGACATTCAATGATTTATTCTGTACTTTTAATTTAAGACTTAAGCCAGAAGCGGCCTACACTGCTAGCACCATGCAGGTCTTGGCTCCCTGAATCTTATCACTTAACCTGGGGGTCCTAGAAAAAGGAAAATATCCTTACCCTGTCTCTCCACTCCACCCAGAAACTGAGATTAACACCCTGAGATATAAAATGATGAACTCAGCCCTTCCTGGCATTAGTCCACAGCCCTGGTTGCACATTAGAATCACCTAGGATGGGGCACCTGGGTGACATATTCTCTACCTTTGAAGCTCCACCACCCTGATGAACCTATTGAACTACAGGACTTTGTGCCTAATTTTGCTTATTGGAGCCTCAAGCAAAGGGAGGCAGCATGCATGCATAGGTGTCTCCTGGGGTTTTGGAACCCTTGCCTCCTTGACACAAATACCAGGTATACTCCTTCTGAAAAGCCGCTATGGATCTTGTCAAAACTGAACTTCTGACTCTGTGGCCTATTCCCATTTTGAGGGTGGGTCAACTCAGATTTAATGACTAACACAGAGGGTCAGACAAGCTTCATATGCCAAATGGAAGTGGCAAATTTAAGCCTATTGTTGGCCTAATCATGAAAAAGCACTCGCTATCCCTCTGGGGGAAATTTTATCCCCACTCTGCCACCTGAAGGAACAATTGTAAACAATACTATTTTTCCAGGGACATCATGTGTGTCCCCAGGACTAAATCTCTCATATGGAAACTGAACATTAACTTCCTCTGTCACAGAGATTTGTACCTAAGGCTCAAGAGACTTTTAAGTATTTTTTTTTTAACGTTTATTTATTTTTGAGACAGAGAGAGACAGAGCATGAACAGGGGAGGGGCAGAGGGAGAGGGAGACACAGAATCGGAAACAGGCTCCAGGCTCTGAGCCATCAGCCCAGAGCCCGACGCGGGGCTCGAACTCACGGACCGCGAGATCGTGACCTGAGCTGGAGTCGGACGCTCAACCGACTGTGCCACCCAGGCGCCCCGAGACTTTTAAGTATTTAAACAAATATCATTAACAGACCATGAAACCCTCAGATGACTGAAGAAATCTCTCCAAAATGAAGAAATCACTCCAACCGAGGAAGGATCCCCTAGGTTGCTCTAAGGAGCTTCCAAGGGGATAACTGGCTCATTATTAATACTTACCCTACAAGCAGTTTTTCCTATAATGGTAGTCATCCAGTTGGAAAACTGTTCCTGACTTTACCTGAAATGATCAATGATATCATTTTGGCTCTGTATTCAGATCAGCTTCAACTCACTGACCAAAGTTGTTATGGGTGGTAAAATTGCCCTGGACTTCCTCTTTGCAGGCCTGAGTAGATTCTGTGAAATCATTAACACAAGCCGCTATAAGGCTAACTAGAAAGGACAATATAGAAACTTAAGAAGAAAGTCACCTAGCTTTATAAGATAAACCTTGATAGTTGATGGTTTAAGGGATTGGTTCTGATTGTGTTGTTTTTTTCTTGCAAATAGAAGCAATGACTGCTCTTGTTTTGGACATCTTTTCAAGGATGTTTGTATAGTGAACAGCCTTGGAAGTTGGAGATAGTGTCTCTCTTCACAGCAACCATAGATTTGTTCACTGCCCCGTATTACAAAGATTATGTCCCCCCTTTGTGGCAAAGGACAAATATGTTTTTAGCTCACTATAAAAGATCTGGATTCCCTAAACATAGGACTCCTCTACTATAATATAACCCACTATGTGTGCAGGTGTCGCCTATTTGTCATATTGCCTTGTGGGAACTAAGGTTTGGGGAAATGGCACAAGGTAATGATGATACTCTGGTTATCGCTATTTCTGTAACTAATAAACCATCCTTTGTCTTTGACTCAGGAGTTGCATGTCTTCTCCCAAAGTTCATGGGCAACATAAACAATGAAGCTGAGAAACCTAGCAGGAAACAGCAATTAAGTGGAAAAGAAGGTGAAGGTGAGCAGACGTTATTGCAGCCACAGTGAAGTGCCGTTGGTAATAAACTCTGCTTCCTTTTTTTTTTTTTTTTTTTTTGGAAGAAAAGGGAGGGGTTTTATTCTCAAGCGTCTAAGGATTTACAAACGAGGGCATTTCATTTTAAAAAGGGACAGGGGAATACTGGCAACCAGAGAAGGGGGCTGTGGGCCACCTCACGCCCCTGCCTGCCCGCTCTACCCTCTGCCTGGTCAAGAGGGAGGGCTGGTGACTAGTGACGGAGGGCAGGCCAGGAAAGAGGCAGAGGGGAAGAGGTTCCCCCAGAACTCCCACTTAACACTGAAGGAGGGCAGGGGTGGGCAGACCTTTATACGCAGATAAAAATCAGAAATTTAGCAATCCATAGCAGATGGTAAAGCTTTTAAAAATGAGGAAGATTTTTGGGCACCTGGGTGGCTCAATCAGTTAAGCGTCCAACTTCAACTCAGGTCATTATCTTACAGTTTGTGGGTTTGAGCCCTGCATCAGGCTCTCGGCTGTCAGCACAGAGTCTGCTTCGGATCCTCTGTCCCCCTCTCTCTGCCCTTGCCCTGCTTTATCTCTCTCTCTCTCTCAAAAATAAATAAACATTAAATTTTTTTTTTTTAATGAGGAAGATTTCCAGGGGTACCTGGGTAGCTCAGTCAGTTAAGCATCAGAGTCTTGATTTTGGCTCAGGTCATGATCTCATGGTTAGGGAGTTTGGGCCCTATGTCTGGCTCTATGCTTGACAGCATGGAGCTTATTTGAGATTCTGTCTCTGT
This sequence comes from Herpailurus yagouaroundi, assembly GCF_014898765.1. NCBI lineage: Eukaryota > Metazoa > Chordata > Mammalia > Carnivora > Felidae > Herpailurus > Herpailurus yagouaroundi. Next base: position 73,365,992 of record NW_024412400.1, on the reverse strand, counting down.
CCCTCTCTCTCTTTCTGCCCCTCCTCAGCTCACACTCGCTCTCGCTCTCTCTCTCTCTCTCAAAAATAAATAAATAAACTTATTTAAAAATGAAGATTTCCAGATTACAAAGAAAAAAAACCAAGTAAAAAAAATAAGAAGACAGGGGTGCCTGGGTGGCTCAGTCAGTTAAGCGTCCAACTTCATCTTGGGTCATGATCTCACCGTCTGTGAGTTTGAGCCCTGTGTTGGACTCTGTGCTGACAGCTCAGAGCCTGGAGCCTGCTTCAGATTCTGTGTCTCTCTCTGCCCCTACCCTGTTCGCAGTGTCTCTCTCTCTCAAAAATAAATAAACATTAAAAATTAAAAAAAAAAGAAGACAGATAACCCAGGATACAACTATGCCCCATTATTGAAAAATAAATTAGAGTTAAGATGGCAGAGTAAGAGGACCCTATCCCTCATGCCTTGAACACAGCTAAATATCAAATCATTCTGAATACCCAAGAAATCGATCTGAAGACTGAGAGAACAAACTGCACAACTAGAGGGAGAAAAAGGCCACACTGTAGAAGGTAGGAGGTGCGGAGACATAATTTGGGGAAGAAATGAATCACAAGTGCTGCATGTGGGGAGAGAGCCTGATCACAGGCAGGGGATTGAACAAGAAAAACACTTCCCCAAAACCACTGACTAGGAAAATGAGAAGGGCTGATTATCACAAGTTTTCACAAGCAGTGGAGCTCAAATACAAGTTTTAGAAGTCTATGCCATCACTTGAGTTGAGTCTGGCAGGCATAGCAGTGCTCCTACGGAGAAGGAGGGCAGAGGCCTGGGAATGGACAGCATGGTCTAAGGATCCCCTGGGTCACACTAGGAGAGGCAGTTCCCCTTCTTGGAGTGCATTTGGGAGAGGTAGCACTGCCTCTCTGGGAACAAAAGAGCTGGCGGGCACCATTGCACTGCCCGTTCATTAGCATAGGAGAAGAGACACCTGCTGAGGGTAGCCAACTTGGACACTGGCTTTTTGCTGCACTTTATTACCATAAACTCCAAGCCCCTGTGAGTTTGTGCAACTGCTCTTATGGAACAAACTGGTACCAGCCACAGTGTGGTGAGACCTACCCCCAGAGGACTGGTGCGGGTCTTTGCTGCATGGGGTTCCTAAAATTTGGAGTTTTGAAACCCAGGCAGCATGCCTAAAATAAAACACAGGCACTGTGCCACTGAATGGGCAGATGGCTCAGACACACACAGGATGAAGGCAGGGATCTGAGGAATGCCTGGGACATGTGAGGGGAGATTGCTCACTCTTCTGTGACAGCTTCCTGAACAGGAGCAGGCGTAAACTCCCCCTCCCAGGACAAGAGAGGCAAGCCCCTCCCCCGGAGGACCAGCACAAACCCCCAAATGCACCAAGTCTACTGACCATAAAGTGCTGCAAAACTTCAGATCTAGTAAAATAGGATCTAGCCTCTTTTTTTTATTTTTTTTTAACGTTTATTTATTTTTGAGACACAGAGAGACAGAGCATGAACAGTGGAGGGTCATAGAGAGAGGGAGACACAGAATCTGAAACAGGCTCCAGGCTCTGAGCTGTCAGCACAGAGCTTGACGCGGGGCTCTAACTCACAGACTGCGAGATCATGACCTGAGGCCAAAGTCGGATGCTTTACTGAGCCACCCAGGCACCCTAGATCTGTTTTAACAAGCAGATCAAAACACCTAGTTAAAACTCACCACACCCTGAACAAGGTTCAAACACTCCTCACTGCAGGCAAGGAGAAACTCTGCAGAGGACTGACCTGAGGTGAAAAGCAGCCACAACACAACAGCAGAGTGCATGTAACATACACAAGAAACACTTCCTGAAGCACCAGGCCCTGGACTGTATATGACATCTTCTTAATATAGCTATTACTCTCAGGAGCAGGTAGGCTTTCCTAACACACAAAAGACAGAGACCTAGACAAAACGCCAAGATGGAGGAATTCATCCTAAAGGAAAGAAGAAGAAAAGGCCATGGCCAGGAATCTAATCAAAACTGACATAAGTAATATGCCTGAACCAGAATTTAAAAAGACAATCATATGGATACTAGCTGGGCTTAAGAAAAGCAGAGAAAACACAGATAAAAGACCTAAAATGGGGCACCTGGGTGGCTCAGTCGGTTAAGCATCCAACCATTTCAGGTCATGATCTCATGGCTCATGAGTTTAAGCTCTGCATTAGGCTCTGTGCTGACAGCTTCGGGCCTAGAGCCTGCTTCAGATTCTGTGTCTCCTTCTCTCTCTCTGCCATGCCCCTCCTCTGCTCACTTTCTGTCTCTCTCTCTCAAAAACAAACATTTTTAAAAATTTAAGAAAAAAAGACCTAAAATTATTCAGGCTGGAATAAAGAAATGTTATAACTGAGATACTAAACTAACTGGATGTAATGACTACAAGGATGGAAGAAACAGAGGAATGAATAAGTGATATAGAAGATAAAATTATAGAAAATAATGAAGCTAAAAAGAAGAGTGGAAGAACACTGTTTGATCATGAATGTAGACTTAAGGAACTCAGCAACTCTGTATAGCATGATAGCATTCATATCATAGGAGTCTCAGAAGAAGAGCAGAAAAAGGATCAGAAGGTTTATTTGAGCAAATTATAGCTGAAAACTTCCTAAATCTGGGGGAAAGAGACATACAAATCCAGGAGGCACAGAGAATTCCCATAAAAATCAACAAAAGCAGGCCACCACAAAGGCATGTTGGAATAAAATTTGCAAAATACAGAGATAAAGAAAAAAATCCTAAAAGTAGCAAGGGAAAAGAAATCCCTAACCTCCAAGGGAAGACAAATATGGTTAGCAGCAGATCTATCCACAGAAACTTGTCAGGCCAGAGGGGAGTGGCATGATATCTTCAACATGCTGAATGGGGAAAATATGCAGCCAATAATACTTTATCCAGCAAAGGTGTCATTCAGAATAGGAGAGACAAAGAGTTTTCCAGACAAACAAAAACTAAAGGACTTCATGACCACTAAACCAGCCCTGCAACAAATGTTAAAGAGGACTCTTTGAGTGGGAAAGAAAGACCAAAAGCAACAAAGACTACAAAGGAACAGAGAAAATCTCCAGAAACAATGACTTTACATGTGATACAATGGCACTAAATTCAAATCTATCAATAATCATTCTGAATGTAAATAGAGTAAATATTCCAATCAAAAGACACAGCATATCAGAATTGAGAGGAGAAAAAGATCCATCTATATGCTGACTACAAAAGACTCACTTTAGACCTAAATACACCTACAGACGGCAAGTGAGGGGATGGGGAACAATTTATCATGCTGATGGATGTCAAAAGAAACCTGGAGTAACCATACTTATGTCAGACAAACTAGATTTTAAGACAAAGACTATAACAAGAAATGAAGAAGGCCACTATATCATAATAAAGGGGTCTATCGAACCAGAAGATCTAACAATTGTAAATATTTATGGCCCAAACTTGATAGCACCCAAATATATAAATCAATTAATAACAAACATAAAGAAACACACTGATAATAACACAATAATAGTAGGGGACTTTAACACCTCACTTACAGCAATGGACAGAACATCTAAGCAGAAAATCAACAAGGAAACAATTGCTTTGAATGACACACTGGACCAAATGGACTTAATAGATATATTCCGAACATTTCATACTAAAGCAGCAGAATACACATTCTTTTCAAGGGCACATGGAACATTCTCCAGAACAGATCACATACTGGGTCACAAATCAGCCTTCATTAAGTACAAAAATTCGAGATCATACCATATATATTTTCAGATCACAATGCTATGAAACTTGAAGTCAAACACAATAAAAAATTTGGAAAGCCCTCAAATACATGAAGGTTAAAGAACATCCTATTAAAGAATGAATGGGTCAACCAGGAAACTTAAAAAGAAATTTAAAAAAATACATGAAAACAAATGAAAATGAAAACACAACAATCCAAAACCTTTGGGAGACAGCAAAAGCATTCATAAGAGGGAAGTACATAGCAATACAGGTCTACCTCAAGAAGCAAGAGAATTTTCAAATACACAACCTAACCTTACACCCACATGAGCTAGAAAGCAATGGCAATGAAGACTGAAGTCAGCAGAGGGGAAATGATAAAGATCAGAGCAGAAATAAATGATATAGAAACAAACAAACAAACAAACAAACAACACAGCAGAACAGATCAATGAAACTAGGAAGTGGTTTTTGAAAGAATTAATAAAATTGATAAACCCCTAGACATACTTCTCAAAAAGAAAAGAGAAGGGACCCAGAAAAATAAAATCATGAATGAAAGAAGAGAGATCACAACCAACACCATAGAAATACAAATAAGTATAAGAGAATATTATGAAAAATGATATGCCAACAAATTGGGTAATCTGGAAGAATTCCTAGAAACATACAGACTACCAAAACTGAAACTGGAAGAAATAGAAAATTTGAACAGATTCATAACCAGAAAAGAAACTGAATCAGTAATCAAAAATCTCTCAGCAAACAAAAGTCCAGGGCCAGATGGCTTCCCAGGGGAATTCTGCTAAACATTTAAAGAAGAATTAATACGTGTTCTTTTCAAACTGTTCTGAAAAATGGAAATGGAAAGAAAACTTCCAAACTCATTCTACAAGGCCAGCATTACCTTGATTCCAAGACCAGACAAAGACCCCACTAAAAAGGAGAATTACAGGCAATATTCCTAATGAACATAGATGCAAAAATTCTCAACAAGATACTAACAAATCAAATCCAACAGTACATTAAAAGAATCATTCACCACAATCATGTGGGATTTATTCCTGGTCTGCAGGGATGGTTCAATATTCACAAATCAATCAATGTGATAATCATATTAAGAAAGGATAAGAATTATATAATCCTCTCAATAGATACAGAAAAGGCATTTGACAAGGTACAGCATCCGCTCCCGATAAAAATCCTCAACAAAGTAGAGAGATAGAGGGAATATACCTCAACATCATAAAGGCCATATACAAAAGACCCAGAGCTAATATAATCCCCAATAGGTAGAAACTGAAAGTTTTTCCTCATTTTTATTTAACATAGTAGTGGAACTCCTAGTTTCAGTAATCAGACAACAAAAAGAAATAAAAAAGGCATCCAAATTAGCAAGGGAGAAGTCAAATTTTCACTATTTGCAGATGTCATGATATTCTATACAGAAAACCTGAAAGATTCCACCAAAACATTGCTAGAACTAATACAAGAATTCTGCAAAGCCACAGGATATAAAATCAACGTACAGAAATTGGTTGCATTTCTATACACCAAAAATGAGCAGCAAAAAGAGAAATCAAGGAATCAATCCCATTTACAATCGCACTGAAAACTATTAAGATACCTAAGAATAAACCTAACCAAAGAGGTAAAAGATCTGTACTCTGAAAACTATACAACACTTATGAAAGAAACTGAAGAGGACAGAAAGAAATGGAAAAACATCCATGCTCATGGACTGAAAGAACAAATATTGTTAAAATGTCTATACTACCCAAAGCAATCTATACATTTAATCCAATCTCTGTCAAGACACCAAGCACATTTTACACAGAGCTAGAACAAACAATCCTAAAATTTGTATGGAATCACAAAAGACCCCAAATAGCTAAAGTAATCCTGAAAAAGAAAAGAAAAGCTGGAGGCATCACAATTCTGGACTTCAAGCTATATTACAAAGAGGTAGTCATCAAGACATTATGATATTGGCACAAGAACAGACACATAGATCAATGGAATAGAATAGAAAATCCAGCAATGGATCCATAACTATATGGTCAACTACTCTTCAACAAAGCAGGAAAGAATATCCAATGGAAAAAAGACAGTCTTGGGCCACCTAGGTGGCTCAGTCATTAAGTGTCCGACTTCGGCTCAGGTCATGATCTCACGGTTCGTGAGTTCGAGCTCCACATCAGGCTCTGTGCTGACAGCTCAGAGCCTGGAGCCTGCTTTGTATTCTGTATCTCCCTCTCTCTCTCTCTGCCCCTCCCTCACTCATGCTCTGTCTCTCTATCTCTCAAAAATACATAAACGTGAAAAAAAATTTTTTTAAAAAGTAAAAAGACTGTCTCTTCAACAAATGGTGTGGGGAAAACTGAATAGCAACATACAGAAGAATGAACCTGGACCACTTTCTTATACCATACACAAAAAAATTCAAAATGGATGTAAGACCTAAATGTGGGACAGGAAACCATCAAAATCCTACAGAAGATAAGGAGCAACCTCTTTGATCTCGGCCATAGCAAATTCTTTTTTTTTTTTTTTTTAATTTTTGTTTAATGTTGAGACAGAGCAGGAGTTGGGGAGGGGCAGAGAGACAGAGAGGGAAACACAGAGTCTGAAGCAGGCTCCAGGCTTTGAGCTGTCGGCACAGAGCCCAATGTGAGGCTCGAACCCACGAACTGCAAGATCATGCATGACCTGAGCCAAAGTTGGGACACTTAACCAACTGAGCCACCCAGGCGCCCTTGGGCCATAGCAACTTCTTACTAGATATGTTTCTGGAGGCAATGGAAACAAAAGCAAACATGAACTATTGGGACTTCATTAAGATAAAAAGCTTCTAAAACATTAAAACAAAAAAGATAAAAAGCTTCTGCACAGCCAAGGGGGGAAAAAAAATCAGTGAAGTTAAAGGCAGTCTATGGAATGGGAGAAGATATTTGCAAATGACATATTGGATGAAGGGTGAGTATTCAAAATATATAAAGAACTCATTAAACTCAACACCAAAAAACAAATAATCCAGTTAAGAAATGGGCAGAAGACATGAATAGACATTTTTCCAAAGAAGACATACAGATGGCCAGCAGACATATGAAAAGATGCTCAACATCACTCATCATCAGGGAAATACAAATTAAAACTGTGATGAGATACCACCTCACATCTGTCAGAATGGCTAAAATTAACAACACCGGAAACAACAGATGTTGGCAAGGATGTGGAGAAAGAGGAACCTTCTTACACTGACGGTGGGAATGCAAACTGGTACAGCCACTCTGAAAAACAGTATGGAGGTCCCTCAAAAAGTTAAAAATAGAACTACCCTATGACCCAACAATTGCACTACTAGGTATTTACACAAAGAATACAAAAATACTGATTTAAAGGGGCACATGTACCACGATGTTTAGAGCAGTATTATTAACAATAGCCAGGTTATGGAAAGAGACCAAATGTCCGTTGATAAATGGATAATTTATAGATAAATTATCTATAATATGATAAAGAAGAGGTGGTAAATATTTGTAATGGAATATTACTCTGCTATTAAAAAGAATGAAATCTTACCATTTACAATGACATGGATGGAACTAGAATCAGTTGTGCTAAGCAACATAAATCAGTCAGAGAAAACTAAATGGCAATTGATAACCCTCATATGTGGAATTTAAGAAACAAAACAGATGAACATAGGGGAAGGAAAAAGAAACAAGAAAGGGAGGCAAACCATAAGAGACTCTTAATCATAGAGAACAGAACTGAAAGTTGCTGGAGGAGGTGAGTGGGGGATGGGCTAAATGCGTGATGAGTATTAAAGAGGGCACTTGTTGTGATGAGCCCTGGGAGTTATATGTAAGTGATGAATCCTAAATTTTACTCCTGAAACCACTATGATGTGTTAACTAACTAGAATTTAAATTAAAAATTTGACACCAATAAATAAATAAATAAATAAATAAATAAATAAATAAAATCCTTTTAAAATTCCAGACAAATAAAATAAATAAAACATAAAAAACAATCATATACTCAAGAAATTATTTTTGAGAACCAGCCACTGTTTTATACATAGGGATACAGTAGTGAACAAAAGTCTCTGATCTCCTGGTGTTCACATTCTAGTGGAGGGAGAAAGACAAAAAACAAGTAAGCAAATGACTTCCAAATATATCGGGAATGACCAAGCACACAAAAGGGATCAAGAGGAACAGAAGCAAGTGTTATGTAGGTAGAATGAAATAGAAGGCCTCTGCACTGAAGCCTGAGGGAGGTGAGGACCACTGAAGACTCCACAACTGAGCTTTTCCAATGAAAATCAGAAAATTATTCATATTTTAAGACATGCACTTAAATGTAAACAAAATTGTTAAGTCATAACCAATAATAGATAGTTTGACAGAAACCTCAAACAAAGGACAGAACTAAACCTTAAGTCTAACAGGAAAACACTAACAAAAAATGGTGATAAGAGTCCTCATGAATTTAAACCCTAAGTCAGTGGGAAAAGATCACTCAAATTAGTCTTTTTAGCTCTAAGATATTGTTTAAAGCAAAATCTTTCCATATTACTCTTCCGATCTAGCAGAGTCTCTAAATAAAGATAAAATCTGTTCATTCGTCAACTAGAACAAGGTTCATTACAATGCTTACTAAAGAGCCTCCTGAGTGCAACAAACCTACCAGAACAAGGTTCCTTCCTCTCCTTTCTTTCTATTATAATTAAGTCAAATCTCACCACAAAGAAACACCTGTTTCTAAGAGGCCACATGAAATGAAAGGAATAATAGGATAGAGGAAAGATTTTAAAAGCACACAAGCTTTTATAATAAAATCAAAACCATCTTTTAGAAAAGAACTAAAGACAGGTATTTAAATTGGCAATTAAAAGGTCATATTTTTAACTTAGCTAAAAGGAATAAATGTGAATAAAAGGAAATGATTTGCTAAAGACTTTAAAGTTTATTTATTTTGAGAAAGAGAGCACAAGCAGGAGAAGGGCAGAGAGAGAGAGAGGGAAAGAGAGAGAAGTCCAGGCTTTGCACTGTCAGTGCGGAGTCCGATGCACGGCTCGAACTCACAAACCAGGAGATTATGACCTGAAACGAAGTCAGTCACTTAACTGACTGTACCACCTAGGCGCCCCCATTAAAGACTTTAAAAGGCAAGCATTCTTGCCAAAAAAAAGTCAAACTTAAAGTGCAGTGAAACAAAGAATAGGAGGTATAATTTTTAATGCATATTCCAAAACCAATCTTTAATATTTAGTCATGAATTTATCTATAAATTTCATATAACATTAAAGGAGACTGTGAAATGTTTGTATTCATTAATAAAAAGCATAGGTTAAAAGGCCCCAGTCCAGATCTATCAAACCAGAACTTCTGGTCCCCTTAACACAGTTTTTAGGAACCATTGCTATAAAATACCAAGTTACTAAGACCGGATTATGATCATGGTTGCACAACTAGATAAATTTGCTAAAAGTCGTTGAACTGTAAAGTCTTTAAAATGGTTGAATTTATGCATGTAAATTATATGTTTACATTACAGCTCAATAAAGTTGTTAAAAAAAAAAGGACACCGAGTTAAATACACACCACACCCAAACAACAAAAGAATATTTAAAACCAGTTATTTTTAAACATTTAAAAAGTTTATATTACACAAATATTCCTTAGAAAGTGAGCACACTGGAAATTGCTCCTTTGAGAGTTAATTATGAATATCATTTCATGTTCCCATTGTCAAAATATTCTTCATGCTGGTGTTATCATGTTTAACAGACAAGAAATTCAGGCTCAGAAAGGTTAAGGAACTCTCTGAGGGCCACTCAGCTGGCAAGGGCAGAGCAGGCTTCCAAACCAAGGCATCTCATGCCAAGTCCAAGAAGGCACATTCTAGTGCAACACATGCTCCCCATGAAGAAGGGCAAGAAACAAAGCATTACACAGGTGAAGGACCCTGGAGGAAGCATCCTCTTATACCACTCTCCTTTTCCCACGGGCTGTGTTTAGCTTCGAAACATGTTACTTTTCACAAATATCTATCTAGGAATCCCATTCTCTCTGTGCATTATGACTGCTTCTATTATTTATTCATGCTATCTTGTTTTTTTTTTTATTTCCTCAGATTCCTGTCTAGTATTCTGATCAGAGCAAAAGTTCAGCAAACATATATTCTTTATGAGAGTAAGTTGTCATGAAAAATGAGACTATATGCCTTATCTATTTAAACCTCTGGTATGGCAAATTTGTAGATGTCCCATTCCAAAATCTCTTTTTTACATTCTTTTAATAAATCAAGGATTCCCAAACTTGAATGAACATCAGAATCACCTGGGAGCTTATTAAAAATGCAAACCTGTGAAGCCCTCTCAAATCTAATGAAACTGAAACTCTGGCAGCATCCTTGAACCAACTTTTGGGAACTATTGCTATAATATAGCCCTGGAAATAGACAAAACATTACTTTTTTAAAATCAAGCTATTCTGTTAACACACTCAGATTGAGAAATTAACATAATTTTAAAAGAATCAAAAGAGATCTAGGAAGATGGAGGCATCCTATCCTTGACTGAAACCAGGCAGAGAATCAAAAATGTTAAAGAAGGAATTTGTGCCTCCCTCAGGAGTGGTGGAACTATGTCTAGGCAAGAAATCAGTAGCCCTAGATTCCAGAGTCAGCTCTGCCCCTATGCAAGTCACACCATCACTGACAGCCACAGTTTCTCTTTGTTTCTATAACACTACTGTTTTTCTAACCATTCCTTCTTCATCTCCTTTGCATTCTGCCCCCTCTGTTTGTCCTTTAAATATGACTGTCCTTTAGAGTCCTGTCCTCAGTTTCTCTTGAACTATACACATTGTAGTCCCATGTCTTGAATGACCTTTACATGCCAAAATCCTCCCAATCTGTGTCTTTACCACTGACTTCGGCTGCACTCTGTTGTACAAGACCATTGGCCTGTGCAGGTGATCCCACACTCAGGGAGGTGACAGACACCTTAAAGCCTTTTCTCATCAACAACCTTCTTCCCACCAGTTAAGGTGGAACACTTTTAACTTTTTACTATTCCTTTCTGGGATATCTTCCTTTAAAGAGTTAATAAAGCCAGATTACCACCAATAGAAAAATAGTTAAGTAAATTATGATACTTTATTTAAAGGAGCATTACACAGCCATATAAAATGGTGGTTTTAAAAACTATGCAGAAATATGGGCAAAATAGCTCAACATCACTCATCATCAAGGAAGTGCAAATCAAAACTACAGTGAAAAAAAACTACAATGAGATATCACCTCACACCTGTCAGAGTGGGTAGTATCCAAAAGACAAGAAAAAACAAGTTTTGGTGAAGATATGGAGAAAATAGAACACTTGTGCACTCTTGGTAGGACTGAAAAATGGTGGAGCCATTATGGTAAACAGTATGGAAGTTTCTCATAAAATTAAAAAAAGAATTATTGGGGCACCTGTGTGGCTTAGTCAGTTAAGCATCCAACTCTTGATTTCAGCTCAGGTCATGGTCTCATTGTTCATGAGTTTGAGCCCCGTGGTGTAAATCCCACCTGGAATTCTCTCTCTGCCTTGCTCTCTGCCCCTCCTCCACCCCCTCTCACAAATAAATAAAACTTTTTTAAAAAGTCAAAAATAGAACTACCCTACCATCAAATAATTGCACTACTTGGTATTTATCTAAAAACTACAAAAACACAAATTCAAGGGGATACATGTACTTCTATATTTATTGCAGCATTATTTACAATAGCCACATTATGGAAGCAGCCCAAGTGTCCATCAATAGATAAATGGATAAAGAAGAGGTGGTGTGTTTATACAACAGAGTATTATTCAACCGTAAAACAATGAAATCTTGCCATTTGCAACAACATGGATAGATCTAGAGGGTATAATGCTAAATGAAATAAGCCAGAGAAAGACAAATACCATATGATCTCATTCATACGTGGAATTTAAGAAACAAAACAGAGCAAAAAAAAAGAGACAATCCAAAAAACAGACCCTTAACTGTAAACAACAAACTGATGGTTACCAGAGGGGAGCAGGGTAGGGGGATGGGTGAAATAGGTAAAGGGAATTAAGAGTACACTTATCATATGAACAGTGAGTAATGTTTAGAATTATTGAATCACTATGGTACACCTGAAAATAATATAATACTGTATGTTAATGATAGTGGAATTAAAATGAAAAACTTAAAAAAATGAAATAAAAAGAAAAAACATGGGGAAATAGAGTATATTGTCACAAAAGACAATACTAAATTTTATGTTTATTATGATTACAGTTATGTAAAAAGGTCAATCAAATGCATTTGGACTAGGACTGGAAGGGAATATGAACAATGACAGTTTTTTTCTTATTTGGAATTCTCATTTGGGAATCTCATTAAGAGATTTCCATTAATGTTATGATTATTATGTCATTTATCCAAATATATAGCTGACATATGATCATCTTAATTTCTATGGTTATTCTACTCTTCATAACAGGTTTGTAAAGCTAAATAATAATATAATATCTGCTCTCTGGTTTTGTAAAAAATAAGATGCTATAAAGCAAGGTAGGCTGTTCTTATAAAATGTTTGTTACATCAATATACTGTAGAAATGACAACCACATCTATCTGCCCAGATGTCAGAACATTTTGCCAGAAAAAGCACTGTCTTCTACACCAGTATATGATTATATTAAAGAGGTAAATAGGATTATTACAACTACTTTGGAAATGGGGAAACTGAGGAACAGAAACATTTCAGGACTTACTCAAAGGCTAATGACAAATCAGAATGAATTTACAGTTCACTGATACTTGACTAACAATCTAAATATATTTCAGATTTCTATATTAACTGTTCCTAGCTTTTAATTACACAGCATAATTTGCCTAAGAGAATACTGTATTATCTTAATTCATTGATTTCATATCGTATAACATGCTCCTTCTTTCTGTTTGCTTAGGAGATTTTTTAAATGCTCAGAAACTCATTTATACGTGACAGATGACTTTCAAAGACAACACTGTAAATAGAATCTTTGATATCAGGTGCTCAAGTTACATGCAAAATAACAAAACTTAAATTGAAGTGCACTTATACATATCTTCATTTATTTTACTACCTAATAGAATAATGACCCCTTTGGTAAGCTAATTCTGATATTGTTAGGACTATGGGTTACTGAGCTTTATAAAATCACCAAAAAAAAAAAGGAAATGATTAATAAGAATCTGTTCAACACACAATACAATTCTAAGCCAGAGTTCTTTTGCATTACTTGGTCTATTGATTTTGGATTTCAAAGAAATGAAATCCAAAGAAGGAGTACTGCTAATCTACCTTAGAAGCAGCACACTGTCATTTAAAAATAACATTATTCTGACTAGTATTCAGCTCATTCTAACTTTGTCATTTCATGTATGGACAACAGTCAACCACAAGATTCTTTCTGAAAACACACAGGCAATGTGAGCTCTGAAAATTCAGTAGGTGACAGTTTCTTTGACCATTTCCTTAACTCTAAATAGTTACAGTCTTAAGAATGAAAGACACTTTATTCCCTTTGCATTAAGTTGACAGTCTCACACTTCTGTCAATAAGTATTTCACAGACTCCACATCTGTCTTTTTTTCCCATAAGGGTCTAAGTCTTGATAAATTCTGCAGAAGGGTATGTTTTTTAACAAAGTATTTGAAATGTTTGGAAATATCATCTACCAGTAAATTTCTGAACAATCTGCAAATTCAAGGGCCCAAATTCCAGTCCCTTCTTGATCAAAACCACAATAATAAATAGTTTTACTCTTTCCTAACATGGTACTGCAAGTAAATTTCATTTTATCCTTTAGATAAGAAGCACAAACTGGTAACTTTCAGGCTGTAACCAGGCCACTAAACTGTTTTGGTTGGCTCACACAAACTTTTTAAAGAATTAGGCCAATATAAAAATCAAGTCATATTCACATAAAAGTCCAGATATCCAGTTTCTCTCAAAAGATTGGAACTAGGCAACTCTAGACCTACATTCCTATGTGGCAATATTTTAGCTGATGGGGAGAAGTGGCTGCCTCCTTTACACAGCTGTGAATCTCCAGGTGACCACAGTCACTGCTAATTGACCCCTAAATCCTACTGTGTCCCTGACATCAAGATCCATTAAACCTAGCTCACTTCATGTAATTTTGCTACCTGTCTGGTCTCTGTAGGCATTTGAATTTCTGACTCCTTCTAATAAAAAGTTTTCTATTTTGTTTCATTAGCATATATTGCACATCCACTGAATAAAAGGCTCTTTGGGGGAGTAGTGAGGAATAACAGGTTATAAGTTCTGACCTCAGAGAATTTAAAGTCTAGCAGCAGGGAGTGAAATGCACAGAGTGATAGTACAAGGTGCTTAACACTGAATCCCATATAATGGTCTAAAGCAGAGCAGAGCTACTTAATAGAATTACAATGTAAGCCATATATGTAATTTTAAATTTTCTAGTAGCCACACTGGAAAAGTTTTTAAGGTGAAATTAACTTAATAATATATTTTACATGAACCCATATAACCAAAATCTTATCAGTTCAACACAGAATAAATATAAAAAATTATTAATGAGATGTTTACACCCTGTTTTTGTACTAAGTCTTTGAATCCAGGATGTAATTTATATTTAACAACATATCTCAATTTGGACTAGCTACATTTCATGTGCTCAATAGTCACGTGTGGCTACTTGCTACTATATTGGACAGCACAGATCTACAGTAATAAGGAAGGGCACCTGGTGGCTCAGTCAGTTGAGCAACCAACCCATGGTTTCAGCTTGGGTCATGAGCTAATGGTTTCGTGGGTTTGAGCCCTGTGTCAGGCTTAGGATTCTCTCTCTCCCTCTCTCTGCCCCCTCCCCACTGATGTTGTCTCTGTCTCAATAAATAAATAAACTTAAAAAATATATACACACATATATGTATATGTACATATGTGTATATGTATATTTATACACATATATATATAGTAACAATAGGGAGCCCAGAGACAGCAGCAACTCATTTGGAGAAATCAAGGAAGGCTTCATGGTAAGTGTACCACTGGAAAATAAATAAGATGTGGATCAGTGGAGATGGGACAGGTGGGAAGCTTTTTAAAAAATGGCAGGAAAGCAGAATAAAAACAAGTAAAGTGACATATCTACTTGGGGAATTAGAGGAACTTGGACAACAGGAAACAAAAGACAAGGAGAAAGCAGAGGGTTAAGGTGGAAAGGGATGTTTGAATCCTCTTTATCAAGGATATTGACAATTCTGCTAAGGAGATAAGATTTTATTCTCTCAGGAATGGAGAACCACCAAGACATTTGGAGCAGGAAAGTAATTTCTCAAGTACACATTTTGGGATGTAGAGTATATAATGTAACTCAAGTCAAATTAGTCAGAGTTCATGAAAATAGGGTTAGAATACAAGGATGGAAGCTCCAGAAGGTTGATATCAGTTTAATACAAAGGAAAATTTTCTAAATTGTCAGTATTGTCCAAAAAACTATTTGCTGCTCTAGGAGGTTGTAAATTCAACTTTGGGAATGTAGGAGTAGATGCTAGATAACAATTCTTCAGGAATCAGGCAAAGTAGAAGAGGTTTCTTTGTCCCCTGTAATACACAGATAGCACCCCTACGCTCAATTCCCTTTGAGCAAGCTGTAACTTCATGCCTTTCTTTCCCATTCAACACAGCATATTGGAATGCAAGGGAGAGAGAGAGTGCTATTATTACTGAGATAACCTTGAGTCTGTTCTAATTTATTTTCTAAAAGAAAGTAAATCACTCTCAACTTTTGTTACTTTATTATTGGGGGGTAGATGAAGAACATTTTATTCTCTTGGCAACTGGTATGAGAATTCCGCTTAGTGAGAGAATTGCCTTTGTTGGGAAAATGCTTCAGTAGTGCCACTTGGGGTAGGTGAGTCCTGCAGGGCAGGAATGTCAACTGAGGCCAAGGATTCAGAGGAAAGCAAACTATGTGGCATGAGACAGAGAGAGCAATTTGTTTGCTCTTAAGAGGGAAGGAGTGAAAGAAAAGAAAGTCAGGGTACGGAGAGAAGATGGAGGAGCTACTGAAATTGTTGAGAGACTATATTCCTCAGATATTCAGTCCAGTTACAAACTCAGGAAATGCTTAGAATGGGTGGATTTGGGGTGGTTAAAACTAGTGGAAGCACTGAATTTTGCATACAGGTGGACAAAAACCAAACAGAAAACACTTGCAGACATAAAAAGCTAAACCGAAGAAAGCCTCAAGAAAATAATCCCTTAGAAATGTACAGAAATTATGGGTACCACTGTGGACGGGGGTCAAGTCACATTAACTTAGAGCCCCAGGGACAGGGAGACACTGCTGATCATCTTTGTAACATTACATAAGCCCACACTGCTTGTAGGAGAGTTTACATCTGTCTCTACACACAGGGACATCAGATGACCATGACTGAAAACAGCCATTAGAAAGGGCAGTCAGGGGGCGCCTGGATGGCGCAGTCGGTTAAGCGTCCGACTTCAGCCAGGTCACGATCTCATGGTCCGTGAGTTCGAGCCCCGCGTCAGGCTCTGGGCTGATGGCTCAGAGCCTGGAGCCTGTTTCCGATTCTGTGTCTCCCTCTCTCTCTGCCCCTCCCCCGTTCATGCTCTGTCTCTCTCTGTCCCCCAAAAAATAAATAAACGTTGAAAAAAAAATTTAATAGAAAGGGCAGTCAGCCTTAGACTGTGCATTGGCAAAGACCAGCTTGTGGACCCTCTCTCCCATCCAAGTACTAGCCAGGCCCAACCCTGCTTAGCTTCTGAGATCAGATGAGATCAGGCACATTCAGAGTGGTATAGCCATGGACTTAAGGACCCTCTAATCCCTTACTTGGTATGACAATAACTGTTTTTAAGTGGCCACACCTCAAATGTCCTACATCAGTTTTATTTAACCAGTGCTCCTTCAAGTGAAGTCTAAGCAGATGGTGCGGCAGAGAGACCTTGGCATTGCAGAAAATAATACCACACTTCTTACAGTACCCATTTATTTGATGGTAAATAATCAAAAACCTTGTCATTTTTAAATAAGCATGGATAGATCATTATTAGATTACTATTATTGATTATTAGATTATTAAAATAAGCATTTAATTTTAAGTTAAAACCTGGAGACATCAAGGCATGGCATATCTTGATCATTCCATGCTTCATCACCAGATCACAGAGGCACATATGCTTCACTATTCACTGCTATAAGAAGACTTCAGTGGACAAGCTTGTGAAGCTTGTGAAACCCTCTGGTTTAAACCACACCAAAAGGCTGCTCAAGATCAGCTGTCACATCACAGCTATCTGCAAGTTGCCTTTGATTTTATGCCAGTTTCCAAGCAGCTTTGGGGACCCATCTGGTAAGTGGCATAAATCAGCTTCATTATCATCATCTCATGGCATTTAGAGGCTCACACAAATGCAGACATCTGTCTATAAGCATCATGTAAAGCTACCTGCTGCCTGGAGCTCACCAGCTCAGTACTACGACCTAGCTGTGGACTTACATTTAGTAAAACACACAAACACAGGCCACTGAACCTTGGGGACATCAAAATGATTAAAGCGTAATTACAAGCAGACTGCGGTTGTGCTGCTGATTATGTGACTGCCCTGTTGACTAGAATGATGACTGAGAAGAAAATCAATCTAGCACAGTGGCCAAAAGCAAGAGTCCTACAACCAGACTCTACAGGAATGAATCCTGGCTCTGCCACTTCTCAGCAATGTGACCCTGGCAAGTTATTTAAGCACTGTTTCTCAGTTTCCTACCATGTGAAATGGTGAAACTAATAATTCCTGCTCCATGGTGTTCTTAGAAAAGTTAAATGAGATAATAGTTGTAAAGCCCTTATCCAACCACCTGGCATAGAGTAAATGTTCAATCTCTCTCTCTCTCTCTCTTTCTCCCTATCTCTATCTCTATCTCTATCTATCTCTTCTCTCTCCACCCCCCCAACTCCACCCCCCAAGTGAATGGTTGGACAATACACATTTGTGTGTCCTAGGCAACGTGCTATGGCTGAAGGCATACAAATCAAAATGCTCTCCGGCTAATTAGGTTGCCCTGTAATACAAGGCAAGCTGTGGCAAGCACTATAATAAAGGTAATAAAGCACTCAAATAGTATCAGCCTGAGAGCAGGGACTGGACTTATTCATCCTTGTATCCTCAGTATCTCAACCTATTGTCTAGCACAAAAGTAATGCTAAATAAATAATTGGAGAAGAAACAAATGATTAATAGGTAAAAGGTGGGCAGAAGTAGGAAAGGCTTTGGAGAAAGGCTTGGTAATACAGATGAGATTTCAGGAGGGTTTGAGAAAGAAGTAAGACACATAAGTAAAAAAAAAAAAAAAGGAATCAGGGAAATGGGGAGGAAGTAGGGAAAGGACAGGTACACTTGTCACACATACTATGGCTCTAATATCAAGAATTCCAAACTATGAAAAAGAATTATTGTTGACCTTGCTGTTGACCAAAAGTGAAAGTGAAAACCCCTTCTCTGGCTTGGGGTCCAGGAGAAACTCCACAGGCAAGAGACTGAGCCTCAGACTTGCCCAAGGTCTGGACTTACTGAAGACTAGAAAACATGCTAATCAGAAGAACTCTTCTCATTCTAGGCTGCAGCCCACCTGTCCTACCTGGAATGCTCTCAAGATGGCTTCCCCCTTCACACTGTGAGCTCCTCAAAGCAGGCATTATATCTTATGCATTGTTGGAGGTTTGATAAATTAACTGGGAAAAAAAGTTAAAACGCCCCCAAATTACAAAGTGTACAGATTGAAACAATACTATATATGCCATCTGGGCAAACTTTTTAACCCATCTCTGGCTAAGGCCATTTAAAAATTAATTAATAATGTATCACTCAAATACAGTTTCCATTAGAGCCTGGGTTAAAAACTCTAATGTGTCTCATCTTCCCCATTCAAATATAGAAGGCCAATGGGATCCCAATTCCAGTCCCTTAAGGAAGTTTACAGTTTCCTTTCCATTCTAAAAAGAAAAAAAAAAAAAAAAGCAATGATTTTTCACCTATCAGGTTGCCAGAAAGAGAAAAGTTTAATTAAATACATTCTTAGAATGTGAGGAAACAGGCAATCTAATACACTGTTGTTGAAAAGGTAAACAACTATCAAAGTCCAAACCATCATTTGCACACCTTATGAATTTGTCAAAAGGATATACTCCAAGCATGCAGAATTTGGTATACAAGGTTTCTCACTGTTGCATTTTGAGGGGGCTACTTTTGTATTGTGGTAAAATACACATGACATAAAATGTACTACTTAAAGCATTTTTAAGTATTTTATTCAGTGGCATTAAGTATATTCACATTGTTATATAACCACATTACTATGTATTTCCAGAAAATTTTCACCTTCTCAAACAGAAACTCTGTACCTACTAAAATATAACTCCCATTTCCCTCTCCTCCCAGCCCCTGGTAGCCACTAGTCTACCTTCCGTCTCTGTGAATTTGCATATCCTAGGTAGCTCATTTAAGTGGAATCGCATAATATCTGTTCTTTTGTGTCTGGTTTATTTCACTTAGAATAATGGTTTTAAAGTTCATTCACCTTGTAGCATGTATCAGAATTTCCTTCTTTTTTTTTTAAGGCTATATAATTATTCCATTGTATGTATATACCATATTTTGTTTATCCATTCACCTATTTATGGATTTGGGTTGGCTCCACCTTTGGCTATTGTGAATGATACTACCACGAACATCAATATACAGGTATCTGAGGCCCTGTTTTGAATTCTTTTGGTTATATACCTTGAAGTGGAATTACTGGATTATATGGAAATTCTATCCTTAACTTTTTGAGGAACTATCAAATTCTTTTATACAGCAACTGCACCATTTTACACTCCCACCAGCAGTACACAAGGTTTCTTACATTTTTATAAGAACAAAAGATTGGAAGCAACTTAAACATTTATAATAGTCAGCCAATTAAATAATTTATGGTGCATCCTCACAATGGAATACTATGCAACCCATAACAACAAAATGAATAAGGAAAGAGTTCTACATGTATTAACTGAAAAAGCAAATGCAGAACACTGTATACGCTATGCTACCATTTCTGTAAAAGAGAAGAAAAATATTTATACATATAAATTTGCTTGGAAAAAATATAAAATATCTCTTGAAAGCTACAGAAGAATTAATCACATTCATTGCTTCATAAAAGAGGAACCAAGTGATGGGAGGTCCAAAGAACACAGAGACTTTTCACTTTGTCAGACTTGAAAATATATGATTACATGATCTATTTGACTACTAAATTTTGTGAAAATACATCTGACCCTTCTTCATGCTGGAAGTCCACATCACCACCCTTAGAAGAGGGAAAGAAGAGTGTCTCCTGTTGCAGTACCACAGTCATCTCTCAGAAAAGTTGATCCACATTTTGATGCCATATCCACTCCCCTCATGTTCCTTATTTTCTAATGCAAGATTTGAACCCAAAATTTAAGCTGCTTCCTCAAAATGCTTTCTCTTTCCTCTCATAGGAAGGAATGACATCAAAATTACTTTGTGAAAGCCAGGACCGCACTCCAAGCAGATTCTGGTAATAACGTCCCCAAAAAGGTGAAGACACAAAGTGAGTATGTCAATCAAACACATGGAAAATAAGAATCTCTCCTAACATGGTAAAATCACAGCACTGAAGTTTTGACAGCTTAGGAAAATATAAAAGTGAATCCATCATTCTATCTTTGAAATGCTTTACTATCTATATATGTCCATGACCCCAATATCTTTCTAGCACTCTCAATTGGGAAATGACAATAATATCTTTTTCGTTAGCTTTGAGTAATCCCAGAAAAGCATAATAGCTCATCATTATAGGGAATATCATAACAATGGCAGAAAGAACAAAAAAAAAAAAACTAATGTTTCTCTTTCCATTATTTAACATCAACTAATTCAACAAATATGTGTGTATATATATATATATA
Organism: Herpailurus yagouaroundi; assembly: GCF_014898765.1. Lineage (NCBI taxonomy): Eukaryota > Metazoa > Chordata > Mammalia > Carnivora > Felidae > Herpailurus > Herpailurus yagouaroundi. Next base: position 73,345,163 of record NW_024412400.1, on the reverse strand, counting down.
TATATATATATATACACACACACATATATATATGTATATATATATATTTTTTTTTTAATGGTTATTTCCCAGGGTTCTACTTAAGTTAATGCAGCAATATCCCTAATTTCTACTCCTAGTTAACTACTCTTAGTTCTTGGGGACTACAGTCCTCAATTAGTTATATGCTTTTAGTCATTTGCCTCTGCATCATTCTTGAATATCCACAGTTGATAATCACAAGATTCAAGCGGAGGTAAAATATTGTCAGTATTTTTAAGCACCATTTGGCCGAAAACATTGCGTGGGAACACACACACACACACACGCTGATGAGTCATAGGCAGATTGTAGCATGTTATTTTGAGACTTCCCTGCCCACCATAACACTGCCGCACATCTGGCCCATCTTCAAAATGGTGACCTGCTGGAGCAGTGTTCATGCTACTCTCCAAGACTGGGTGGCACTAACAAATCCAAAGTACTGTATAATTTCCAGCCCCCTACTTCCAGAGTTCACACAGGAAACATGAAAGAAAAATTTAAATATAAGCCAATGTGGAAAACATGTGCTTTCATAATCTTAAATAGCCTTTGAATTATTTATTTGTCCAATGAATTTAACAGATGTGAAAATATTAATGCAAGTTATTTGGAAAACTGTAGATTTGAAGATTTTAATGCTATAGCTTAAAGTTATAATGAAAAGGGCAGATGGTAATAATCAGAAAAAAATGTAATAGAACACTTTTTGTAGTAAAAAATGTACAACAAAGATTTTAAGTCGTGCCCAATAGTGAAAAGTTTGCTGTTACTATATTCAGCTGGTGCTTGGCCAAAATTTGCTCTATATATTTTCATATTAATAGTGTTATCTGAATCAGCAAAAAGAATACATTTACAGTTCCTCAGCATTTCTATAGTATTCACCTGGAAAATCTTCATTTTTAAGGGCTTTTGTTTTCTCCCAATAAAATAATTTTTAGTTATAGAATGTAAATAAACAAATGACAAAATATGATTTGTATTTTGATGAGTTAATTCTCTCATTCTCCATATGGAAAATTTTAATTCTGAATTATTATTTATATGGCCAAGCCTTGCTTTTAAATATATATGTATGTATGTATATATACATATATATACATACATACATATATATATATATATAACTGGAAGCATAATTTTAAAATTGATCATACATATAAATGTAAATGAAAGTTAACATGGACTATAATTTGTATTAAATTTGACTTCTCTATAGCCATACAGTTACTTGATATTTAAAATTAGATTTAAAATTAAATCTCATGAATTAAAATATTCCCTTTATTATGAACAAGGTAGTATTATAATAAAAGTATTTTTAGGAGAGAATAATGATAGAATCAAAAGCACTGGATAACACCAAGCATTAACAATGAAATAAGAGAAAAACGTATGCTTGTTTCTTAGATGCTGTGGGTGTATTTTACTTTATGAAAAACTATCAAAACATTATCCCGAATCAGTAATTTAAACTCACTATTATAACCCTAACTGTATCATAAGCAAAAGTTTCTGGGCTTTTGGAAATAATAACAAATATGTAAAGTGCCATTTCCAAACACAAATTCTACAGATCAGTGTGTTTTTCCAAAATAAAATAAATTCAAAGTCAACCCCAAGCTTATTATTGAGTAATAATTTAAACAAACATTTGGTTTCAGATTTACTAAGAATAATGCATTCACAGGTAAGATGATCATCTTTTGTTTTAGTGTAGCTACATATAAAGCTATGAAAGAACAATGTGAAAAAACGTTTAGCAATAGCAGAACAGTTTTAAATGTGCATAACTAAATCATGTTTCTTATTTTTCATTGGATGCAAACAACTTCAGAAATAATTCAACAGTTAATTTACCCTATAGTCACAACCCTTAAATACACGCTCCCTCAAATGAACAAAGGCTTGGTCAGCTGCATGCTAAATACTTTAAAATATAAATATATATCCAGTACAACTGTACTACAAACAAAAATAAATTTGATTATGGAAAATTCCAGTTAAGCAGTGGAATTTGAAGAACATTATTGTTACATTATTATTTTAATTGTTGTGAGATTGGGTTTTTTTTTAACTTATTTGTTTCTTTAGTTGTTTTGTTGTTATTTT
>NW_024412400.1:73313027-73338027 GCF_014898765.1 Herpailurus yagouaroundi | reverse complement strand
ACTTTCTGTGGTCTGCATTCATCTGAAGAGAAATCTGGTTGTCAAAGCTCTAGTTGATGACTTCATGTGCTTTTCTTGACCCCTTCTTCAGTTCAGAGTCTATGTGCAATGCAAGAATCCAGAAGCTCTGATCCAGTTTGGTGTCCTTAGTTTTTTCCTCTCACCTTCAAAAACAGCCCCTCAATTCAGATAATTTCTCCCAGCTCTACTCCTTCCTATCCAACATTCTAAACTCTCCTGACTTTATTTTAATGTCTCTAGTTCCCATCCCATGCCATGTTCCTAGTCTCTACTTCTCAGATCAATTCTTTCAAACTGATACACTTTTGATCTATTTTCCTAGCCTAAGTTCTTTCCTTACTGCTTGTTTCAAATGCTACACATTACAAGTGACGTAAAATCCAACTCAAATTAACTTTCATGAAACAAGGTGCTTATTGACTGGTTGAAGGCTGGTGGTGGGTCAGGATTCTGAGTCAGTTGATTCAGTGGTTAAAAGATGTCCCCACACTTTTATTTCCAACTTCACTGAGGTATAATTGACAAATAAAAATTGTATATATTTAATTGTATTAATTGTATATATAATTATATATAATTGTATATATGTATATATTGTGAAATGATTACCACACTCAAGCTAATTCACCCATCAGTCTCCTCATATAGTTACCATTTGTTTTTGGGTGTTGGTGTGGTGACAACATTTAAGATCTACTCTTGCTCTTTCTTTGTTTTCTCTTGCATGATATCAACTTTAATTCTAAGGCCAACCTCACTCATTGTAACAATATGGCTGCAGTACTTCCAGGCTTCTTATCTGAACAAAACAGCCCAGAAGATGAGAAAGATAAAGATTCTTTCTCAGATGTTACTAGAAAATATTTTTTCCAGTATCTTTGGCTCAAATCAGGCCGTGTCACTTCTGAACCTAAATCTTGACCAGGTGACAGAATAATGTTGCTGCATATGCAGCCCCTTCCCTAGAGATAGGAGTGAAGTCAAATTCCCACAAATACATGGGTTGGGTCAAAGAGTAGATAGCCAAATGAAAATAAGGTGACCAAGAGGAGGAACAGATGTTGAAGACTACACCCTGAACTTTGCTCCTCAGAGCTCCCTTGGCTCCATGTTCTGAAATTCAATAACCATATTCAATCCTCTCTCATACAACTTCAGAGCCTGACCCCAGCCCCAGGAAGCACTGATAGCCATCGCTTACTCAGCAGGGAAGTTTTAGAATAAATAATATCCTGGAAATAAATTTATTTTGTGACTTTATTTCTCTATATGAAACTATATATATCTTCAGTGTACTATATATCCTCACTGAGCTGAAGTAATTTCAAATACTTAAACCAGTACTTGAGTATCTTACTTACTCTAGCTCTGCCTCTTAATAGGTGTGTGACCCTAGGTAATTTACTGGTCTTCTATGTGACTCATTTATCTCATTTGTAAAATGGGAATAATACTTGTACTTATAGAATTTCAGAATAAAATTAGCTTAAATGTATTAATACACATAAAACACTTGAAATGTGCCTCAATATAGGAAACATTCAATAAATCTTTATTATTTCTTTGTTATTTCATATTATTATTTTTAGTAGTAGTAATACTATTAGTATTGGTATTTCAATATGTGACAATATACAGGTCTATTCATGATGTGATTCAATTATAGACAATTAATCTTCCTATATTTATCCCGCAAGCATATCATCCCTTTATCATCTCAAAACATATACATAATACTGTCCCAAACCATCCAGGCCAATTTTGTCTCCCTAGAAACTTGTAAGTTAAAATAAATTATGTTGATGTGGACAACACATAAAAGGGCTTTTTTGGTTAAACAAAATGATCTATAAGAATTATCAAAAATTAATTTTGATATTACAGAAAATGAATAATAAAATACATGAGTGGTACATTCAAGCATGTCATGATGATGGGAAAACCTTCACACGCTTCTAGTATTTGAGGTAAATATTCCTGAAAAGGGGGGTTTCCAATAAACTGAGATGATAGAAAAAAGGCAGTTTGATGAGTAATCAGGGCAGTCAGATAAGCCAAACTGGGACAAAGATGGTAAGCCAAGGTAACAAATATTTAAACTGTTTGGGTTTTGGGGGCGCCTGGGTGGCTCAGTCGGTTGGGCATCTGGCTTCGGCTCAGGTCATGTTCTCACAGTTCGTGGTTCAAGTCCCGAGTCAGGCTCTGTGCTGACAGCTCAGAGCCTGGAGCTTGCTTCCAATTCTGTGTCTCCCTCTCTCTGGCCCTCCCCCGCTCACACTCTGTCTCATTCTCTCAAAAATCAACATTAAAAAAAATTTTTTTTAACTGTTTGGTTGTTTTGTTTTTGTTTTTTTTTAAGAAAGGAAAAAGGAAAGGGAAAGAAGGGAAAAGGGAGAGAAAGGCAATAAAAAAACATCTAGCGGGGAAAGATCTGGGTTTGTTTCCTGAAACTGCCATTTACCAGCTATACACTCTTAGGCAAATAACCATTCTGATTCAATTTATTCATCTTTAAAATAAGAGAAATAATAGTACCTACGTACTATTGTCTTTCATCATTCTAGCATTTTAACATGAAATGAAAAAGAGCACAATTTATAACCTATGGAATCTTAGAATCAATGAAATGTGGTAATACTATGATGATCATTAAATAAGATTATGCATGTAAAGCACCTAGCAGTGTCAGGGCAATCTCCTTAACTTCTCTGGCTACACTTGTATTCATTTTCATAAATTAGAAAACCTAAAGTTATTCCACCTAAAAAAAGTGGTTTTCCCAGTGTATAAAATAAATTCTGCAGAATATAAAAATGTCTACTAATCATAAATAAAATTAAATCAACAAGAACTAAGGAACCAAACTCTAACATTGACTGTAAAGAGAAAAAACAATCTAATTCCATTTGAAATAAATAATATAACCTCAAAAAGCAAAAAGAAAGAAACCAAAGAACTAGGACTATATGTCCTCAATCTAAAGACAAAATGTATTGAAAAAGAAAAAAAAAAAATAATCCAAGTAACTTCAGAATGAAGTAACTAATCTAGATCACTGGCCAAATCTAGATCACTGCCTGCTTTTTACACATAAAGTTTTATTGGAATACAGCCATGTGCTTTTGCTACTTATTTTTTATGGCTGAATCCCCACCACAGTGGCAGAGTTTAGTAGTTGTGGCAGAGATTATATGGCCCACAATGCCTAAAATGATTATTATCTGGCCCTCTACAGAAAAAGTTTGTTGACCCCTGTTTTAGAACACAATTGTGATGGTTAATTTTATATGTCAACTTGACTGACAAGGAGGTGCTCAGACTAAACTGTTTCTGGGCATGTCTGTAAGAGTATTTCTAGATGAGATTAGCATTTGAGTCCATGGACTCAGTAAAGTAGATTGCCCTTCTCATCATTCAAACTCTTGATGGCCTGAATAGAACAAAAGGCAAAGAAAAAGGAATTATCCCCTTTTTTCCTGCATCATTGTTTAGCTGGTACATCTCAGCTTCTCTGGCCTTTAGACTGGGATTTACACCACTGGCTCCCCTGGTTCTTGGTCCCTCAGACTTGAACTGAATTACACCACTGGCTTTCCTGGGTCTCCAGCTTGTATATGACAGACCATAGAACTATTCAGCTTCCATTACTGCATCAGAAAATTCTTCATAATATATATGAACCTGTTTCTCTAGGAAACTCTGACTAATACAATACATAGACTGTATACTTAAGGATTAAGATAAAAAGATCAACAATCTTGAACTCTATTTAGTAGTTTTCATCATAGTGATATGAAGATAATAATTCTGAAACTATATTTTATGTATTATAGAAGTGACCAAGTGAGTAAATATTGAAGTTATTGGGAACCATAGTTCTCACTGTTGGAAAAGAACGATATAAATATGGAATGAGATAACGCTTAGATGAGCCATCAACCTAGCTGCCATCAACCTAGATCCATCTGCAGGGATCCAAAAAGTGATAAGTCCCTAATAGCAATTAACATACCACTGCCTAGATCTTGGTTTCTAAATATCATTCCCATATGAAATGAACCAGAACTCTTTAGAGAAATGGCAGATTCCTCAGCAGAGGCAAAAAAATAAGATGAGACTGGAACATCTCATTGTGCAATAAAGTTAAAATTGCTCAAAAATTGATGGGACATGTTAAAATAACCAAGAAGCCCACTTAAAAAATGTTCTCACAGGAAAATCTTGGAAATTTTTTAAATCAAAAATAATATCTGGAGAAATAGCTGATTCTAAGGGCTAGAGAGGGAAATTACAAAATTAGTCTGGACCATTTTTATTTGAGTATAGTTGACACACAATGTTACATTAGTTTCAGGTATACAACTTAGTGATTTGACAAGTGTATACATTACACTATGTTCACCACAAGTATAACTACCATCTGCCCCATTACATTACTATTACAATATCATTGACTATATTCCTTATAGTCTGCTTTTTATTCCCGTGACTTACCTATTCCATAACTGGAGGCCTGTCTCCCACTCCCCTTCACCCATTTTGCCCAACCTCTCACTCCCCTCCCCTTTGGCAAGCACCAGTTTATTCTCTGTATTTATTAAGTCTGTTTTCTGTTTTTTATTCATTTTTTAGATTCAATTTATGAATGGAATCATATGGTATTTGTCCTTCTTAGTCTGACTTATTCCACTCAGCATAATACCCTCTAGGTCTCAATCTCATCCTTTTTTATGGCTGTTTAATATTCCATGGTGTGTGTGTACGTGTGTGTGTGTGTGTACACCACATTTTTCTTTTTTAAAAAATTGTTTTAATGTTTATTTTTGAGAAAGAGAGAGAGAGAGAGAGAGAGAGAGAGAGAGAGAGACAGAACACGAGCAGGGAAGGGGTAGAGAAAGAGGGAGACACAGAATCTGAAGCAGGCTCCAGGCTCCAAACCATCAGCACAGAGCCCGACGTGGGGCTTAAACTCACAAAGTATGAGATCACGACCTGGGCCGAAGTCGGACGCTTAACCAACTGAGTCACCCAGGCACCCCAACACCACATTTTTCTTTTCTTTTTTTAAATTTTTTTTTTCAACGTTTATTTATTTTTGGGACAGAGAGAGACAGAGCATGAACGGGGGAGGGGCAGAAAGAGAGGGAGACACAGAATCGGGAACAGGCTCCAGGCTCTGAGCCATCAGCCCAGAGCCTGACGCAGGGCTCGAACTCCTGGACCGCGAGATCGTGACCTGGCTGAAGTCGGACGCTTAACCGACTGCGCCACCCAGGCGCCCCCACATTTTTCTTTTCTATTCATCTACTAATGGATACTTAGGTTGCTTCCATGTCTTGGCTATTATAAATAATGCTGCAATAAACATAGGAGTGCATATATCTTTTTTAGTTAGTGTTGTTGTTTTCCCTAGCTAAATACCCAATTATGTAATTATATGTATACTGGATCATATAGTATTTCTGTCTTTAATTTTTTGAGGAACCTCCTTACTGTTTTCCAAGTGGCTACACCAATTTATATTCCCACCAACAGTGAATGAGAGTTCCTTTTCTCTACATGCTCACCAACACTTGTTTCTTGTGTTTTTGAGTTTACCCATTCTAACAGGTGTGATGTGACAGCTCATTGTGGTTTTTATTTGCATTTCTCTGATGATGAATAGAGTTTGGGCATCTTTTCATGCATCTGTTGGCTATCTATATGTGTTCTTTAGAAAACTGTCTATTCAGGTCCTCTATCCATTTTTTAATTGGATTGTTTGTTTTTGCAGTGTCGAGTTGTTTTTGTGATGCCCTGAAAGTAAGAAACTGCTGAGCCAGAAAGGAACATGTAAAAAAAGACTCAGAAGCCAAACTGAAAGAAGTATAAATGGCTGAAACAGGAATAATTTGAACTTCAAAATTAATAACATAGTATTGAATTATACCCCAAAGTATAAAATAAGTAGGCATGAGTTAATAATGATATAAATGATTTAATAAATAAATATATGGGAGCAAAGGAACAAATTTTCATAACACATGAACTCTAAACAATATATGTAGATATCCCCCACTTTAAGAAGTAGAACTTAATTTAAATCCCTTTGAGTGGGGTGCCTGGGTGGCTCAGTCAGTTAAATGTCTAACTCTTGATTTTGGCTCAGGTCATAATCTCATGATCTCGTGAGATCAAACCCCACCTCAGGCTCCACACTGACAGCACTGACCCTGCTTGGGATTCCCTCTTCCCTCTCTCTCTGCTTCTTTCCTGCTCATACTCGTGCTCTCTTAAAATAAATAAACACTAAAAAATAAAAAATAAAAAAATAAATCCCTCTGAGTGTGGGATACCTTCAAAAGAATAGTGTCTAGCTTCCAAAAAATAAAGAAAGGGGAAAACAGAGATATCTGGCAGATACTATCTTAACCAAGTGATCAAAGTTAAAATCATCAGTGATAAGGCAAGTTAATATCATGTACCACCTAATATAATGCAATGAGAAGAATATCCCTGTGGTATTCTTCCCCAAAACCCATAACCCCAGTCTAATAATGAGAAAATATTAAACATACCCAAAGTGAGGTACATCTCACATCTACAAAGTACCTGACCAGTAATCTTCAAAACTGTCGAGGTTACAAAAACAATGAAAGACTGAGAAACTATCACAGATCCAAGGAAACTAAGGAACCATATAGGCTAAATGAACTGTGGTATTCCAGGATGAATTCTGGAACAGAAAAAGAATATTATTGAAAAAACTCATGAAAGGCAAATAAAGTCTCTAATCTAGCTAATAGCATATTCCAAAGTTAAGTTTTTTAATTTTGATAAATATATCATGTTCACATAAGATGTTAACATGAGGGGAAACTGCGAGAGGGGTATATAGGAATTCTCCCTATACTAACTTTTCTATTTTTCTATATACTTAAATTATTCCAAAATAAAAAGTTTATTTTAAATTTTTTTATCAACGTTTTTATTTATTTTTGGGACAGAGAGACACAGAGCATGAACGGGGGAGGGTCAGAGAGAGAGGGAGACACAGAATCGGAAACAGGCTCCAGGCTCTGAGCCATCAGCCCAGAGCCTGACGCGGGGCTTGAACTCACGGACCGCGAGATCGTGACCTGGCTGAAGTCGGACGCTTAACCGACTGCGCCACCCAGGCGCCCCAAAAGTTTATTTTAAAAAATGATAAACAATGATAACCCACTTAAGAAAATAAGAATGAAAGAGTACATACTGATAGTGAGTATAAGTGAATGAACAAATGAATAGGAAAAAAGGAAAAGCTCTTTATAACTGCAGAATATCAATTAATAAATGTAAATAGAATGGCGGAGTCAGGAAATTCCATTTTACAATCATCATAAAAATAATAAATTCAGGCAAGAATCAGAAAAGGATGTTATAACTATTGAGAGAGACTTTAAGGAGAAAAAGATACACAATATCAGAGAAACGCATATCAGTTACTAATTTCAAAGGTAAAAATGATTAATATTACCAATAATAGGACAACTGACATCAGGTACCTCCTGATATGATGCACTAAGGTGGACACAATGTCGCTTATATAATTTGCCTATCAAAAATTCATAATCTAGATTTACTTATGAGGAAACAACAGTCAAACCCAACTGAGAGTCTGTAAAACAACTGGCAGGTAGGGGTGCCTGAGGGGCTCAGTTAGGTTAAGCATCTGAATCTTGATTTTGGCTCAGGTCATGATCTCATGGTTGTGGGATCAAGCCCAGCCTGGAATTCTCTCTCTCCCTCTCTCTCTGTTCCTTCCCTGCTCACATGTGCATGTGCTCTCACTCTCTCAAAATAAATAAATAAACTTAAAAACAAAATCAGCAGGTATGTTCCAAAAATAACAACATGAAAGAAAAAGAAGGATTAAGGAACTGTTACAGGAAACTATAGAATTATAACAACAAGGTGTAGTGCATAATCATGGATTGGTTCCCGGGTTGTAAAGAAAAAAATGTTACACTGTCATTGATTCAAGGCAATAAACCATTCAATCTACATCAATTTTTAATTGAATCAGTTCTACCATACATGATGCTGAAAAATTAGTATGACTTCTGCTTTTAGGAATTAACACTAAAGAAATAAAGATATTTCAAATAGTTAACAATGTGAGCATATTTATTATAGCATTATTTATAAGAGCCAATATTTTGAAAATAATCTAAATGCCCGTATTGTAACATGTTTTAGGTTGCAAATGACCAAGAACTCAACTTAAAAGGGTTTAAACAGAAAGAAACGTTATCTGTTGGCTCTTATAACTGAAAAATCTCCAAGAGAAGAAGATTTTAGGGGTATCTTCAGGTTTCATTAATGTCACCAACACTCATCCTTTGATTCTGCTTCATTTTTTTTTCTGAAGGTCAGTTTCATCTTCTAACTGGTCCACTTAATGGTTATATTTGAATACACCAAACAGAGTATGAAAATCTTATTCCCAGAAGTTCTGACAAATGTCTTCTTAAATCATACTAGCTCTAACATGGCTACATGTCCACCCTGAACCTGATCATATGGCTTTGCTAGAGTAATCTCACCCATAACATATGGCTAAAAATTACATAGTGGGAGTTTACCAAAGAAATGCAGAATACAATTACTACTAAGAGGGAGAATTGATACTAGGCAACAGACACAGGTATCTCCCATGATGTCCAGGATTAAGCCACTGCTCAAATATAGTATGATACATCCATTAAAATTAGGTTGAAGAAGATTATTTTTTTTACATGGAAAGATTTCCACAATATATTGTTAAGATAGGAGAAAGCAGTAACTAAAAGAATAAAATTATGGGGCGCCTGGGTGGCGCAGTCGGTTAAGCGTCCAACTTCAGCCAGGTCACAATCTCGCGGTCCGTGAGTTCGAGCCCCGCGTCAGGCTCTGGGCTGATGGCTCAGAGCCTGGAGCCTGTTCCCGATTCTGTGTCTCCCTCTCTTTCTGCCCCTCCCCCGTTCGTGCTCTGTCTCTCTCTGTCACAAAAATAAATAAACGTTGGGAAAAAAAAAAAGAATAAAATTATTTACAACATATTAATAGTGGAGTTTATAAATCCTCTGAACTTAGAAGCAAAATTCTGTGTGAATAAGCCATTTAGTATGGATATGCTTCATAGTAATTATCTGGTTCTCAAAGGGTTATAGTTCCCAAAAAAGGAAAGAATGAATGACGAGGGTGCCCTTGCAATTTTGAAGAGGAGGAAACTGAGGTTCAGAGGGATTAAATGCCTTCCTCAATGTCACAACAATCTGCTAATATCAGAACAAGGCAAGATTCCAGTCTTCTGATCCCTGAACAAATGCTCTTTCCATGTTGCCACGCTGCCTTAACTTAGCTCACTGGGCAGTATGGTCCAGGTTGCAACTTCTTTCAAAATAAAATTTTATTAAAAGTTGAGAACTGGATAAGCTTTTCTATTTTCAAATGTATCACAGAAGTTCATAATGTGAAAGGAAGAAACTAAAAAAAGCAATTTTTCTCAAATATGGATCCACTGATCTCTTAGAAATGTGCACCATAGACTTATTCCCAAAAGTCAACAAGTTCCTTATAGCAATATGTTTATGTCTGATTTATAATAATCTAAAATTAATATTTCAAATCTATATTGATACTCCTAGTAGAATACAAGCTCTCTGAGGGCTGAGCTTTTTTTTTTCTTTTTTATTCACTATTTATCCCCAGTGCCTAAAACAGGGTCTGAAACATATAAGTATCTGACACGTGAATTACTAATGAACAAATCAACTCATAACTAATTTCTGCCACATAAATCCATTACACATGTTTGTGTCATGTTCACACTGGCACTAAGGTGTCCTGTTTCTATTGTTAAAAGCTAAAGAGAGGCTCCTGGGTGGCTCAGTCAGTTGAGCATCTGACTTTGGCTCAGGTCATGATCTCACAGTTCGTGGGTTCGAGCCCAGTGTCGGGCTCTGTGCTGACAGCTCAGAGCCTGGAGCCTGCTTTGGATTCTTGTGTCTCCCTCTCTCTCTGCCCTTCCCCTGCTCACACTCTGTCTCTATCTCTGTCTCTCTCTCAAAAATAAAGATTAAAAAAAAAATTTTTTTAAAGCTAAAGAGAAAAAGGGAAAGGTAGATTAAGTAAGTAAATGATATGCTTGCACTTACTTGAGACCAAATAATAACTCAGTTTGCTGTAAAAATGAATAAAAGAAATTGGTTAAACAGTTGAGTCATGACTGGGCACTATTAATTAGATATGCCAAATTAAAACAAACTCACCCCATAACAGACAGTATCAAACACAACTTTCAACAGATGATTTGGTTTCAGCAAACAACATCATCCAATGTATTAAATTAAAATTTTTGCTTGTTTATGCTGAATTTATTGATTCCCTTCAATTTTGTAGAAGCTACAAACATAAGAAATGCATGCCTAATTTTAGATTCTTAAACTTTTACATACTTCACAATTATTTAAGTCAGTATCATAAATCTAAAATACTTTTTCCTCTAAAAATTGTCTTTATATTACTCAAGTTTTAAAACCTATAAAGTAGTATATGTGTGGATCAAAAATTAGGAATTAAAAAAGGTAGGAATTCAAATCCGTTTCATAAAAGCCTTATTATATAACCCTGAGTTCTAATACCACTGTGGCTCCGTTTTCATTCGTAAAGGTGAGAATAACTTGAAAAGTATTCAGCAGAAGAATTTTATTAATCATAAATTTTAAGAATCTGAAATAATCTGGAAAAGTAATATCCAGTCCAACATTCATTTTACAAATGAGGAAGCTCAGAGGAATTAGAGTGACTTGTCCAACATCAACTAATAAGTCATGGTAGGAATGGGCTGAGAACCTAGATCTAATCATTGCATCTACTGAAAAATGCCAAGCATTGTAAAAATACCTCTTAATCACAATATGCTTTAACTCAACAGCCTATTGTTCTTAAATTGATTCCTGGGCACTGTTCTTGTTACATTCCTTAAGTACAAAGAAAAGCAGCATACTGTTCTGGATTTATACAATCAGATTTGAGGGCTGACATTATTGTAACTGCTTGGTCCTTGAGTAAACTGGCAGTGCATCAACCATTAAAATCAAAAGTATGTTAAAAAGCAGGAAGATCCTGGCAATGTATAAATGCACTTACAAAGAAAAGTCAAATTTGAACCTACCAACCTTGGCAGTTTCCTTTAAGAGAACCCAGAAAAGCCACAGTGGCCATGGAAATTAAAACTGTGTCTTAAATGAATGAGATGCTGAAAATATGAGAAGCTAAGGAAAGAATAATAAGCACTTGAAGCCTCTATACACCAATCAGGGTTTTTAAGATACATTTGGGATTCCATGTAATAGATGAAGCATTGGAGTGAATAATAAGACCAAACTATAAGAATAATTCTGTACTCCTTATCCTAGACTCAGACCAATCAGTGTGATAGTGCACAATTTATATTTGAATGTAAATATCAAAACTAATTATGATTTCCAAATAGCAGATGGTAATTCAGTTAGAAACACAATCAAAAGAAAGATTCATTTAGTTTGCTTAAAAGGTTTTAGCAAACAGGATGAAAAACAAAGTTCATACTGGTCATGGGTTTCAGAAAGTACACTGGAAGCTGTGGACATCCCATGGATATTATAATCAATTCCATTTAATCAAGATCCTAACTGAACCAGAACCTTCTGATTTCTCGCTGAAGCTGTTCTGAAAACTTGCAGAAAACCCAGCATCAACCCATTCCCATAGGGGTTTCTCTTTAGGAACAATTCAGCCAGTAGATGCGCTGGTTTTCTTTGCCAGGCATCTTAGGCCTATCCTTATAGGCTACCACATACTATATCGTATATCCTAGATTTGCTGAAATGATCTCAATCCCAATTTTTGTATCCCATTATCAGAATCATGAGTCCCAATATTTGGCTAAAGAAATATGATCTCCATGACTTGGCACAAAAGTGAACCAACAAGGCCCCATTAAGGGGACTCTCAAATCTTTGAAGCAGGCCTAGAATTTAATATTAAATTTTTTTAAATGTTTATTTATTTTTCAGAGAGAGAGATAGAGTGCAAGCAGGGAAGGGGCACAGAGAGAGGGAGACACAGAATCTGAGGCAGGCTCCAGACTCAGCTGTCAGCACAGAGCCGAACACAGGGCTGAAGTCAAACGCCTAACTGACTGAGTCACTCAGGTGTCCCTAGAATTTAATATTAAAGATGAGTTCCTGGTTACCATCATGTGAAAGCCAGTTTCTTACTGGCTTTTCTCTCTCTCAAACATTTTTTTAAATTTATGAATAAATAAATAAATAAATAAATAAATAAATAATATAGACACTAAAAAAAAACAATAGAACAGATCAATGAAAGCAGGAACTGGTTCTCAAAAAGATCAACAAAATTGATAAACTTCTAGCAAGACTCATGAAAACAAAAAAAGAAAGAGACAGGACTCTAATAAAATCAGAACTGTAAGAGGAGAAATAACAACCAATATCACAGAAATACAAAGGATTGTAAGAGAGTATCACAAAAAATCATATGCCAACAGATTGGGATACCCTGGAAGAAATGGATAAATTCCTAGAAACATATAACCTACCAAAACTAAAGCAGGAAGAAATGGAAAATTTGAACAGACTCATTACCAACAATAAAATTGAGTTAGTAGGATGCATGGGTGGCCAGTCGGTTAAGCATCCAACTTCAGCTCAGGTCATGATTTCATGGTTTGTGAGTTCGAACCCGGATCAGGCTCTCTGCTGTCAGCACAGACCCTGCTTTGGATCCTATGTCCCCTTCTCTCTGCCCTTCCCCTGCACTCGCTCACGCTCTCTCTCCCTCTCTCTCAAAAATAAACAAACATTAAAAGATTGAATTAGTAATCAAAAAACTCCCCAAAAGCAAAAGTCCAGAACCTGATGGCCTCACAGGCAAATTCTACCAGACATTTAAAGAAGAGTTAAAACCTATTCTTTTCAAACCATTCAAAAAAAACAGAAGAGGAAGAAAAATTTCCAAATTCATTCTATGAGGCCAGCATGACCCTGATACCAAAATGTGATATAGACACCACAAAAAAAAGAGAACCACAGGCCAAGTATCTCTAATGAACATAGAGGCAAAAATCCTCAACAAAATACTAGCAAACCTGATTCAACAACATATTTTAAAGACATCTCACACAATCAAGTGGGATTTATTCCTAGGATTCAAGAGTGGCTCAGTATTCATAAATCAATCAATATGATACATCACATCAATAAGCAAAAGGATAAGAACTATATGATCTGTTCAAAAAATGCAGAAAAAGCATTTGACAAAGTACAACATATAGTCACAATAAAAACCGTCAACAAGGGAGGTATAGAGGGTACATACCTCAACATAATAAAAGCCATGTATGAAAAACCCACAGCTAACCTCATACTTGATGAGGAAAAACAGAGCTTTTCCCCTAACATCAGGAACAAGACAAGGATGTCCACTCACACTCTCTGATTCAACATAGTACTGGAAGTCCTAGCCACAGCAATCAGAAAAGAGAAAGGAATAAAAGCCATCCAAATTTGTAAGGAAGAAGTAGAAGTTTCACTATTTGCAGACAACATGATAATATATATAGAAAACTTGAAAGATTCCACCCAGAAACTGTTAAACTAATAAATGAATTCAGTGAAGTCACAGGATACAAAATAAATGTACATAAATATGTTACACTTATATAGAATATTGTAAGCACCAGAGAGAGAAATTAAGAAAACAATCCCATTTACAACCACACCAAAAATAATAAAATACCTAGAAGAAAACTTAAAGAGGTAAAAGACCTGTACTCAGAAAACTATAAAACACTGATGAAAGAAATTGAATAAGACACAAACAAATGGAAAGACATTTCATGTTCACAGATTGAAAGAACGAATATTGTTAAAATGTCTATACTACCCAAAGCAATATACACATTTAATGCTATCCCTATCGAAATACCAACAGCATTTTTCACACAATAAGAACAAACAATCCTAAAATTTACATGGAACCACAAAAGAACCCAAATACTCGGAGAAATATTGAGGAAGAAAAATGAGGTATCACATTTCTGACATCAAGTTATATTACAAAGCTGTAGTAATCAAAATAGTATGGCAATGGCACAAAAAAAAGACACACGGATCAATGGAATAGAATAGAAAACCCAAAAATAAACTCACAGTTATATGATCAATTAATCTTTAATAAAGGAAAGAGGAATATCCAATGTGAAAAAGCAGTCTCTTCAACAAATGGTGTTGGGAAAATTGGACAGCTATGTACAAAAAAAGAATGAAATTGGACCACTCCTCACTATACACAAAAATGAACTCAAAATGGATTAAACACCTAAAGGTCACACCTGAAAACATAAAAATCCTAGAAGAGAATACAGGCAGTAATTTCTCTGACATCAGCCTTAGTAACTTCTTTCTAGATATGTCTTCTGAGGCAAGGGAAACAAAAGCAAAAATAAACTATTGGGACTATATCAAAAGAAAAGCTTCAGCAAAGTGAAGGAATCAACTAAACTAAAAGGCAACCTCAGGAATGGGAGAAGATATTTGCAAATAACATATCAGATAAAGGGTTAGTAAAAAAAATATAGAGAGAACTGATATAACTCTCAACACCCAAAAAAGAAACAATCCAATTAAAAATGGGCAGAAGATTTGGGTGCCTTAGTGGCACAGTCGGCTAAGCGTCCGACTTGAGCCCAGGTCATGATCTCACACCTTGTAAGTTCAAGCCCCACACTGGGCTCTCTGCTGACAGCTCAGAGCCTGGAGCCTGTTTTGGGTTCTGTGTCTCCCTCTCTCTTTGCCCCTCCCCCACTTGCATTCTCTCTCTCTCTCTCTCAAAAATAAACACTTTTCAAAAATGGGCAGAAAACAATAGACATTTCTCCAAAGAAAACATACAGATAGCCAACAGACACATAAAAAGATCCTCAACATCACTCATCATCAGGAAATGTAAATCAAAACTACAATGAGATATCACTTCACACCTATCAGAATGGATAAAATCAACAACACAAGAAACAACAAGTGTTGACGAGGATGTGGAGAAAAAGGAACATTCATGCACTGTCAGTGGGAATGCAAAGTGGTGCAGCACTGTAGAAAACAGTATGTAGGTTCCTCAAAAATTTAGAAATATCTACCATCCACTACTAATACCATTACATTATTTACTCAAAAAAAAAAAAAAATACAAGAACACTAATTCAAAGGGATACATGGACCCCTATGTTTATTGCAGCATTATTTGCAATAGTCAAATTATGGAAGCAGTCCAAGTGTCCATCAATAGATGAGTAAAGAAGATGTGGTATACATATGTGATGGAATATTATTTAGCCACAAAAAAGAATGAAATCTTGGCATTTGCAATGACATGAATGGAGCTACAGAGTATAATGCTAAGTGAAATATCAGTCAGTAAAAGACAAATATCATGTGATTTCACTCATATGTGAATTTATGGAAAAAAAACAAGTGAACAAAAGAGAGAGAAAAAACAAAGAACAGACTCTTAACTACAGAGAACAAACTGATGGTTACCAGAGGGGAGATGGGTTGGGGGATGGGTGCAACAGATGAAAGAGATAAAGAGTACACTTATCATGATGAGTACTGAGTGATATACAGAATTGGTGAATCACTGTATTGTATACCTGAAACTAATATAACACTGTGTATTAACTAACTGGAGTGAGTGAGTGAGTGAGTGAGTGAGTGAGTGAATGAATGAATAAATAAATAAATAAATAAATAAATAAATAAATAAATAAAGACTTGTGATTAGTTGGAAATACTGAGATGATTGGTTCTGTAAGAGAAGCTTTTTCACTAGCAGGAAAGTAAAGGAATGCTCTGGTATTCAATTGTCACTCACCCATCCAGGAGTGGATAGTGACACCACAATTCAAGTATTCTCTTGGGAAGCTGATTTTGAATTTTTCTTTCTTTTTTATCTTTAAAGTTTACATGCCTTCCTCAGAGGAAAAGCACACCTCTCTTTGATCTCAGTGATATCATGAGACTAAGATGCTGCTATGGACTGAAATGTGTCCCTCCAAATTTATGTTGTCGTCCTAACCCTCACTATGACTGCATTTGGAGATAGGACCTTTAAAGAGGTAATTAAGGGGGCATCTGAGTAGCTTACTCCAACTTTGGTTCAGGTTATGATCTCACAGTTCATAGGTTCAAGCTCCGTGTCAGGTTCTGTGCTGACAACTCAGAGCCTGGAGCCTGCTTTGGATTCTGTGACCCCTCTCTCTTTGTCTCTCTCTCTCTCTCTCTCTCTCTCTCTCTCTCTCTCTCTCAAAATTAAATAAATATTTTTAAAAATTTTAACAAAAAAATAAAGAGGTAATTAAGGATAAATGAGGTCACACAGATGGGGCCGTCATCCAATAAAACTGGCATCACTATAAAAAAAGGAGAAACATCAGGGGTCTCTATGCATACCCAGAGAAAAGACCATGTGAGGATACACCAAAAAGGCAGCCATCTGCAACCAGGAGGAAAAACCAAACCTGCTGACACCCTGGTCTTGGACTTCCAGGTTTCCAAACAGTGAGAAATAAACTTCTGCTGTTTAAACTACCCATTCCAGGGTATTTTGTTATGGCATATCTAGAAGACTAATGGGGATACCAAATCCTTAGTATAACTTCTCCTATTAGACGGTGCCTGAAACTTCACCTTAGGTACTCCTCTTAAATTATTTAAAGAGCACACAGCTAAGGACCAAGTACATGACATTTGGGACACTAAAAATTAGATAGAAACATACAGTCTTATGAACTCAACACGTTAAGGAAAGACTCCAAGATAATCACATCTGGGAAGAAAGGACATCCCAGAAAGAAGAGAGCCAGAAAAGAGTGTCCTAGATTCTGTCTATAATCTCTGCTCAAATCTCTGGCTAACTCTTGAACCATGTTTGCACAGGGCAAATTGCAATCAGCCTAGATAAGGCTAGAGGAGCTAAAATGAAACTTCAGCTATTGCTCTCTTATAGAAAAGACCAAATTTTCAGTTTGAGCTGAGCCAAACTGACAAAACAAATCAGTATCTTCAAAAAAATAACAAGTGACATTACTGCAAATGGCAGAATGGAGAATCCCAAACCTTCATCCCTCTTAAAGCAATCAACAAGCTGACAAAAAAAAAAAAAAAAAAGTCAGAATCAACTTTTTCTGAACTCTGGATATAATAAAAGACTTAAAACATCCAGAAGAACACATAATAAAGAAAGAAACTACTGAGTTTTGGTAAGAGAGGACTGTAGAATTTATTTACCTAAAATCCCCACCCCACCCAGATCAGGTGGCAACCATGAAGATAGTGGCCCAGATTCCTGATGCAGCTTTCTGGTGACAAAGGTGAACAATATGAACCTTGTCCTTAAAGAACTGTAGTTGTGTTTTTGTTCTATCTGATAGCTCACTGAGGTGTCACCTCAGGGGCTTCTCTACTCCCTCTTTACACCCACATAATTTAGAGCTTTCTCAGGCCTGAAGAGTGGTGGGAATATAAAATTATGCAGTTCTTTTGGAGAAGAGGTTAGGATTTACTCAAAAATGTAAGCAGAGAATTAACATGTAACCCAATAATTCCAATCCTAGGTACATATCCAAAAGAATTGAAAATAGGTGTTCAAATAAAAACTTGTACATTAATGATTCTAGCAGTTCTATTCACAATAGCCATAAGATAGAAACAACCCAAATGTCCATCAACTGGTGAGTGGATAAACAAAATGTGGCATATCCACATAATGGAATATTATACAGCCATAAAAGGAGTGAAATACTCATAGACATACTACAACATGGATTAATCATGAAAACATAATGCTAAGTGAAAGAAGCTAGACACAAAAGACTACATATTCATTATTTGACTTACATGAAAAACAGAGTCGGCAAATCCATAAGAAAGAATGCAGATTAGTGATTTCCAGAGGATGGGGGCAGGGGAGAATGAGAAGTGAGTAACCAACTGACACAGGTTCCCTTCTAGAAGATGAAAATGTTCTGAAACTAGATAGTGGTGACAGTTAATATTATGAATACACTAAATGCCAGTAAATTGTAAACTTTTAAATGGTTAAGGGCACCTGGGTGGTTCAGTCAGTTAAGCGTCCAACTCTTAGTTTTGGCTCAGGTCATGATCTCATGGTTTGTGAATTCAAGCCCCAAGTCAGGCTCCGTGCTGACAGCATGAAGCCTACTTAGGATTCTCTCTCCTACTTTCTCTCTGCTCCCCATCCCCACATCACATGCTTTCTCTCTCAAAACAAATAAACTTTAAAAATAAATAAACAAATAAATAAAATGGTTAAAATGTTGGGTTTTATGTTTTATGAATTTTATGAATTTATTAGAATAAATGAATTCAGTAATGTTGTAAGATACAAAACCATTACACAAAAATCTGTTATATTTCTATACACTAATAACAGACTATCAGAAATGAGAAATTTGAAAAACAATCCATTTAGAATTGCATCAAAAAGAATAAAATACCTAGAAATAAATTTAAGTAAGGAAGTGAAAGACTTGTGTAGTGAAAACTATGAGACATTAATGTAAGAAATTGAAGATACAAAAAATGGAAAAATAATTTTTGATCATGGATTATAATAATAAATACTTTTTAAATGTCCATACTACCCAAAGCAATTCACAGACTCAACGCAATCCTTATCAACATTCCAATGGTATTTTTCACAGAAATAGAAAAAACAATCTTAAAATTTGTATGGAGCCACAAAAGGCCCCAAATTCCCAAAGCAATCTTGAGAAAAATGAACAAAGCTAGAGATGTCACACTCCCTGGTTTCAAACTCTATTACAGAGCTATAATAATTAAAACAGTATAATTACTGGCATAAAAGCAGACAGATTAATCAACAGAATAGTAAGCCCAGAAATAAACACATGCATATTTGGTCAATACAATTACAAGAAAGGATCCAAGAATATATAGTGGAGAAAGGGCAGATCAATAAACAGTGCTGGGAAAACTAGACAGTCACATGCAAAAGAATGAAACTGGACTTGCATATACCATACACAAAAATTAACTCAAATGGGTTAAAGATATGAATGTAACACCTAAAATTATAAAAGTTCTAGAAGAAAACATAGATGGTAAGCTTCTTTTTTTTAATGTTTTTTAAAGTTTATTTATTTATTTTGAGAGAGACAGTGAGTACATGAACAGGGGAGGGGCAGAGAGAGAGAAAGAGAGAGAGGTAATCCCAAGCAGGTTCTGCAGGGACAGCACAAAGCCCAACAGGGTGCTCAAACTCACAAAACTGTGAGATGATGACCTGAACTGAAATCAAGATTTGGATGCTTAACCAACTGAGCCACCCAGGTACCCCAGGTGGTAAGCTTCTTAACATAAATTTTGGCAATGATTTTTTGAATCCGACACCAAAAATAAAAACAAAAGCAAAAATTAGCAAGTAGGACTATATCAAACTAAAAAGCTTCTGCACAACATAGGAAAATAATCAACAAGACAAAAAGGTAACCTACTGGATGGGAAAAGATATTTGCAAATCATATATCTTGTAAGGGGTTAATATTCAAAATATATAAAGAACGGTAACAACCCAATAGTGAAAACAAATAATTCTATTTAAAAATGGGGAGAAGATCTGAATAGACATTTTTCCAAAGACATACAAATGGCCAACAAGCACATGAAAAGATGCTCAACATCATTAATCTTCCAGAAAATGAAAATCAAAACCACAATGAGATATCACCTCACACCTGTCAGAATGGCTAGTATCAAAAAGATAAGAAATAACAAGTTTTGGTGAAGATATGGAGAAAAGAGAAAACTTGCGCACTCTTAGCGGGACTGAAAATTGATACAGCCACTATGGAAAACAGTTTGGAGGTTTCTCACAAAATTAAAAATATAATTATCAGGGTACTTGGGTGGCTCAGTTGATTAAGCATCTGACTTTTGATTTCAACTCAGGTCATGATCTCAGTTTGTGGATTCAAGCCCTGCATTGGGCTCTGCACTGACAGCACAGAGCCTGCTTGGGATTCTCTCCCTCTCCCTCTCTCTCTGCCCTTCCCCTGTTCATGCTCTCTCTCTCTCAAAATAAATAAGTAAACATTAAAAAAATAGAATTATCATATGATCCAGCAATTCCACTTCCAGGTATTTACAGGAATATATATGAAAAATGAAAACACCAATTTGAAAAGATAACAGGCATCCCTATGGCCCACTGCAGCACTCTTTCCAACAGAAAAGACATGGAAACAATCTAAGTGTCCAATGATAGATGAATGGATAATAAAATTGTGGTATATATACCATGGAATATTATTCAGCCTTAACAAGGAATGAATCTTTTTCATTTGCAACAATATGGATGAACCTCAAGGCTTGAGGATTTTATGCTAAGTGAAATAAGTTAGAGAAAACCAAATACTGCATAATCTTTTATTTGCCATCTTTAAAAAACAAAAAAAAACAAGATCATAGATACAAAAAAACATATTAGTAGTTGCCAGAGGCAGAGAGAGGGTAAGAGAAAAGGGCGAAGAGGGTCATAAGTAAAAAAAAAAAAAAAAAAAAAAAAGTTTTTAATTAAAAAATAATTTAAACAAAATTTTTTTAACATAATAAAATTCAGTCTCCATAGTCTCCAGTATTTTTCACAATGTCCAGGATACAATACAAAATCACTTAACATATCAAAAAATACAATAAACATTATTTATACTCAAACAGAAGGACAGGAAAGTGTGACCTCAGGATACTCTGGACATTAAAATTAGCAGACAATGATTTTTCTTAAGTTTATTTCTTTATTTTGAGAGAGAGGGAGAGAACACCAGCAGGAAAACTTCTGCTCCGTGAAAGCCGCTGGTAAAAGAGTGAAAAGAGAAGTCCAAGACTTAGAGAAAATACCAACAAAATATATATTGGAAAGAAGACTCTTATCTAACACATACCAAGAATTCTTAAAACTGAACAATAAAAAAAATAATAATAAAAATAGGGAGATTCATGAGATTCTTTGATGGACTATACCCCACTTCCAGTGCCACCATTCTGTCACTGAAATTGTTCTCAAGAAACTGAATGACCCATTGGAAAAAGCCAGGGCTGTTAATATGGGTGTTGCTGTGGGCTTGTCATATATGGGCTGTTTATTACATTAAGGTATATCCCCTTTATACCCAGTTTGAGTTTTTACCATGAAAGGATACTGAATTCTATCAAATGCTTTTCCTACATCTATGGAGATACTTATATGACTTTTATCCTTCATTCTGTTAATGTGTATCGCACTTGATTTATGGATGTTGAACTATCCTTGCATCTCAAGGATAAATCCTTCATGATGATGGGATATAATCCTTTTAATGTGCTGTTGAATTCAGTTTGCTAGTATTTTGTGGATGCTGCCCCATAATGATGTTTTCTCAATCTTAATATTCAGGGTCCTCCAACACAGTGGATGGTCCTCACACAGAGCTCCCAGTCAATCTTCATTTTCCTTCATTTCCAAACCAAGAATAGGCATATAAAAATCATCATATATTTAAGCAAAATCTACAGCATGGAAGAAAAAAATCATGGGAAGCAGAGAAAGAAACTGTCCTTTTAGGAAAAAGCAAGAATTAAGAGGAACAAAAAAAGCCATTTTAAAAGTATGCCCTGATTGAAGTAGTCTTTGGAGAGCCAAATATTTCAAACTTATCTCTTGTTTGATACACTGGGATTGTGAAACTTTGGAACAATAAACCAAGATTTGGAGTGGATAAAAGCTACGCTCTTCTTGCATTCTGATCAAAAGTTTATGGCCGGTAGACCCTTAGGAACACTGTCATATATCCTCAGAGATACAAGTACTCTAAAGATTGCTGTTATGTTCAAATCGAAACTAAGATATTAAAGGGGCACCTGGCTGGCTCCGTCAGTGCAGCATGTGTCTCTGGATCTGAGGGTCATGAATTCAAGCCCCACATTGGGCAGAGAGACTACAAAAACAAAACAAAAAACCCACTAAAATATTAAAAAATTTTGATGAGGGGAGGCTTGGTGGCTCAGTCAGTTAAGCATCCGACTTCAGCTCAGATCACAATCTCACTGCTCTTGGGTTCAAGCCCTGCGTCGGGCTCTGGGCTGACAGCTAGGAGCCTGGAGCCTGCTTCATATTCTGTGTCCATTTCTCTGCCCCTCCCCTGCTTGAGCTGTCTCTCTATATATGTATCCCTGTCTCTCTGTCTCAAATATAAAATAAAACATAACAAAAATTTTTCTCATTAAAAAATTTAGATGAAGTGTTTGATTGTTATAAAAGAAAAATTAACAGAGGAACCTGGGTGGCTCAGTCAGTTAAGCATCCAACTCTTGATTTCAGCTCATGTCATGATCTCATAGTTAGTGGGTTCAAGCCCTGCATCAGGCTCTGTGCTCTCAGGAGATTCTCTCTTCCCTCTCTTCCTCTCTCTGCCCCTGCTCCACTCACACACATGTGTGCGTGCTCTCTCTCTCTCTCAAAATAAATAAATGTTTTTGAAAAAACAAAAATTAACTCTTTAAAAAAGAGTCAATTAACAATTGACTCAAAATGAAGTAAACAAACTGAATGGAATAAACTGAAGTGGCAAAGTTCTACATCCCAGTTTTTACCAATGCATGAGAGGAAGAGAGAAGGAAAAAAGAAACCAGGCCCAAAGAGCTTTACTTGTTAATCTTCTATAAAGTCAACAAGTAACAATTATTAAGTTATTTAAATTTTACAGCCTTCATAAAAAGATAGAAAACTTCCAGGGCACCTGAGTGGCTCAGTTGGTGGAGCGTCCGACTTCAGCTCAGGTCACGATCTCGCGGTTTGTGAGTTCGAGCCCAGCACCCTGTGCTGACAGCTCAGAGCCTGGAGCCTGCTTTGGATTCTGTGTCTTAGTCTCTCTCTGCCCCTCCCCCACTTGTGCTCTGTCTCTCTCTGTCTTTCAAAAATAATAAATGTAAAAAAAAAGAAAAGGAAAAAAAAATTCCCAAGCAAAAATAATATATTAGCAAGTTTGAATTCAAAATTTGATTAAGAAGATAATATGTCATGATTAAGTAAATATTACCCACAGATGTCAGCAAAACTGGCAGGATAAGAAACTCTGAAAGTTCAATCCTCCATAAAATCAATGAAAAACTTGCAAAAATTGTCAGAATTTATTTAGTCAAGAAAAACTATTAGATATTGGTTAGAAGAGTGAGCTTTGTGGCATTTTAACTTACCCTACTCCCATCTCCTGCTTCCTAGCTATTCAGCAGCTTTGAAAAAACAACAATCCACATTTAGGTACTGGAGAGAGCAAAACAGACCTAGAGCTCTTTCAGAGGCTCAGTTCCAAAAAGGAGTCAGTATTTGATCTGTCTTGTTCCTATAAGGCCCTACTCAAAAGATCTGTCGTTATCAATAAGCAAGAAGGAAATGCCTCATCATATACAAGGGATTCGCAATAACATTAATTGCTAATTCCCCATCAGAAACCATGGAGGCCAGAAGGAAGTGGGAAGACATATTCAAAGTGCTAAAAAATTTAAACTATCAACCAAGAATTCTATATCCAGCAAAATTAACCTTCAAAAATGAAGGAGAAATTAAGACATTCCCAGATAATAAAAAAAGTAAGATAGTTCTTCTCTAGCAGATCTGCCCTACAATTAATACCAAAGGAACTTTTTCAGACTGAAATAAAAGGATACTAGACAGTGATAAAATAAAGAGCACCAATAAATGTAACTACATAGGTAAATATAAAAAATGGTATAAATGTGGTTTTTGTTTTTAATTTATTTTCCATCAAATATAAATGACAGCTGCATAATTCAATAATTATAAATCTACTTTGGCAGGCAAATAAAATTATAAAGATGTAATTTGTGACATAACAGCATATGGGCGTGGGTGGAATGGATCTATAGAGGAGCAAAGTTTTGTATACTGCTGAAATTAAGTTGGTGTTAATTGAAACCAGATTGTTATAAATTAAGAGGTTAATGGTAATCCCTAAAGCAATCTAAGATACATAGCAAAAGAACTGACAACTGATATTTTCTATAGTAGAAAATATCTGCTCTTTCCTTGTGGCGACCCAGGTGTGTGGAGGCAGAGGCTCAGGTGCAGTCAAGATTCAGCTCCACATGGGTGCCTGGGTGGCTCAGTCAGTTAAGGGTCCAAATTCAGCTCAGGTTGTGATCTCACAGTTTGTGAGTTTGAGCCTCGCATTGGGCTCCATGCTGACAGCTCAGAGCGTGGAGCCTGCTTTGGATTCTGTGTCTCCCTCTCTCTGCCCCTCCCCTGCTCATGCTCTGTCTCTCTCTCTCTCTCAAAAATAAGCATTAAAAAAAAAGTTGTTGTTTTTTTTTAAAGATTCAGCTCCACCCATAATCTGCCACCATGGCTGAGGAAGGCATTGCTGTTGGAGGTGTAAATACTGAGTTGCTGAAGACCACTCTCATCCATGATGAGAGTACATGGCCTAGTACATGGAATTCGCAAAGCTGCCAAAAGCTTAATAAGCGCCAAGCCCATCTTTGTGTGCTTGCATCCAACTGTGATGAGCCTATGTATGCCAAGTTGGTGGAGGCCCTTTGTGCTGAACACCAAATCAACCTGATTAAGGCTGATGACAACAAGAAGCTAGGGGAATGGGTAGGCCTCAGTAAAATTGACAAAGAAGGAAAACCCTGTAAAGCAGTTGTGTGGTGGCTAAGAACTATGGTAAAGAGTTCAGGCCAAGGATGTCATTGAAGAATACTTTAAATGCAAGAAATGAACAAATAGAAAACTTGGTTCTTATTCCAAGAAAAGAAGGAAAGAAAGAAAGAAAGAAAGAAAGAAAGAAAGAAAGAAAGAAAGAAAGAAAGAA
>NW_024412400.1:73310358-73313017 GCF_014898765.1 Herpailurus yagouaroundi | reverse complement strand
GAAAGAAAGAAAGAAAGAAAGAAAGAAAGAAAGAAAGAAAGAAAGAAGAAAGAGAAAGAAAGAAAAGAAAAGAAAAGAAAAAGAGAGAAAGAAAAGATCTATTTAAAATAAAAGAAAGGAGTAATGGAGAACTGGAGGATCAAAAAAAAAAGACATAAGATATGTTAAAAAAAAGCAAAATGTGTAATTCCTACCTTATTAGTAATTGTATTAAATGTAAACAGATTAAACTCTCCAATTAAAAGGGAGACATTAATGAACAAAGAAACATGATGAAGCTATATGCTTTATACAATAGACACACTTCAAATTCGAAAACACAAATAGGTTAAAAGAAAATGGAAAAAGATATACCACGTGAAAAGAAATGAAAAGAGCTAGAGTAGTGATATTAACATCAGACAAAACAGAATTTAAGACAAAAATTGTTACTAGAGGGGCACCTGGGTGGCTCAGTTGGTTAAGCATCCTACTCAGCTTCAGCTCAGGTCATGATCTTACAGTTCATGGCTTCAAGCCCCACATTGGGCTCTGGACTGACTCTGTGCCTGCCTCTCTTTCTGCCCCTCCCCCATTCACATGCACATGCTCTCTCTCTCAAAAATAAAAAATTGTAATAATTTTGTATTATTATAATTTTTGTATATAATAATTTATTATTGTAAATAATAAAAAAATTCAAAAAATTGTAGTAGAGATAAAGAATGACATTTTATAATGATAAAAAATGTGAACCAAGAAGATATAACATTTATAAACATATATGCATCTAACAGAGCTTCAAAATGCGGGAATAAAAAACTGACAGAATTAAAGAAAGAAATAGTTAATTCAACAGCACTAATTGGAAATTTCAATATCCTCATTTTCAATTATGGACAGAACAGCTAGACAGAAGATCAGTAAGGAAATAGAAGCTTTAAACAACACTAAAAACCAACTACACCTAACAGACATCTACAGAATGCTCTGTAACAGAAAAATACATATGCCACTCAAGTGCACATAGAATATTCTCTAAAACAGATGATATTTTAGGACATAAAACAATTCTTATTAATTTGGGAACTGAAATCATGCAAAGTGTATTCTCTGATGACAATGGAGTGAAACTAGAAATCAATAACAGAAGGAAATTGGGGAAATTAAACAACACATTCCAAAATAACCAATGGGTCAAAAGAAATCAGAAAGGAAATTAGAAAATACTGTGAGATTAATGAAAACAAAAATACAACTTCTAACAATGTGGAACTGAGTCAAAGCATGGCTCAGACGAAACTTTATAGCTGTAAATGCCTACTAATAGAAAGAAGCTAGGGGCATCTGGGTGGCTCCA
Organism: Herpailurus yagouaroundi; assembly: GCF_014898765.1. Taxonomy (NCBI): domain Eukaryota; kingdom Metazoa; phylum Chordata; class Mammalia; order Carnivora; family Felidae; genus Herpailurus; species Herpailurus yagouaroundi. Next base: position 73,311,678 of record NW_024412400.1, on the reverse strand, counting down.
GTTGAGCATCTGACTCTTGGTTCCTGCTCAGGTCATGGGTCCTGGAATTGAGCTCTGTGTTGAGCTCTGCACTGAGCCTGGAGCCTGCTTAAGATTCTCTATCCCTCCCTCAGGCCCCTCTTCCCTGCTTGTATGGTCGAGGAGGAGGAGGAGGAGGAGGAGGAGGAGGAGAAGAAAATATTTTTTTAAATAAAATAATTAAAAATTAAAAAAGAAGTTTAATTCTGCATATCTCTACACCCTTCCCTTCAGTGACTACACTCGATAATTTAAAAATAGCATTTATAACATTTAAAAGCCTTCTCTAATACATGGCCCATTTCCTGGCTACTGTATTTCTGTGTAAACAGTAATATTTTCATCACTCACATATAAGACTGGAAACTCTGTCCCCTTCCTACCTTTGTCCCACCTGATCTTCACCAGAAGGGCGGAACAGGATTCTCTCTCTTCCTACTCCATGCTCACACCAAATGAAAAGAAGATGATTTACCATAACAATAAATTAACTGCAACAGGAAAGGTTTGTTTGTTTGACAGGTCTCCAGTGTGGAGATGGTGAAGATCCAGGGCAAGACAGAGCCTGGTAGGGGGAGGGGTAAATGGAAAGAAGACAGGAGAACAAGAGGGAAACAGACTTCCTAGTGCCCCAGGTAGTGAATTCTCAACTGTCTGAAAGGTGACCTGAGGAAAGTATTTCACATAAATCATTCAACTCCAAATTTATCCTTGATTCTGTCTAATGAATGCTGTCTGGTATTTGAGACTGAGCCCATATGTCTTTCTAACTATGGCAGTTAATTTATTACAAACTATATTTCAGTGTATGGAGAATGAGTGATTCTGTTCTTAATTCCATTTTTCTTTTCATTTGCTTAACAGTCACTAAGCCCCTCCCCTACAAGCTAATCCTACTCTGCTGACAGATTCCTTTCAGTGATATCATTGCTTCACTATTCTTTTTTTCCTTTTATAAAACCCTTCAACTTTGAATGATCTAAGCATCTCAACTAAAGGATATGTCAAAAATAAAGAAATGCAAGCATAAATGAATTGTGTCATTAAACCAATAGAACTTGGGGAGCACCTGGCCGGCTCAGTGAGTGAAGCAAGTGACTCCCAACCTCAAGGTTGTGAGTTCAAGCCCTACATTGGGTGTAGAGATTACTTAAAAATAAAATCTTTAGGGGCATCTGGATGGCTCAGTCAGTTGAGCATCTAACTCTTGATTTTGGCTCAAGCCATGATCCCAGGGTCATGAGATCAACCCCCTCATCAGGCTCTGTGCTGAGCATGGAGCCTGCTTAAGATTCTCTCTCT
>NW_024412400.1:73185734-73310258 GCF_014898765.1 Herpailurus yagouaroundi | reverse complement strand
TTTTTATAATTTATATAGAATCACTATTTTTAACAATATCCTTGTTCTAAGGATATTGATCTCACCTCTAGGCTAATGACTGCCAAATTTGATTTTTCCATACCAAATTCTAACTCATACTCCATAATTCAGTTGCCTATTGAACTTTCATTAGATGTCTCATTGTCACAGCACCAAAATACTTAAATGGCACTTGATTCCCACAGAGTTCCCAGTAACAAATCCTCTCATGGTCCTTCTGTATCTCACTTGTTCCTGGGAATTAGGACAGCTTTGCTGGTGCCCTCATTTCAATAAGCCCATCATTAAGGCAACAACTTCAGCTTCTGCCTAAAGTTTCTCTCTCCACAAGGCTCAGGCTCAATCTAAAGTACCAAGGTCTCCTCCTCCCCATTTCCAGTCACATCTGATGAGGGAGCATAAAGCAAGCTGAGGACAAAACAGAAGCTAGCAACCTCCCACCCCCAGGTGGGATTTTTGTGACATTCCCCAGGCACTCCTGGTAGCCCAAGAACAAAGGAAAGGACAGAAAACAAGTGGTTAAACTGACAGAGTCTCCATCAGTTTACAAATATCTTATCAACAGCCTTACCTCCAGGAACTCCCTACTATCTTAATGAGAATGCTTTGCTAGAGGTAAAACAACCCTAGCTTGACAATAGCTAGGCCTCCAGTAATCTGTGAGTCTTCTTTAGCATATGGAAATCCCTTTAAGAAACTTCCTCTTAGGGGCGCCTGGGTGGCGCAGTCGGTTAAGCGTCCGACTTCAACCAGGTCACGATCTCGTGGTCCGTGAGTTTGAGCCCCGCGTCGGGCTCTGGGCTGATGGCTCAGAGCCTGGAGCCTGTTTCCGATTCTGTGTCTTCCTCTCTCTCTGCCCCTCCCCCGTTCATGCTCTGTCTCTCTCTGTCCCAAAAATAAATAAACGTTGAAAAAAAAAATTTAAAAAAAAGAAACTTCCTCTTAAAAATGAAAGACTGGGACTTCATCAAGATAAAAAGCTTCAGCACAGGGAAGGAAACAATCAGCAAAACTAAAAGGCACCAAAAGAATGGGAAAAGATATTTGCAAATGATATATCAGATAGATAAAGGGTTAGTATCCAATATCTATAAAGAACTTCTCAAACTCAATACCTAACAACAAAAACAACAACAAAAATCCAGTGAAGAAATGGGCAAAAGTCATGACTTTTCCAAGAAAGAAATCCAGATGGTTAACAGACACGTGAAAAAAATGCACAACATCATTCATCATCAGGAAATACAAATCACAACCACCATGAGATACCACCTCACTACCCTATGACCCAACAATTGCACTACTAGGTATTTATCCAAAGGATACATAAATGCTGATTTGAAGGGACACATGCAACCCAATGTTTATAGGAGCACTATTGACAATAGCCAAAGTATGGAAATAGCCCAAATGTCCATCAACTGATGAATGGATAAAAAAGATGTGGTATATACAATGGAAAATTACTCAGCACTCAAAAAGAATGAAATCTTGCCATTTGCAACAATGTCGATGAAACTAGAGTGTATTATGGTAAGCAAAATAAATCAGTCAAAAAATGACAAATATCATATGACTTCACTCATAAGATACAAAACAGATGAAAATAAGGGAAGGGAAGCAAAAATAATATAAAAACAGAGAGGGAGGCAAACCATAAGTGACTCCTAAATATAGAGAACAAACTAAGGGCTGCTGGTGGGGTGTTAAGCAGGGGGAAGGGCTAAAGGGTGAGGGGCATTAAGGAGGACACTAGTTGGGATGAGCACTGGGTGTTACATGTAAGTGATGAATTACTAAGTTCTATTCTTGAAAAAAATATATTTTTTTCTTAAAAAAAAAAAAAAAAGAAACTTCTCTTGACTTACTTCCCCCAACTCCACAGTATATAAGCAGTCACTCTTCACAACCATCCAGTGCAGATCTTACTGCCCATGGGTCCTGTCCCATGCTTTAATAAAATCACCTTTTTGCACCAAAGATATCTCAATAATTCTTTCTTGGACATTGGCTCTGGACCCCCAACACTCCAAAACCCCGTCAACATCCAACCACAATCCTTATGCAATTAAACCCTGTGACAGTTTATCTCACAGGCCTACATATAAATCTGTTTTAGACTTATAGTAATATCACTGTAAACTAGTCTGTTCTCTCTTTTCTCTCTACTCCCTCCTCTCTCTCTCTTTTCCTCTTCTTTCCTCCCTCTTTATCAACTAAATTCAAAATGTCACATCAGCTTGTCCATTCCATTTATAATCTATGTTATAAGAGCTCCCAAGGAAAATTAGATACATGAGACTATATGAAAACTATATGAAGAGATCTCTTCAACTATGTTCCTCTTCATTGGAAGTAAATGGAATAACCATGATTTGTGCTTTCAAGCAAGGTATGCAAGATTTTCTATGTCCATTCCCAGCAGATGAACAATATTTTTGCAACAAAGGAAAAAAATGCAATTTCTTCATATTCTTTGTTAAGATCCTTTATTTATTTATAGTCAGATCTTGCTAGTTTTTTTATATTGCTATAAAGAACAAGGAGACTTTGGATTTCAGTGATGGTGGCCAAAGTAATTCAGATCATCCTCTGAAAAAAGGCAAACTGGAAAGAATAGATAACATACATAAAACATTGACTTGGATAAGTCAGGACAGCTAACAAGATTAAAGAATAATTTATCTGAAATATTAGAGAAGTCAGAGATTCAGAGAGTTTAGCCAAACATTGGCCTCTTTTGCCTTGACTGGTGGCATTTGCCAATTTTGGGTGAGGTGACTGAGATACTATAGAGCGTTTTTTGACAGGTTTATGCAGCAAGGATGACAAAATTGATTCCAGGCTTCCCAATGATAAGAGCTCCAGTAAACCATCCATCTTTGTATTAGCACTCCCAAAGAGCATTCTCTGTTGAGTTGAGAGAACCAGAATGAAACCCAGCTTCAAGTTAGTTATCTGAGTGGTTTAGAAAATATTAGTTGGATTAAAGTAATTACATAAGTAGGTGTTTGTAGACATTTGGAAAAGGGAGAAAAAAAATCCCTTATGGAAAATATAACATTTCTCAAGTTCCAACTAATTTCTACAAACAATTTTTAAATGAAATATCTGGCAGAAAATGAAGTATAAGCAAATACAAGAGAAGTCAGGACAACAAATAAGAATAAGTATAAACAACAAACAGCTCTAGATTTGATCATACATGAACTTAAAATAGCTATGCTTTTTTTTTTCATTGAAGAGATTAAAATTTTTGTCAGTGAGCTAAAACTATACCCAGTGACCAGAAAGTTTATAAAGAGCCAAACAGAAATTCTAAAATTGAAAAGGAACCAAAATTAGGAACCCAACTGCTGTGTTTAGCAGCATATTAAACTTAGCTAATGAGGGAATCTATAAACTGAAAGATCAGGAAAAAAAAAAAAAACTTTAATAAGGAAGCACAGAAATAGAAAAGGATGCACAAAACAGAATTCAGAGTTTTGTGGTTTTAAGAAATATCCATAATATATCTTATATATTCCATATATCCACAATATATCTTAAGATATATCCACAATATATATTTGACATTCGTCCTCTCAGAAGTTAGAGTTTAATTCCTCTCCTCTAGACTGTGGGCTGGACTTAATAATTTACTTCTAACAAATGGAATATGGTGGAAGTAACAGTGTAGAACTTCCAAAATTAGGTCATAGAAGGCATTACAATCTCTTCCTTGCATTCTCTCTCATTTCACTTAATCTGGGGATAGCCAGATACCCTATCATGAGACATGCAACAGCCTTATGAAATATACTATCCACGTGGTGAGGAAATGTGGCCTCCTTTCAAGAGCCATGTGAGCAAGCCATTTTGAAAGAGTTCCCTTAAGCCACATAAAAACCTTTAGATGAGTATGGCTCTAACCAACATCTCAACTGCAACCTCATGAGGGAGCCTGAGCCAGAATGATGATTGCTCTATAATTCTTGATCTAAAGAAACTGCATTATAACTAATGTTTGTTGCTTTAAGCTATAAATTTTGGGGTGGTTTGTTATTCAGTCATGGATAACAAATTCACAGAATAAAAGAAAACAGATGCAGTAAGAATTTTTTACATGTTATCTAACTGAGGTTTCAGTAAAAGAGAAAACTGAAAACAGGGTAAAAATAATACCTGAGGAAATATGACTGAGAATTTTTCAAACCGAAAACAAAAATCCATAGGTTCGTGAAGAAAAACTATTCCCAAGAAATGTAAACTAAAAAAAAATCCACATCTGGGGCACCTGGGTGGCTCAGTCGGTTGAGCGTCCAACTTCGGCTCAGGTCATGATCTTGCAGTCTGTGAGTTCGAGCCCCGCATCGGGCTCTGTGCTGACAGTTCAGAGCTTAGAGCCTAATTCTGATTCTGTGTCTCCCTCTTTCTCTGCCCCTCCCCCACTCATGCTCTGTCTCTGTCTCAGAAATAAATAAACATTAAAAAAAAACCCACATGTAGGTATAATTAAATTGCTGAGGGAAAAAAAGATAAAGATAAAAACTTAAAAGCACACCCCTCCAAAAAATGATAGAGGTACAAAACTATACTGAGAGACCTTTCTTCACACCAGAATACAATGGGAACCACAGCTAATGAAATGGCTTATTTAAAGTTATAAAAGAAATTAGCTATTAATCTACAGCTATATAGAGAATATACCCTTTAATAAACAAAACAAAGATATTTCTGAGTAAACAAAAATTGTAGGTCACCAACAGGCCTGCAATAAAGAACTACTGGAAGTATTTCTTCAGGTGGAGGAAATATGATCACAGACAGAGGCATGGAAATGAAGAAAAGAAAAACAAAAAGAATAAAGAACAGCAGGGATGATAACTATAGGGGTAAATCTTAGTGAATACTGACTGTATAAAATAAAAATAAGGTTTTCAGCATTTAAAATGCATGTATAATTAAAATATATGAAAATAACACAGAAGGCAGAAAGGGGACAAAGTCTTTTAAGAAATCACAGAAGTATTAATGTATATTAGATTCTAGTAAGTCGAAAAGCCATGTTATACTATTAAGAGTAGCCACCACAATAACAGTAAAAGAGTGTGTAACTAACAAGTAATGGAAGAGCAGAAACAGAATTCAAAAAACAAAACACTTGACTAATCCAAAAGAGGATAAGAAAGAAACACTGCAGTTAAATTCTCTGCTCAGGGTGTCACATGGCTGAAACCAAGTTGTCAACTCAGGCTGCAATCTCACCTGAGGCTTAGGGGCCTCTTCCCAACTCAGTGCAGTTATTGACAGAATTCAGTTCTTGCAGGTGTAAACTAAGGACTCATTTTCTTATTGGCTGTCAGCTCCTACAAGTTGTTCTCAGCTCCCAGAAGCCACCTTCAGGTCCTAGCCACAGGCCTTTTGAAACATGACGGCTTACTTCTTCAAAGCAAGTGGGAGAATCTCCTTCCAGTCTGCTATGACAGTTTCTTACATAAAGTAATATAACCACAGGAATGACTATCAAATCACCTTTGCCATATTATGTAATCTAATCAAGAGCAATGAGCCCACCATGTCCACAGGTCCAGCCCACACCCACAGGGATAAATCATGCTATGGATGAACACCAGTGCCTCGGAATCTTGGGAACTATCTTAGAATTTGACTTAGCACAGTGTGGACTGTGGGGAGGGAGAGAATACAAAGGAATGGGAAAACCTTGAATGGGTAGAGAGTAACTGGAAAAGGGAATAAAACGGATTGAGGAGTGATGGCAAGGGGAAAAAGAGCTGAGCAAACAGCATTGAGGGGAACTGGGAGCGCTTAGAGCTTTGTCTGTCAATAGATTTTGTGTGAGGCAGACAGTAAGAAAGAGACAACAAGGACACAAGACCTTAAAGAAATTCTTCTATTACGTCTTAGTCCCTCTTAAAATATTTTCTTCAGAGACTGCCGAAAATATCTTAATTTCTTTCAACAAATTGTATGTGCAATTATTTTTGTTTGTTTTTATGTTCTGCTTCACTGTTGTTCCTATCAGTGCAAATATGTGCTCAGAATGAACTTCAACATGAGCCAACATTGTTTTGATTATACTGGAAAGATCAGGCTTAGGACGCAAACAGACCTTAAGTAAAATCTCTAGTCCTTCACGTACTGGCTAAGTTATGTTTTTAAACCAAGAGCCGCTTATTAAGCACTATGTGCCTATGCTAACTGATGTTGCTTACTTTAGCTGATGATCAAGATATTGCCTCTAGTGGACTGTTTTATCTCCTATAACCTGGTTAAGTGACAGCTGTGATCACCAGCTTATCCAGAGTGACAATGAAATAACTAAATGTTGTTAATTGCTTCATTACTTCCTTATGGATAAATTGCTTACAGATAAATTCCCTAATGTCCTTATGGTTACATGCATTAAAAAGGGTATCTATAACTGTCTCAAGTACATAATAAATGTCAGCTTCTACTATGATAGTTTTTATTATTTCTTGCATCCTGGTAAACCAAATAGTATATATTATTATTAAGTCATGATCTGAAAAACAGAAGAGTGAAATTAAAACATGTCAGGAGGAAAGATCATACTAAGATAATGCTTCCCAGCCTAGACTGCAAAAGCACCACAGAGGCTGAGGTTTTCATCTGTCTCACCGTAGATTTTTTCTCAGAGCTCTGCTCTGAGTGTTCAGTGAGTACAGTAAGTGCTCAATGAGTACAATATTTAATGAATGAAAACAATATTCAATGTCTGAATACCAACTGTATTTGTGGTACACAATGGCCTATTGAGGGATCCAGGTTCGGATCCAGGTTCAAAGTAGAGGTAGAAGACTTACCTGTCAGAAAGTGAAGGGCTTGGTAGGGCTTAGGAGAGTGGAAAATAAATTATGTTCTTTTTTTTTTTTTTTTCAACGTTTATTTATTTTTGGGACAGAGAGAGACAGAGCATGAACGGGGGAGGGGCAGAGAGAGAGGGAGACACAGAGTCGGAAACAGGCTCCAGGCTCTGAGCCATCAGCCCAGAGCCTGACGCGGGGCTCGAACTCACGGACCGCGAGATCATGACCTGGCTGGAGTCGGACGCTTAACCGACTGCGCCACCCACGCGCCCCCAAATAAATTATGTTCTTGATAGAAGATACTGTAAGTAATAAGTTCATTCATTTTACAAATATCCTTTGAGTACTTTCTATATGATAATAGATATGATAATAGATCTTGTAAGGAGTAAAGTATATGAGACATGATTTCAACTCACAAGAATCTTCAGTTCAATAGAGAAAATACTTGTATACCAATAATTTCTATACAAGGCTAGATGAGGTAAGCGGCATGTGTAAAACAAAATTGTACAGTTTAGAGAAAAGAGATCACTTTAGACCATGGACTAGCTCAGTGCCATGAGCCAAATTCATCCTGTGGGTTGTTTTTCTCAACGTCCACAAGCTAAAAAGGTAGTTTTCACATTTTGATAGAAGAATAAATCGATTACATATGGCCTGGACAGCCTAAATTTTACTATCTGTTACTTTACATAAAGTTTATGGACACCTGTTCACAATGAACAAAGAAGAATAAACAAAAGAAAGCTTCACCACAGGCACACTGGATCTGGGCCTTTAACTGACGGACAGAGATATGGGATGGGGAAAGGGCACTTGGAACAGAGAGAATCGCTTGAATAAAAACCCAGGGGCAGTGGACTTGAGTGCACATCTGGAGAATAATGGTGACAAATCCTATTTGGCAGGACTATGAGGTTTATGAAGGGAGAAGTGGAAGAGTCTGGAATGATTGTGTGGTGGGTGGGCTAAAGAAGTTGACTATGCAGTCACCAAGGACATCGCAGTTGCCAGGAAGAATTTCATGGGGTTTTTGCAATGGCCTCTCTTCAAGGACTCTAGAAGACGATTTGTTTCACAGTAGAGCACTATAGCAATGAGATGCTTATGACAATTAGCCAGGAATGAATCCCATGCTTCATTCTGGCCACCAAATATCTTACAAAGGCAACACGTATCCCCTTAACTTCAGCCTACGTCAAACTGAAACTCCCAAACGGGTGCCTAAAGACACCTTGTTTTATTACATCTCATCTCCTCCACCATCTACCTCCCTGAAAATGTGATTTAAAATGGGACTTCAGACAGACCCTCCAGTGTAGCTTTTGTTTCACATGACACTATGTTATTAATTCATGACACTATATTATTAATAATATTCACCAACAAGTCGCAGACCCACTATTTCACCCTCATTTAGTGGCAATCTCCTGCAATCAAATAATTGTGCTTGTCTGTCTGGCCCAGGCACAAGATGCACTTACACAGACTGTTCTGCTGGTCAGTTCCATTTGCTGACAGCTCAGCAGGGAGGGCTCAATTTACTCAATGCATAAAGCTACTACATACACGTGGAACCCTGGCTGGGGAAGGGGGAAAAAGAACTGAGAAACACAACAGAAAAAGACATGCAAAGATGGAATGAAATGGAGGGTTGATTGGGAAATCTCCGTTTGGAAAAAGGCACCTAGGCTACCCCAATTTCCAAGTCCCCTGAAATTCTGAGTGCCTCAATTTTCCTTCCTCACAGACTGAGAGCAGAGTCTTTATCTACAAATACATGCCCCCTAAGGCTGTCACCCTGGTCAAATACATTTCATTTTTCTGACTGGCCCTCCACTCATGCTCTGGACCAAATAAGGAGAACAGTTCTGGTAATTAAAAAGTAAATCAGGAAGTCAGACTAAGAGGCAGTAAGGAAAAAATGAAACAGCTTGAGAAAAGGGAAGCAAAAATCACAGGAGACATAGTTATAAATTATTTTATAATAGCCACAGGGCAGGGCAGGCTCAGCTGACTGGATGCAGATGAGGCTGACTGGAGTAAACAGTGTCTGGACCTTGGGCCCTCCTTTCTGGCTTCATAGCAACCCCTCCACTTCCCCATTACCCTAGGTCTTTGAATGGTTCCTACCTGGGCAGTCTTTGGTCCCACTTGTTCTAAATCTCTTCTTTCTTCCTTTCTTTCTGTACTCCAATTAAAGTATTCCTCTTACTAGTTATAACCCCAAAAGTATCTCTTAAAATACTTCACAGAGGAGCTGTTGATCACAGCTCAGTATTCATATCCAAACAGGGAACAACAAGATGAATTCCCAATGGTAGATTGTCAGGTCATAGCAGGATCAGTGGAGGAAAGGAGGGCAGGAATAGGATAAGTGGAGGTGGAATGAAGAAGGAAAGGAAGAAAATATATACTGAGCACCGTTTAGTTTTACATATAGCATTATGTGAGCAGCTGCCTACATAAGATTCCCTAAGCTAAATGGTTGTTAGTCAGGAACTTAAGACTCCATTAATCCAGATCTGAGATAATTCCTAAAAAACAGTGGTCGGAAAGACAGGAAAAGGTAATTCTGTGACCCTCTCATCTCATGACCCTAACATTACACACACCTGGAGTGTGGACAATAAGGGTGGGCAGTTACTGAACTGTGTCAGCGCTTTAGAAGTCAGTCAACCACTCCGAGGCCCTGTATAAAGCAAAGCTGTTGGGGAAAAAATGGTCTCTACACTTTCTTCTCGTTCTTAAATTATATAATTTAATTTCATCAAAATTATTAGATTCAGTTAAAATAATTGAATTAAAATGTTAATTAACTATATGGTTAAAATATGTAATTCAATGAATTTTGTCAAATTTCCCCCTCTATAAGGTCATTCCTACAGCAGATAAACATACTTTTATTTCTTCCATCTTAAAAAAACAAAAACCCCTCCTTACACTACTTCTCCCTCTGGGAACTGTCCTCTTTCTCCAATTCCTTTCTCAGCAAAATTCTTTGAAAGAGATGTCTTAAAATCCCTATCTCTATTCTTCTGTCCCCATCACAGCACAGAAGCTCTTCTCATATCACCAGTGATCTCTAGCAGTCAATTCTCAGTTGTTGTTTCATTTGACTATTAGCAGCATTTTACACACTTCTCCACTCAACACTTTCTTCATTTGACTTCCAGGACACCACACTCACCTGGTTTCTGGTCACCCTTTAGAGTCTAACTTTCTGGTTCTTCCTCATCTCCCTGAATTCCGAACACAGAGGATCCACAAAACAGCCCTTATTCCTCTTTCTCTCTCCACTTAGGCAATCAATGATTTCATCTGTTCCTTGGCCTTGAAGACTATCTCTGGGCTGATGACTCCCAGACCTCTCTCTTGACATCAGACTTATACATCCAAAAGCCTATGTGAAAACATTCTTTATATACCTAATTGATATCTAAATTCAAATTCAACATGAAAAAAGTTCCCCAGCTTGTTCTTCCTGAAGTCTTTCTGGTCCCATCCAGTGGCAACTCAATCCTTCCAGCTGCTCAAGCCTACACTTTTGGAGTCACTGTTGACTCCTTTCTTTTTCTCACACACTACATTTCCTCCATCAGCAAAATCTATCAGTTCTTTCTTCAAAACATAAGCAGGAGTCCAGCCCTCCTTTCCATTTCCACTGCTACCATCATCTCCTACTTGAATTATTTCAGTAGCTTCTTAGAACAGTCACCACCCATGTTAGAGACAGACAGAAAGCATAGCCAAATGGAGTAACTGGGGAGAATTTAATAAAGGAACTATTTACAAAGGTATCAACAGGATTAAGAGAAACTCAAAATGATGGCCAAAGTGTCTGCGTCTAATAAGACCACTGGGGCCTTAGTAGTAGTAGTAGTCCCTACTACTCTTAGACTTGAAGGAGCAAGGAGTGGGAATAACACACATATGTTCACATGCAAACACACACATATGAGAGAAACTGTATTCTTCAGTGGACAAACTCAGTCAGCCTGTGGCAACCACTAGGTATGAAGATGGAGAAATGAACATCATTAACTGACTGTCCTACCTTCTCATCTTCTGATCATGGACATAAATGAACCCCAAGCCAGAATACAAGAGAGCTTCCTAACTTCGTGCGTTCCTCTGGGATATAGAGCAGCATGGAAAATGACAGAGAAGGGATCTGTAGGGAAAAACAATATATCTGGCAAAATATCCTCATCTGCAAAACAGAAATAAGTATTATTGTCATGAAGTAAAGTGAAATAATCTACATAAAGAATACAGCACAATGTCTAGCACATAGGTTTTAGGGAAAAACAATCTTATTTGCCTGGTATCATATTTCCAAGTGTGGAATTTTATGGAGCTATGCTTTCCATACTTCCTATCATGACCAATTAATGGGCTGTAAACTTCATGGGTTTTCCAAGCATTTTTTTCTAAGAAACAGAAATGACCAGCATACATCTCATGAAGTAAGGATAAATATTGTCTCAAAAATATTCATTTCAATTAAATTCAATTTAAATACACATAAAATTCAAACTCAAAATAATACCTAGGACTCAGAATGTTTTTTCTCCTTCCATTTGGGAGCTACTGAAGCCTTGGCTATCTCACCCCTCACTTATCTCATGACCACTACTTCCTTGAACTGCTCTTTTGTAATCTAGGATTTTGCTAGCAAAACATCTTTGGCTCAGATGAAATTCAAAGAGGTATTGCCCTGGCTTAGGTACCCCAACTGGTAAGCTACACTGGAAGACATATTATTTTAGTATTTAAAGATGGAGTTGTTCAAATTCTTGAACTCTGCGATCCAAAAGGCCTCACAATTTTGCAGAAAGGAAGAAAATTTCAAACGCAGATACTCATTTGAAATGCTTTTTCAAACCCTATATTGCTTGTGTCACTGTTTTACCTTTGAACATGATGGAGAAATTCTAGCTACAGGGAATAAACACCAAACTGTCTTCTTTGAGGTAGAAAAAGATTATAAGCTAATCGATTATGTTACTATTCTTGGACCTGTTTGCCAATTAATATGGTCTTTGACCTCCCATCCTGAAAGTACTTTACTGATTATCTGTGAAACGGCTATGCTCTTGAAACTCTATTTCCAACCATTAAGGAGGAAGGGGAAGATAGTGATGTAGTTTCCTATGAAATCAAAGACACGTGCATAAAATGTTTCCATTCCTCAGGTGTCAAATCTAAGATTCTGTGATTAACAGAAACAGAAAAGAGAAATAAATAAAAGGAGCCAGAAGAGAAAGAAATGAAAGAAAGGAGGAAACGGACAGCAGCAGAGATGAGAGAAGATGGAGAAAAGGATTTCCAGGGCAAAAAGGAGGAAGAGAAACCATTATCTGAAATCTTTATTCCATCAATTCCCTGTCACATCCTCTATGGATTTTACTCTGAGCCAGGGAAGTTCTAGGCTTTTTTGGGAGGGTATGATTCTGGTTTTCTATATCATTGTGAGTTCCCCCCATATGACAAAAGTAGTGATATCACAGAAAAGAAAGATGAACTTGTTGATTTTCATCTTCTTGAAGATACAGAGGATAATACCATCCAAACTATCACTTTCAGCATTAACCAAGATATGATGTTTTTTGGAATGCAAATGCAATGCAAATTGCTTAAAACAGAGCAATTCAAGTCTATATCCTAAATCAGAAAAATCCTTCACTGACAACTATGGTGGACTACTGGCACTTCAATATGCATGACAATATGCATGGATGGATTAAAGGCATCTATCCTAGCTTGATGACCATTTCTTGGTGACTACTGGAATAGATAATAATATTTTTGCTTTCACCATTTTTTCTGAATTTGAGCTAAAGAAAGCCATCAAAGACCAAGTGCTGTTGCTCAGGTTTGGAACTGAAGCAGAGCCAATTACAGAAGATATTGAAGATCCCAAAGCCTATGGTATTGAGAACACCAGAAGAAAAAGAGAACATGATAAGTTAATGAAAGAAGTGAAAGAAATAAAGGTGGGAGGAAAGAACAACTCAAAGCTTTGAGGAAAAAAATTTGGAAACTCCTAGAAATGAACGAATAATTACCAAAGTGAGGCATCTAAGTGGCTCAGTCATTTGAGCATCTGACTCTTGATTTTGGCCCAGGTCATGATCTTAGGGTCATGGGATTGAGCCCCATGTCAGGCTCTGCACTAAGCACGGAGCCTGCCTAACATTCTTTCTCTCTCTCCTTCTCTCTCGCAAACAAACAAACAAAATTAAAAAAAAATTACCAATGCATACACAATTTAAATGAACAGATTTTGATCTAGATTCCAAAATTCATGCCAGGATTGACAGCTTATAAAATTCAACAAGTGGGAAAGGAATTTGCTTCGGAAGAAGAGAAACATCAACTTGGCTTCATGAAGCTACAGAACAGATTTCATGATTCATTGTAAAGTGATACTATTGGGGAGCCTGGGTGGCTCAGCTGATTAAGCATCTGACCTCAGCTCAGGTTGGGATCTTGCAGTTTGTGGGTTTAAGCCCCACATCGGGCTCTATGCTTACAACTCGAAGTCCGGAGCCTGCTTCAGATTCTGTCTCCTTTCTCTCTGCCCTTCCATGTTTGCACTCTGTCTCTCTCTGTCTCTCTCTCAAAAATGAATAAAAATTAAAAAAAATTAAGAAAAAAAAGCAAGTGATACTATTGTGGTTCATGCCATACAAAGTGATCACAAGTATCTTCCGATAGGTTTGTGAAGCCCTCTAAGTACTCCAAGTCCAAATGAGTAAGTCAGTCAAAGAGAAGAACAAGTAAATTGGAGAGGTTTGAAAAAGGGAGCTGGAAGAAAGGGTGGCCAGAAACATACAGGTGGGATTAGTAGTGTGCTGGAAGAATCGATTACAGAAAAAAGGAAGAAATGTCGGCATAAAACCCTAAGTGAAATTACAGTGGAAAATCAAATTGAGAAAAGGAGGAAATATATAAAAACTGAAAGGGCCCAATTTAAGATTCAGCAGTGAAAAAAAAGAATGGAAGAAACCATACAACAGTAAATCTTATGATGACTATGAATATCCCAAAGATGCTCAAACCATCAAAGAGGCCCAGTTGTAACACGGCACACGGCAGACTTCAACCTGAAGACAGCCTCAGACTATAAGATACCTGAGCACATGAGAATAAACACTGTCAAGAAGAAAGAGAAACTGGGACACCCAGACTCCATGGCCCATTCAAACAAAATGCACATGAACAAGTGCATCCTCTCTCTTCAAGACCTTAAAGTGGCTGTCATCAAAGAAATACAGTGCCTGGTACAAGAACTGAAGAGCATTCAGTCGATTCTTCCCCACATATCCCAGCATATTCCTAGTCCCCAAATGCCCCAGATACACCCAGGAGAAGTTCCAGAAAAGATATTTCAATATGATGAGGAAATGCTCCTAGTTTTAAGCAACTCTTAAGTAAATGAAGAGTCAAGATGAAAAGGCTCCCTGAAGTGGAACAGGCAGCATCTGCAGGCCCAGGTGGAGGATTCCAGGTACAGGAAAACTTAACAAAGAACGTTGGGAGAGGTATAAACAGCTTATCCAAAAAGAGAGAGATGGTAAAACTATAAGCAGAATAGAAGAAATAGTTTGTCAACTAACGATCGGAAAGTTTGGCGGTATGATATACCTAGAAGTCCTTCAGACGGTTTCTGTGAATACAACGCTTGGAGAGCTAAAGATCAAGAAACTTTGAAAGGAATTACTGAGTGCAAAAGAAGATGTGGTAGGAAAAGCTTGCTTAAGTGTGATGGGAGCTGATGACAAAGACCAAGGAACACACTGAAAAGCTTCATCAGATGAATGATTTATGTATCGAAAAGAAGGAACTTGAATCTCGGTTGAATACCTAAAGAACCACCAGGGCACTGCCTTCCAGGGCCCTAGGAAAGCAGACATTGTGGCAAAAGAAAAGATCACAGAACTGATCCAAGTCCAGGCAGAAAGGATTTGGGTCTTAAAGGAAGAGGTTTCTTTTACTTCAGAAATGTGGTCTCATCCTCTCACCCATTCAGCCTCCACAAGAGAATAAGATGAAGCCCATATGCATTGTCCCTAAGTATGCCTTTTTCTCAAATCCATCCAGGATTTCTAACATAGAACTGACCAGAAGTTGTTTCCTTGTCTCCTACAACAATCCTATTATTTTAAAGTAAACTTATCTAAAAGTCTAAGACCAGATCCAGTCATACAGTTTTAATAATTTTTCTCCAACTTGGTTACCTTAGAACTGACTGAAGCACTTAACATCTATTTCCTATTGAACTGAATCATTTTTGATCCGTTTGGAACCCAGCGGATTGAATATGGAGTCTCAGAAGGCTGTACCTCAAAATTGCAAGAAAGCATCTGTAATACATCGTGTCTTAGTAAATTTGTCTCTTGGTTATCGGAATTTTTAGCCATTGGCAAGACAAACTATCATTCAGCAATCTGTGAGAAAACTTGCTTTTTTCCAATGCTTGGAAAATAAACTCTGAAGTCAAGTGTTCTCTGAGAGGACAAAAAGTAAAAGCACAAACTATTCTGCCAACATTATCTTAGAATAAGAAATGCAAATTAGAATTCAGACATGGTTAACTTCACAGAGCAGTTATTTAAGGGTTCAGGATGCAGGAAACACAGAGCAGTTTGCTTTGGACTGGCAGAAATCAGGAGACTACCCAGTTTCCTGAATCACCTCTGGTTTCAGCAAATTACTCAGCTCTGAATGGAGTAGTGTGTTTTACAAAATGGTCAATAAGGAGGCTTTTCTCTGAAGATGTTTGCAGCTCTACCAGTATTCTAGGTATTTCCATAGTTTCTCATGTCCTATGCCATTTTCTTTCAGGTTCTAGTAGAGTCATTTACTGTTTTTGATATAGATCCAGAAGAAATGGTAGGTTACATTGCCCTGAGAGATCATCTCTAACAATCACTTTTGATTGTGCATAACATTTTTTTTAAGTTCATTTATTTGAGAGAGAGAGAGAGAGAGAGAAGGGGGGAGCATGAGTGAGCGAGCATGAGTGGGGGAGGGGCAGAAAGAGAGGGGGAGAGAGAATCCCAAGTAGCCTCCTCGCTGACAGAGCCAATGCAAAGCTCAATCTAAGAACCATAAGATTAAAAAAAAAAAAACAAAAAAAAACAAAAAACAAAAAACAAAAACCATAAGATCATGACCTCAGCCAAAATCAAGAGTCAGATGCTTAAGTGACTGAGTCACCCAGGCGCCCCATGATTGTGCATAACATTTTAACTAATTTGAAAGTGTCCTTTTCGTTTGGAGGTTAAGTGCTCATGGGAATTCATGGCTGTACCCACTTATGGTCCCACTGATATTTGGATTCCTATAGTAATAGAACAGAGCAATTTAGATTCAGAGCTCTAATATTGGTCCATATTAATGAGCTACTCCACTGAGCTGTCCCAGAGTATAAACTGATTGCTGAGAAGGAAAGGTGAAGAAGCTAATATTGAATCAATGCAGAAAGTGACTCAGCAATGTCAAGTCTTCCTAACCTGATGAGGTTGCTGATCTATGCCCCAAATTAGATAGGACTTGTTTCTTCTCATAGATTTTTTTCATATTCCTAATTAAGAGGTCTGACCTATTACCATAAGTCTCTGGTATAGGAGCTTCTATACTGGAGAACATCCTTTACCTGCTTTTTCTGTTGTATGCCCTAAACTATGTGTGCCTTTCAAGCATTTTAAAAAATGTGTCAGTCATTAAAATAAACAAATAAACAAATAAATACATACATACACACACACACATTAAATTCAGTGCGTATTTGTGTGTGCATGTGTGTGTGTGTTCAAGTATGTATTTGTATGTATTCTCTGTAATGTAAAATGTAGCTCTTACTAAGAGATCATAGTCTCAAAGTATTTGAAAGGCACAATGCAAGAACACTTTATCCACTCTCATCTCTCACCTATTCTTCCCCAAGAAGTTACTTACCTGACTAGCAAATTTGGGAAAAAAAATTGACCAGAGTCCTTTCTCATTCTCTTGTCCCTACAAGCTCCCTCTTTTGTCTTCTCTTACTCTCTGTAGTAGACAAAATAATGGCCCCCAAGATATCAGGTCCTAAAATCAGGAACCTGTAAACAATACCTTATATGGCAACATCTCTGCAGCTATGAATAAGGATTTTGAGATGCAGATATTATCCTCGATTATAGGATTGGGCCCTAAATGCAACTGTTGCATCCTTTAAAAGGGAGGAAGAGGAGATTCTATACATAAAGTCAATCTGAAGACAGAGTAGAGAGAGATTTCAAGATACTGACCTTCCCTGAAGATCGAAGTGATGCAGTCACAAGTCAAGGAATGCTGGCGGTCATTAGAAGTTAGAAGAAGCAAGGAATGATTATCCATTCTTCAGTTGCTGGAAATTTCAAAAGATTAATTTTAAAGGTTCTTTCCATGCCCTTAGTGTGAAAAGATTACCAGACTTATATCTATGAGTGAGGTGAGATATCCTGAGAATTGGGAAGGCTCTGCACATCAACTTGTACTTCAACATGCCTCATAATAATAATGGCCAATACACTGAGTAATAATTACATGCAGAACATACCATGTACATAATTCGGTGAGGTGTGCATCATTACCCTTGTTTTACAAATGAGAAAACTCAGAGTCACAAATAACTTATCCAAAGTCCTACAACTAATGACAGAACTAGGTTGTACATCTACTTTGATTTGCCTCCAAAAACAGAGCCCTGTCCACTTCAACTTCAAGTGTCTCTCTGTGTTACCTATCCTTGGTTTCCTGAGACTGGGCTTCTGTATGTTAACCTGTTCCTCAAGCAAGCTGTATGCTGCAGTTTGTACATACAAAAATATACATAATAACAAATTCTTTACATATTACATATCAAGAAATTTTGTTCACAAGAAATGGCATTACAAAAATATCAGGGTTAGAAGAGTTCTTAAAGATCCAAATAGCGAATCTTTTTACAGAAAGGGAAAACAAGGCCAACAAATTTGCATACATGTCTAATATGCAACCAGCTAATCAAAGCAAATTTCCTTGCAATGTAAGCAAATTTTTAATACTTTGTAAATTCTAAGTGGAAAGTAACTCCAACCTTACTTGATCATCCAAACACTGTAAAACTTCGATTAATGTCTCCGTTACTTTTCTCTTCCCAAGCATATATGTAGGGCTATATGAAGCTGATGCCTTGTAATGGCAAAACCACCCCTACTTTTTGAGGGGTTGTGGGGATTTGGGGATCCCATGATCAGAATACTAACTGTATTTAAAGTGGTAATCCCACTTCACAAAACAAACCCCAAATATTCCCACAAGGTCCCATCAAGTCACAAATTAAAATTCTTTTAAATATGAGAATGCTACCGAGCACCCCTGAAACACAGTGTGGTTTGTTGTTTTAGTTTTCTGGGACATATTCTCATTTGCTCTACTGGCTTGCTACATATTTATTTGGCTTCAGGTGGAACTGTTACTGCACATTTAAGAATATTCATTACCCTCGACAATCATAAACGAAATAAACGGTGAATGCATGTGCTGAGAAGGGAGGAAAAACGTTCTGAGTAAGGCTACACAGTATTTGTTCACGCCCTGTTGCACCAATACCTTTCCCCACAGGAATTTCCAAACACCTCCGGCCAGGTAGCAAAGGGCAAAACACAGAAAAGCCCCAGCTTTGAGCCCAGTAAGGAGGCCATCCGCCCACCCATCAGCCAATCTGAAGCCGTATTCCGCACCTGCCCACTGCTTGAGCGACCTTTCCCCTACGGCCCGCTGCGGTCCCCTTTTACGACAGTTTTCCGGCCTAATTTGCGGCCGCTACTGCCGTATTTCCTGGGCACCTGTGTCTGAGCGGTTTGTGCCTGCTCGTGTCCGCGTCGCTCTCTGGTAGGGGCGTGAAATTTTGTGGCTGCGGCATTTGGTCTGGAATGAACCGCGCTCTCGGTGGAGGCCGGGGAGCCGAGCCAGAGCCATGGTGAGTGCGGTTTTCTGGTCCCCTGGGCGATCTCGTGCCCAGGCCACAATCTCAACTCGTGACCTGGGAGGAGGGGAGCCGAGGTTGTCTCCCCAGTGAGACTCTGAAGATGTAGGGCCCCGAAGAGTCGCACCCTCTAGTACACAGAGCTGCTGGCACAGCTCTCTAGGGCCTTTGTGTTCTACTATGGCCTTTGTGCAGGGGGCTGCAGTCCCTGGTCCATTGTCTCCAAGGCTGAGAGATTAGTGGAAACGCGTTTGATTAGATCTGCCCTTCCGCAAACATCCTAACAGTACCTTCTCTACTTTGCTCTTTTTCCTTGGCTCTTGCCGATACATCTCTTCTCGGTTCCTGAACACATTTGGGCGTCGGTTCTGTGGTCGAGAGACGCCCCAGTGCCGAAGGCACTCTGAAAAGCGAGTCTAGTGAAGTCCACATTTAACGTTGAGATGCGTTATCAGAATTCTACAGTGACCTTAAACAGTTCTTTCTCTAGCAGAAATTTTATTTCCATTATTCTTGATTGAACTTGAATGTGGCCTCATTTGCCCGGAGATGCAAAAGACGTTTTCAAAGGGAGGGAAATCATTCTTTTCACTGCTGTAAAGGTAAATATGCAAGTCGGCTCGCCCTTCCCTTTCACAGTGAAAATCCAGTATCTCTACAATGAATTGGACATAAAAGTCCTTTTAAAGGGCCGTTGGGTAGGATATTTTCATCCTAAAAGTTGTTTCTCCCTTTGAAATAAAACTTGTGATGAGGTGGAATGGGAGAATGGGTACCATAGAGAAGGGTGATAATTAAAAGAAGTAAATATTTACTCTGCTTCCCTTTACCAGGCCAGTACAGTGGTAGCAGTTGGACTGACCATTGCTGCTGCAGGATTTGCAGGTTTGTTTATGGTTTGGAAGTGGAAATGAAGCAGGGAAAGTTGGAGACTTTTTAATTATTTTGTTGCTTTTGTTTTTAGGCCGTTATGTTTTGCAAGCCATGAAACATATGGAGCCTCAAGTAAAACAAGTTTTTCAAAGTCTACCAAAATCTGTAAGACTTACTAAACATTTTTGCTAAATCTTTGCTGTGTTATGAAGCCCAGAGTCACATTTGAAGAGGGTAAATTTCCAAACATCCATGAAGCTCTTAAGAGATTACTTTGGGCCCCTTCTCTTGCTTCCCGCAAGAAGGGTTCTGAGCTTTGTAATGTTGTTACCCTGAAAAAAATCAAAATGTTTTGTGTGACAGAATTGGGGCTGAGGGATTAACACAATTCTGGTACCATGAAAATCAATTCTACTTCATTGTGTAGATACTATTAACTCCAGCATCATTTGTCCACAAATTCTTGCCTTCCCTCATCTGCTCTACATCACAAAAACACAGGAATCTAGGAATCTGAAGTGATCCATTCTTAACTGTGTGGCCCTGGCATTCTCTAATAGATACTTGGATATCACTGGAATTAAGTAGGCTATAGAGTATGACTGAATATGAATGTCACACCTTCCATGGTCACAGTTCAGAATGAAATTGGCTGTGGCAGCCTGTTGAGTATTTATTTTTATTGTTGTGATTGAATGTGAGAGAATAGAGTGATGGTAGGCTTTACCAATATGATCTCTGACATAACAAGGTCAGAAGAGCTGGTAGCATAATTTTCTCGATACTTAGTCTTGTTTTAGTAGTTGCCTTGACCCTCAAAATACCCTTGACTCACTCATCTGAAAACATCTCCAAATCCTTTTCTTGAGGCACTTGTTTTTCTAAAACATATAATCATATTCTTACATCAAATTTTTATCTGTAACACAGCTAACTTGGAATAATCTTCCTGTTATTCCCAGAACTGGCTTTGAGGCACTGTTGTTTTGTCTTACATTTTTAAGACAGTTTTTCTGGGGGAAAAAAAAAATATGGATGTTTAACAATCATTAAAGTATTTGCTGCTACTTACAAAGCTAAAATACCATAGGGGTTGCAGTTAAAATTCTCTGAAAAGTCTTAATTTTTCTGTTTCTAGGAACAGTTATCAAAATTAAACTTTCAGTTTTTCAGTTATCAACTTTAATAAACATTCAGTTTATTCTAATAACCCATTTTTACGAATGCATTTCCTCTTTCAGGCTTTCAGTGGTGGCTATTATAGAGGTGGGTTTGAACCTAAAATGACAAAACGAGAAGCAGCATTAATACTAGGCGTAAGGTAAATAATTTCTAATATTTGTAATATTTTTCTACAATTCTAGAGCTATGAGCAAACATAAAAAGATCTTTTGTTAAGAGTTATAATAGTTGTATACATTTTTAAGATCTAAACACTCCCTACAAGTCCATTGAGAAGGCACTCTGGTACATAAGCACTCAATTCATTGAAAGGCTTTTAAACAGATAATTGCAGTGCTCAGTGTTGTTCTCTAGAACACATTTTTTTTTTTTTTTTTTTTTTTTTGTGTGTGGTGAAATTCTGCCTTCATTTCCAGATACTTAAACATGTTTTACCTTTCAGTAAAAGGGTTTTTAGGATTATCAAGTTCAACTAATTTTTTAAGAATGTCTTATTTTTCTAAGGAGCGGTTTAGTTCCTTGATTCAGAATATTCATCTTCCTTATGTGCTATGAAAGGTTCCTAAACCACTTCTCATATTGTTTTGATGACTTGACTCCAGCTTCACAGCATCTTTAATTGGCTTTTATATACAATTTTTTGATGTGATCCAGACATAGTCTGAAGTAAACTATACCTTTTCCTTTTTAAATTAGCCCTACTGCCAATAAAGGAAAAATAAGAGATGCCCATAGACGAATTATGCTTTTAAATCACCCAGACAAGGGTAAGTACCTGTTAAATTCTTACACATGTTTTAAAGTGACTAGTTGTTACTAGTGGAGTAATTTCATATTTAATTCTTGGCTATTACAAGGGAAATGCTTAAATCTGTGTGTAAGCACTGTTGCCCAGGCTGTATCCGTTTTCCGGTGTCTTAAAAGAATAAATTCCTGAGTGAAAAAATTTATAGAATAATGACCATGTCATTTGAAAGTAGGGGTAAGCATTAACAATGTTTTCAGATCTTAAGTAGTGATAAAATGTGACTTCTAAATACTATTAATACTACTTTTTTTTGGGGGGGGGGACATATTCTTAAAGGAAATGTTAAGTTTCAGTTAAACTAAAAATTTAATTTTTTCTATCCATTTAGACCTTTGAACTATAGGTTTCCTAGTTAGAAACCTATAGGATATATTTCTCTCTGATACATGTCTAAGCAGCCTTGGCTGTGTTCAAAGAAAGCAAATAATTATTTAGGAATACCAAAATAGAGACCACAAAATATGTTCCAGTGCACAAATCTTTTTACTTTCGTAGGATAGGCCTTTCATTAAGAGCGTTTTGAGTTTAAACTTGGTTGTGATTGTTTTTATCTGACTGTAGTAGCCTCCTTTAACGAAATTTAGCTTGCATTAACTGGGGGGGCTTCTGATTCATTAAGTATAGTATGGTGCCTGTAACATTGCATTTCTACCAAGCTTCTTACTGGGATGCTGATGCTTGCTGGTCTGAGAATCACACTTTGAGAATCATTGCTCCAGCAGAGTAGTAGGAAAGCACCTGCAGATAACATCATGAAGGCACAATTAGTAACATGAAAAGAGAAAAACTGTGAAGGATAGAAAAGGAGTGCAAATCATAGTGGGGTCTTTCCAACAAAGCTCAGAAACCTCTGAGAACATCATGTTTTCAAAATAACATAGTACAATAAATTCATGTTCATTTACAACTTATAACCATCATAAATAGGTAACATACACCATTTCAAGGTCACATGTGGAGGTGTTTTTAATCCTATTTGTCAAGTTTAAGTTTTTAAAGGTGCCATTTTTGTGGAAATATTCCTCATGTGATTTCGTTTACTGTTGATCATACATATTACCATACATTTGGTGATCTGGTTGCAGTGTCCTCATTATTTTCTGCTAATTCCACCTATCAGATGAGCATAGGGATCCTTGAAGAGAATAGGTTTTCACCAAGCAGAAATTAAGAAGCCATATTATAACTATTCCTTTTGGGGCGCCTGGGTAGCTCAGTCGATTAAGCAGCTGACTTCAGCTCAGGTCATGATTTTGCGGTTCGTGGGTTTGAGCCCCGCGTTGGGCTGTGCTGACACCTCAGAGCCTGGAGCCTGCTTCTGATTCTGTGACTCCCTCCCTCTCTCTCTCCCCCTCCCCCACTCCGGCTGTGTTTCTCTCTCTCAAAAATAAATATTAAAAAAAAATTTTTTTTAATAAAATAACTATTCCTTTTTTCTTTCTTCCTATAGGAGGATCTCCTTATATAGCAGCCAAAATCAATGAAGCTAAAGATTTACTAGAAGGTCAAGCTAAAAAATGAAGTAAATGTGTGAATTTTAAGTTCTTGTTAGTTTATGTATATGCGTGCTAGCTTTTTATAATAAAAGGCCTCAAAGCTACAAATTTTAAAAATGATTTAGCACAAGCTAAACCAAGGCTTGGGTATAAGTTTCTTTGAATTTGAGGATTTTAAATCAGATGATAAAATATTTGGAGATTTAACACTTAGTAATTATGGATAAATGCATACCATCTGAATAGAAATATTTTTCATTATTCATTTAGCAAGTAATTTCTTACCCACTTCAAGGCAAAATGAATGTGACAGTCTGACTTTGAAAGGGCTCCCAATCTAATGCGATGCTGATAAACTGGTAATTAAAATACAGCGGGGATAGGGGCACATGGATGGCTCAGTCTGTTAAGCATCTGACTTCAGCTCAGGTCATGATCTCACAGCTGTGAGATCAAGCCCCACATAGGACTCTGCACTGGGCATGAAGTCTGCTTAAGATTCTCTCTCTCCCTCCCTCTCCCAGGCTCACACACTTGCACACACGCATTCTCAAAAAACAAAAACAGAAACAGTGGGGTATTAGGATGGCATGAATTCACACAGGTTTGTTATAGGAGGGATTCATCTTATTGTGAGAAAAGGCTGTTCACAGTTCAGAAAACTGACCCCACTGCTTGTAACCTTAAATTTTAAAAATGAATTTAGGTACATCTTTGACCTAAGAAATATATCTAACTATATTATTGACAATTTAGATTTCATACATTAAAAACTATACCACTGTAAGATGTTAGAATATAGGTCTTGTTTTTAATCAAGAAAATAATTACATTGTATTGAACTAGCCACTTAAAGAAATGGAATATATATATATATATATATATAATAAAGTTTTGCATTTGCTATAACCAAGGTTAACCATAATTAGTAAAACTAAAATGAAATGCTCTCAGTTATCAAAATACTCAGCTTGGACTACTGGAGAATTTATACTCCTATTTAAATGATATTTGAGGGTAAAATGGCTATTGGCCTAAACCTCAAACCTAGGGATCTTAACCACAAGACCTGTATAAAACATATGAAGTAAATAAGTAGTCTGTGGCCACCACTGGAAATACTATCTTTAGCTCTAAAATGGTAATTTATACTACCTATCATCTAAACCTTTAAGTCATCTTAAAGTTCCTAATTGTCAATGGAGAACACAAGACCTTCAAGGTCAAAATGGTGGACGGCAATCATATTTAGTGTTGGAATGTGTTTACCTGTGCTTCAGAGTTGGGTTAGACCTGCTGTAGGTTTATTTCCCATCCTGTTTCCTTGTTTAAAATCTGATCGAGTCCACTTGTTAAGATTTAGAGTATGAGAAAGCAACAGTTTACAGCAGCCATGGGTGTTACATATGAGATGTCTTTTTTAGTAAAGAGGTATGAAGGTAGTTTGTGATTCAAAGTAGTTATGTTCTAGAAGTTACTGAAACACTGAATTTAACAAACACCGAACCATTTGTTCATACCTCTGAACTTCTGGGTCCCATTTTTATCAACCAGTCAATATATAACCTTGTTTTATGTGTGCTTCTATTTAAAGACATCTTATTCATGTTGTTGATTCATTAACATTAAACTTGTAGTCAACAATATGGCTCCTGTCAGCATATCGCAGCCTTGTGTTTAGGAATGCTAGGCAGCACTTCACTAGGCTTGAGGACAGTTAAACAGGAAAGCCATCAATAAGGACAAAAATGTGAAGAACTTGGCATTAAATGGATCACAGAAGGCATACTTGTTTACAGTATAAATGAAACAAGGCAAGCTTCACTTTGGGCACTGGGTGATTAAATTT
The DNA here is from genome assembly GCF_014898765.1 of Herpailurus yagouaroundi. Classification (NCBI taxonomy): domain Eukaryota; kingdom Metazoa; phylum Chordata; class Mammalia; order Carnivora; family Felidae; genus Herpailurus; species Herpailurus yagouaroundi. The sequence continues at coordinate 73,285,195 of NW_024412400.1, read as the reverse complement.
TCACTACTCTTTATGGCCACGAATGACTAGGAAAAGTACCTACACATGTTGATTTTGGGGTTACAAATTTTACCAAGTAGGTGAATTTGCAAATAAGGAATCTAATGAAGAAGACCAACTGTATTTTGGCTTACTAACCTTTTATTTCAGTCTTTTCGACTAATCAAGTTTCTTGAACAAGAGCTTTAAGAGATATTATCAATTAAAACTAAAAACAAATTTTTGAAAGACAAATAGAGTGTTAATATGCCCACAGGCAGTCAAGCATGAACCTTGAAAGGGAAAAAGTCATGTAGTAGGTATATTTTTAGGTGTGTAATACAAATAGCACACCTGTTGAAAGGCAAATATTAAGACAATGAAAAATGCTTTAAAATAACACTGAGCACAACAAAGCATGTTTTTCTTTCACAGTAATCACTTTTATTTCCTCTAGGCTTACCTTAAATGGAAGAATCCACATTTCATTGTAGGCTATTAAGCACTCCTACCATTTTTCTTGGGGAAAGGTCACTTGCGAGAGGGCTTCCAGATCATAGTGGGTAATTGATTCAAGTATGATCTGTGTAAAAGAGCCTTCCTCTTTTAATGTTTTTTTTTTAATGAAATACTTGATGTGTAATGTTAACGTTGACTATTTAACAGTGTGCTAGACAAGTAAGCATTTAAGCGTTTCACAAGGAAACAATAGTGAGATTAATTTACCCAAAACAGCATTCTGAATGAGAAGGCTGATCTTTCTCAAACCTAAAGTTCCATGCTTTGTTAACCTCTGCACTGTGGTACCCTTCACATATTTGAAAACCCAGGGATATTTGCCTTAGTGGTAAGGAAATTTGAGTCTGGGACTTTGTCCTTACACTTTCAGCTGGGGGCCTTTTTATCAGTAGGTACTCAAATGGTTTTTTAAGGGTGGGGTGGGGGGAAGTGGAGGTATGAACAGAACACTGGGACATAGGAATATCTGGCATACCAGAGATTTAGTTCCCCTAATTTTGCCTTGACTGCCTCAGAGTTGACATTATGAGTCCTATGCTGTTTTATAAAAAATGCTTTGTTGGTGAGGAAAGTAGGGTATAATAAGTGGTTCTCAAAGTTAAACCTTTTCCCTCTCATTTTCCAAATGATGGAAATACCTATGGGGGGGGAAATTGGGATGCTTGGGTGCGCAGTTAAGCGTCCAAGTCTTGATCTCAACTGAGGTCATGGTTTCACCATTTTTTGAGTTCAAGCCCCCCATCACGCTCTGCACTGATACTGCAGAGTCTTGCTTGGGATTCTGGTTCTACTTCTCTCTGACCCTCCCCCACTTGTGCTCTCTTTCTCAAAATAAACTTAAAGAAAATTCCAGTTCTACAAAATCAGTATCCCAGAACACCCAAACCATTCAAGAACTTGTGTGAAAATAGGTGGAATATTCATACATATGTATTCTAATTCTAGAAGATTGATTATATGGTTTTCTCTGCTATCCTTACTCTAGAATCGAAGCAAAAAAGGGCATAAGGCAGCTAGAAGTAAAAAGTAGGTAACTAGCATCTTTAATAAAGGGGTAAAACCCTAAGCATGTTAACTGTGCCACACTACAGTTATATTCAGCGTACTGAAAATGTACACCTTACCTTAAACCCTGCTTCAGAAATGATTATTTAAAAAATTCACTCAGGCAGAATGCTTCAAAGAGTTGACAAGTCACGTTTAAGTTTCAACACTCAGGCTAGAATTGAAACAGTTGTTTCAATGGGAGAACAGGATAGAAAAAAATATCTAAATTTGAGATAAAGTACAAAAACACCGTTTAAAATGTTAGAGTGGGTTTTTGGTTATAAAAAAGAATCTTGGACTGAAAGTAACCTTGAGTACCAGGAAACATCAATGACCTAAGCTCCTTTTGCTCTTGGCACTGTTGAGTACTGTGTATCTCTGCTTTACAGCCAAAGCCAAGTGTTGCCTTAGCAACAGAATATAGAAGGAGCTTCTATCCAGTGTTACTAGTTTTTCCTGACCAAAAGACAATGTTTACAATCCAGTGTTAAGGTCTAATATGAATATGTTAACACTTGCTGTTACCTTAGTACAAGTGCAATTAATGGCATGTCAAAAGTAATGTTTACATTCTTCTTTACAACCTGAAAATGGGCAGGTTGAAAATGAAGCTCAAACAGGTTGACACAAGCTCCAAGGCAATATAAATTGGTTTATCCACAAAAACTGTGGGAAATTTTTTGCAATACTCCCTAAATTAAAAAATGAGCAACTACTTTTGACAATGCAAGTAAAAAAGTTACAAAATTATTCACAGAATACCCCTGTAATTTCACCCCAAGAAAAATTTACCAATCACTGAAACAAATTTGGCAAGTTATTAACTAGTATACTAGGGAATAGTGGGGCTTTAGGACTGAGATCAGTGAAAAATAATCTTGCCCTTGCTTTTTGCTATCTTTAGACTGCACATGGCATAATTGGAAATGTCTGGTTTAAGTACACAGAAACTCCCAATTCTATAAACCTATACCTGCAATTTTCAAATTACCAAAGAAGTAATACGCAAACCAAATGTATTGGTGGAGATCCTCTTAAAGGAGAAAGCTACATGATAGTCTACACCTTATTTCAGTACTTGAAGTAGTAATATAGAAGGTACAGATGATTCTTTATAACGTGATCCGCTGATAACCTTTTAAAAAACAATATATTTCTGAGTGTATGTACATCTCTCACCAATAAGGGGTTTTCAGGATGATTAGACTCTTGGTTGATTTCTAGAGTAAAATGATCATACTTAAAAAATCATACATAAGAAAATGCCACGTTTGTAGGTCAAAAATGGTCAACTGTGGCAATCTCCTATATTTCAACATATTGGACTTTCAACAAGTGCAACTTCAAATTACTACCACTTGCCAAAATTTAACTATACATAGCAGACTGATTGTTGCTTTGAGTTTCTGAAATAAAACCCAAATGCTATCAAAGGTTGTGACTACTATCCATTCACGAAAGCTTTCTTTTTTTAAAACATTTATTTATTTTTGGGACAGAGAGAGACAGAGCATGAACGGGGGAGGGGCAGAGAGAGAGGGAGACACAGAATCGGAAACAGGCTCCAGGCTCTGAGCCATCAGCCCAGAGCCTGACGCGGGGCTCGAACTCACGGACCGCAAGATCGTGACCTGGCTGAAGTCGGACGCTCAACCGACTGCGCAACCCAGGCGCCCCCCAAGAAAGCTTTCTAATAAAACAAAGTTTAAAAAAGGAGTCCCCAAATTCACTATACCAGATGTCCTTATAAAAAACATAGGGGATCCTGGGAGGGGCCCCTGAGTGGCTCGGTCCATTGAGGGTCCCTTGATTTTCAATTCAGCTCAGGTCATGATCCCAAGAGCAGAGCCTGCTTGGGATTCTCTCTCTCTGCCCCTCCCCTGCCTGCGTGTGCACTCTCTCAAAAGAAAAAAGGTATAGGGGATCCAAACCATAATAGCAAAGGTAGGAAACTCAGTGAGGATTCACACCATCCTTTTATCTTTTGGAATTATGCCAAACACAGAGATCCAGTTCAATCCAAATTTCTTAAAGCCTTCTAGAAAATCCAAGTGTAAAAGTAATTTACCTTTACTCTCCAATAATCACCAGTACAGGGCTTAATGCATTACAATCAGGTTTTCCATTCAGCTGTCCTTCCTTAGATTAAAAACTTTATTGTAGGCATAGCCTATGAGAAAACTAGGTTGATTTCAACTTCAAGAAAATGCAAATCTGTGTGAAGTTGTATCTGGTACTATTATCCAATCTAAGTGCAACATTGTTAATATGCCAACTCCGCAGAGACCTCTCTCAAATTACAAATCAGATTTCTAGCAAATAACAGCTACAAAAATACCCCATGTTAGCATCGAGGTGATGGATCCGAGCTACTAAAGAATGGCTGACATGGAGATCCAGAAAACAATACCAGCTACTTTTGCCTCTTCCTCAGTAACTTATTAGTGTTTGTTCTTAGATATTTTACTTCCCTACGTGTAACTGTATTTGTTTTGCACAACTATTTAGGAAACTTCCCTCAGTCTTGTTCTAAGGAATGTCTGAGGTTTTCACGAACAGTTCGATGTCCTGCTTCTCTTAACTCCACATTAAAATACACAAAACGAGTTAAAAATTGGTGTATTCTTAGTACAATTTTACCAAAGGTTACTGTTTTACCAAAGGTGACTGATCTATCAACAAAGACCCATACACACCATTTTGCAAGTTTTAGGCCCACTGAAGGCTTTAAAAAGGTGATTCCATGGGCACTTGGCTCAGTTGGTAGAGTATGCAACTCCATCTCAGGATTGTGAATTTGAGCCACACGTCCGATGTAGACATTACTTAAAATCATTAAAAAAATAATGAAATAAAAAGGTAATGCCAAACCCAAGATCCTAGGCTTGCCAAAGTTTCAGGAAAAGATTTTTATCCCCACATAATCTTAATAAGCTTCCAGATGTGATTTCACCTAAGTATACTGAAATATGGGGGTTGCACAAGACATTTGGGCTTTTCTGTTGAGTGTCTTTTAGCATGGCCTTACTTAGCAGTAAGTTTTCCCAGAGCAACATCTCACTTAACTGGTGTAGTAGCCAAAAAAACATACATCCCTCTCAAATAATCTGGTGGGCTATCTAATCACCAATAGCTACTGCCTTTGGGGAATAGGCTTTTTTGAATCAGAGTATACGGTATTTACCCAAGACTCATGGTTCTGCAGTACAGAAGATGCTGGGTTTAGTCACTTGTAAATAATGAAATCTTGATACTAATTTCCTAGAATGTGGTTATTCTGAACAACTGCTTATACAATACCCACTTTCTAAGATGGTTTTAGGTTACTTTCTCAGTGAAACAATCTTTATGGCAGAAGAATCTTAGTGAATCTATTCTACATGGAAGAAAATGAAAAATCATTTTTTTCTTTACACCGTATTTACCACTTTGGGGATTAATGAAAATTCTCTTAACTTGTAATTAATCTGTAACCCTGTTACTCTAGACAAGAAATAAAGAGCCAACAGTTTTACTTCTTTCTTTTGATGGTTAAAAAAGACATCTGTGGGTTAAGTTTTTTTTAAAACTCAGGATATGATTTGATACTGTTATTCAAAATCCAAGGATTGCACTAATCATACCACACCTTACTTATAAATTCTATTATTAGGATTTTAGGGAAATGCAGTTAATGCCATCACATGTTAACCTCAGTGATAATAAACGTGAGGTCTAGGGTTATATGTACACTGACCTGACAATTATTACATTTTTAGCAATACCTTGAAATGTCTTTCAGCCATTATAAATTAACTAAAACCACTTAACAGTTTTATGCACATAACAAATTAACACAAATTATGCACATAAAAAACACTTTTAAACATCAAGTGACAGAAAGGGCTGTCTTTCTTGCTCAGTGGTCTATATATACTATAGAAAAAAATCCTCCAGTAAATCCACAATTATCTGATATGACCTCACAATTATCTGCATAATTATATCATTATTACTCTTTGAAACACTTTATGTGAAGTCTTCATCTTCCTAAAATTAAGTAATGTGGCTAAAATATATACAAAAAATACAATCATTAGTTTGACAATCTTCAAAATTATTTCCTTGAGAATCAAAAACCAAGTTCATGGTCTACTTCTTAAAAATTGCTCACCATTCTGATTTATAAAAATATTTTTTAGTAAATTATCAAAGGCCAAAGTAAAATTCTGCATTTTATCCCACTGCCTTCCAAAAGTTGCCTTTGAGTAGATTATAAAACTTTTCCTAATTATTAAATGTATGACCAATTCCCTAAGCCAATCTATTCTAACAGACTAAATTTTAAGCTTTCAGAGGTTTCATTACAAAATAATTAACTCATCAATTAATATTTTAATATATTTATACTATTTATGAGCAAGTAATGCTTTTTTAAAAGCAATTAGGATAACTATTCTAGGCCTATTACTAGTTCCAACTACTATGCTATAAAAAGTATACTGGTATAAAAAGTAGAAAGTTAAAAATCAGCAAATGGAAGATCAAAGTTTATTTACTACCTGCATACAAAAACATATTGCACATCAAACAACCAAAATCAAAAAAAAAAAAGAAAAAAGAAAAAGAAAAAAGAAAAAAAGGAAAAGAAAAAGAAAAAAAGGAAAAGATACTCTATTGAAGACTAACATGTACTTTTATACAGAATAAACCTGGAAATTGATCTTTTCAGTAGTTCAGGTTATCTCTGAAATGGACATGACTAGTTCAGCTTAGTGTTTTAACTAAAGCTATGTTTGATTTTTAAATACTGTACACTTTAATAAATAAACCAAACAAAGCCTCAATGTAGAACAGTCACTGCCAATATCACCCAGTGTCCCTGCAGATGAGAGTTTAACAAATGTATTCCAGTGGTCTGCAGATTTTCCTCAACATACAGCATTTAAAAAACACATTAAAACAGACCAGTTTCCAGACTACACTAATGAAGAATTACAATTCAGTGCAAAATATTTTAGACTGCATTTCATTCTAGTTTTCCTCAGGTGAAGAAGTGGTTGCATATTATTAAAAATGTAACAAAAGCAGCTAATGCTTTCATAAAGAATATTACGTTAGGGATCCCACCCCACCCTCCTCCCCCCATCTCTGCCATATTTTGAAAACAAAATAACATTTCCTATAGCCAGCAACTTTTTTTAATGTTACATATACTATTCTCAAGGCACATCTGATGATATATTTTATAACACAGTAGGTGTCAAAGTATGTTTAACATATGATTTCTTCAGGATCCCTCCCCTTTCTGAATTCCAAATGGAGGAACTGAAAGTGCGATGTAAAGACTGGCGATCCATATTCTATCTTTGGCAAGCTTGTACAAGCACTATTGTAAAATGTAATGTAAAAGAACTGTAAACTAGGAACTTCTTCAGTTTATGAAACACCATTCAGGACTGCTGCTTCTTGAGTGTTTTCTTCTTTTAAGGTATTAATCTTTTCTTCTCCTGGAGTACGCTGTAGCTTAGAAATGTCATCGCCAGAAGCACTAGTTGGGCCATTTATTGCCTTTTCTGAAGGACCATGCTCTTCAATCACATCTTTTGCCTGCCAAAGGGAGACAACTTTTTCAACTTCTTTATAAATGAAATCTATAGCTGAGGAGGAAAACAGCTATATAAACATTAGCTAATAAATCATTTCAGTTTCACATACGACATTGGATCAAAGAATTAAAATGTTCTTAAAAGTTTCAAAGCATATACCAATGTATTCCACCTCTACTGGTCTTTCAACTCTATCTCTAGTACCTAGCAGTCCTTAACAACAGGAAGAATCTGGACTTGTTTACTGAAAACTTGAACCTAATTTAATTTTAACCACTGGAAAGCTCACCATGTAAAAGATATAAGGTTAATACCCTAAGCAAATAATGCCTGTTTTACTCACCTTTACATTTCACATCTGTTAAAGCATTTAAAAGACTTGACACTTAAAGAGGTCTATAGCTATCACTGAGAAGAGATATATATAGCCTACTGCTCCCCAAATTAAGCCAATAGTCTCTGTCCAATATCTTTGGATAGACTGAATTTTACAAATGCTATTTGGAATTCTAAATGAAAAGTATTCCAGGCTCAAGCATGCATATCTTCAGTTACCTGGGGCCAAGAACAAAACAAAGAGTAGTCTTTAAAATATTATTTGTCTAGTTGGGGAAACAAGTGATCATACAATAAGATAAGAAGTAAACATAAAGCTAAACCATACCAAAAAAAATAATAAAAAAATAAAATAATAAAAAACAAAAACAAAAACAAAAAAAAAACAGAAACGAAAACCAAACCAACAAAACCTACAGGTTAAATTCTCCTTACCATTTCTTTCTTGTTTTTAGCCAAAGTTTCCCTTGGGATGTTTCTTTGTCTGCTCTGAGACTCAGCTCTAGAAATATAATCTGCAACTGTGACTGTTGAAGATGAGAAAAAAATTACAGGTGTTGAAAAAATATTTCTAAAGTTTATTTATGGATAAAGAGTAATTTTACTTTTAAAATAAACTGACGGTGGGTAACCCAATTTCAAAATTTTAAGCTGGGTACCACCTCCAACCAAAAACAAAGCTTGAAAAATGTGCCTGTGATTTAGTGCTGACAATAGAAAATTCCAAGCTGGAGATCAAGGAAGCCTAGATTTAAGTCAGCTTTCTTAAGAATCCAGCCATTGCTTCTGGTTGACTCCACGGTTGGGATAAAGTTTGATATAGAAATCCACAACCAAGAATAGGAAATGCAGCATTCTCAGCCCAGTGTTTGCAATTCTCAGTGGGGAAAAAATGGGGCACATTTGGTGCAAATCACGGTGTGCTATACTTCACCAGAGATATAAAAGATGTACTCATATATTAGTTGTTTTTGTTTTTGTTTTTTTTTTTAAGTACAAGATATCCAAGTGTGGTATTTTACAGTCCTTCTTTTAACATTTCACACTAGAAACCATTGTGAGTGATCTAAAATAAAAAACTACAAGCAAACTAAAGATGGCAGACCATCACCCTAAAAACGTGGACATTAATTCTGGTGGGGAAAAGGGCCGCCATTAATTCTGTAACAATCCCTTCCCTGCTTCAATAATCTTTCAAGGGACTAACTGAAGTGTTATGTGTGTTTTGCAAGGAAGTGGATGGCAATAGTGACATAAGAAAAAGACTAACACAAGCTAACACCCTTCTGCCAACCCAAGTGGAAAAAAATGATCTCTGTTCTACAGGTACTCTGGCCTCACTTTACACCTCAATCCTTTCTCTTTAGGACTTTATAGCTTAGAATTTACTGATTTGAAGAAATGTCAAAATGATTGCTCTCTTTCAAAGAATTATTTTCTCCCAGAAACTGGTGAAGAAAATCTCTGATTATGTGAAATACAAGGTATTTTAAATTACAGGATGAGAGCAGATTTATGTAAAGAATGAAAACTTCAAGTAAATTTTAAATTATTTATTTAAAGTCACTAGGGGAGAAATGGTCAGTCCATTAGTTTCAAATTATATGAAAATAAATCATTTTGATAAAATAAGAAAGCTGGATGGTATTTACAAATCACTTTTTTGTGATCACAAATTAACATAATCCTTTTATAAGATCCAAGAACGTTCTAAAACTACTAACCTTTTTAAATCTCAAAAAAACACTTAATTCAGAATGCAAATCATTTATTAGAAACAGCACTAAATAAAAGATGTTTCCTGTCTAAAACTGCCTCTTGTCTTCCAAATTGTAAGAAACTCACTGTGCTCATTTTGAAGCTTTTAAAATCATCTAAATCCACTGTTAATTTATAAAAACATTTAGTAATAGTTTCCACAATTAAGAAGAGGAATACTATCAAGTCCATTTCATTATTATGTACACATATATGGTGGCAAAAACATTCTAGAAATGATTCTAGTTTGTGTAACACCTTCATGAATTCATTCTGTTTCCATAGTTCAACCCTTAGTGACACCCGGAAGAACTCAGCTACTTGGAAACCCTTCTGCATAGACACACATATTGCTAACTTTGAGTATGTGACAATTGTTAGAACCCTTCATCCACTATGCACACACACAGAATAATATACTTTTTTGATATGGGTATCAACATTAGAGGCACATAGCTGGAAAGGTAAAAACTTACCAGTGCCCCTCCCCCATAAAGGGAGGTACAACTAAAAACAAACTCAATTGACTCAAAACCTGTTTATAGCTAGTCCTTACAACACTAGCCACTTAAAAGGTCAATGAAGATTAATTAATAATTAGAAAAAAAGATAAGCAATTTGTGCAGCATAATTTGGACTGTAGAATTTCCTAAGTGGTCTAAGTAAACCAACTTGACACAAGTGTTATAATCACATTCTTATTAGTAAGGAATATTCACTGCTTAATTTATACTAAAAACAAGAAATCTTGAGCAAATGAGAATAAATTAAATTATATAAGGGAATGTTGACATTTTAGGAGGCTACTTTCCTAGAAGCACTGCCAGGGGCAAGGAGAAAATGATGTGCCTGTTCCATTAATCCTATCTTGGGGGGCTGGAGAGGGGGCTTTTAACAGGTTTTTAGGGGGAGGCGGCGGAAAGGCAGGCTAGGGAAAAAGAATTTCTAGGAAAAGTGGCAATCCAAAGAACAGAGTAAAATAGGAATAAATGCACTATAGAACACAAACCATATTACTGGACACCCCAAACTACTCAATTTTCAATTAATATCATACAGAAAAATCTGCCTCTTAACACCACTATGTTTTTGATGTCCACTGACTTAATAAACCACCATCTAGTTAAAAAATTATGTTATATGTTAAACCCACAATGTAGCTTGAATTTTCTTATTTATAAACTATGGCCAGAAAGTACTGTATTCACCACTGTGCCAACTTTAAAGAACCAAATAAATATGATCGCTTGATCTAAAGAATATTTCTAACACTACAGAGAGAAGAGAAAGGAAAACAATAAAAAAAACTTGGTGGAAACTTTCTATTTTTGACAATATTAAATTCCTTTTAAATTTACAACTACCTTTAAAACACGGACTTTTCTTCAAGAATGGAACTAACACCTTTAAAACCAGTTTTCCCAAATGTCTCTGCAACCACTAAACCTAAAATATTAAAGATACTTGAATTTACATTCTGTATTTGGGGAATACACACCCAAAAATTTGCTTTTGTAAAGAATGCAGAAAATGATTAGTTCAAAAGGGGTTTATTTTTGGTGCACACATTTTCTTCATTGTGAATATACACGTGATTCTCTGTACACAGGAAACGGAATTATGTTCAAAATAATATAGACACAGCAAACAAGTTTCTTTGAAGTTACTAAAAATTATGTCTACTTAAATTAACATTCTAAAACTAAGTAAGTACTATTAATTTGAATAGTTAGTAGGTGTAAGGGAAAAGGCATCACACTACAGTAAACAAAACATAACATGCATTCCTCTTATTAGAAAAAAGACACTTTCAAGTATTTTTCTCATTTATGCTTTTTTTTTTAACTGTGGGTATTTACAATTCCCACAAAAATGAGGTGCTGAATCCAGATGTAGTGAGCAGCACCATGCAAAAGTTGCCCAGTTTTGCCAATCAACCTCAACCACAATCTACAACATAGTCCCTGGGATGGCAGGCCCCAATTCAAGTATGAAGAATCTGCCAAGTGGACAAAATAATGGTCTTCTCAATAGTATTTCCATGTAAAAAAATTAAAACACAACATTAGTTCAATTAGACAGGTTACTAAACATTTACGAAGTGAAGGAAGAATGCATTTTAGTAGTCTTATTAGTTGAGAAAACAATTTATGTAATGCACATCTTGAATGTATATGCACACATGTGTACATGTAAGTATAATATATTTAGAAAGCAGACACATGACATTTTTTTCATGCTTGTGACCTGGTGTTGTCAACAGGTCCACTCAAAAGTTACCTGGCTGTCTATCTTCTGCCTGACCCCTGAAACGACGCCTGCGGCTACGATTGCGTCGCTGGGGTTTTTTTTCACTATCATCTGTAATTGCAAAGTTTACCATGAACTATTCTGACAAAAACAAAAAACAAAATAAAAAAAAACTTCTTTCCTTCAAAGATTTAAGAAAAGCGAGAGAGAACCTTTTAATTAAACAGGGAAGATAAAACGACATACATTACTGACAGGAAAATAATTTTGTAGTTTTAGCCATTTCAAATAGATTAAAAATGGAATTACCATCTGGAAAGTAAGAGGGTTTTAACTCTTAATTGAACAAACTGAAAGACTTAATTTAAATTACCATGATTCAGGAATAAAGTCTTCCTTTCCAATACAATTTAGTTTTTAGCAAAGTTAATAACATTTTAGCCCTTTGAAAGTTAATGCCTACTCAATATACATACCTTCACTAATGTCATCATAATAATTTCTAAAGAAGCAAGCTGAAAGCCCAATTTTGGTTTATGAACAGTAAGAGTATTAAGTGCCTTGCAGTTTGAATATTTATATTGATTTAATGGCATCAAAGGGCACTTTTAATAAACACTTTCAAGTTTCAAATAATTTGGTTATATAAATCTGAAAACCAGACATTTCAAACAGATACAAAGCTATCTACCTTGTTTGAATTGAAGTAAACACTAAGAAAACTTCAGTATGTGAATTGCATTAAGTTTGGGTTTTGTTTTGTTTTTGTCTTTTGAAAAAAGCATCATACATTAACAATAGACAATAATATATCTTTTCCCTAAGTGCTTACATACCTAGCCCATTTTCGTTAACTGAAGCTGTATCAGATTCAGTCATCCCATCCATCAGAACAGCATCTTCATCAGTCCTTCGTCTACGAGACCGCCTACGACGGTTAGTACTGTGATGAGATTCGCTGGCATCAGTGTCTGCAGTCTGATCAGATTCTGTATTATCAAGTAAGCTGTATGGATTGCTGTCTGGATCTTTGAGCACTATATGCATGTCAGAGGCAAGAAATATTCGTTTAAGAGAGCTGCAGTCATTAGAAATGCTTTGATCTATATTGAACTACATCTACAATTCTCCCCCTATATTCCATATTCAAAAAAAATGTTTCCTGTATGACTATTTTTCCTGGAAAGTAATATGAAGAACTTTAAATGGCAATGAAAAATTAAAACAGAAGATGAGCAAACACCCTCACCTTCCTACCACTTCTCTTTGACTTGTTTTGAACATGTATTAGAAAACAGTATATTATTACTTGCTATTTTTGACATTCACATCCTTAGCTAGTCCTACCCAGAAGCTAGAGAAATGAAAAGTGGAGAGACATAAATACACAATTTTGTCCCCTTTACCAAGTTCAAGGTGTCAGCTGCTTCTTTGTGCTAATGTTAATGTGCTATACCCAAGTAAATCACAACACCTGCATTCCATGGCATAATAGAAATGTTACTAAACTGAAGCAATCAAAACAAGTCTATACAAAAAAAATCAAACTAAGAAGGTTCAAATTCTAACTGGTTATTGGAAAATATAAAGTTGACTAGTACTCCCATCTCCAGAAACAAAGAATGAAGGTGGGGTAAAGTAGGGTGAGGGTGAGAAAGGGAAAGTTTTAAGATATAATCATAAGGAAAAAAATACCCATCTTACCTATGTGCATTTATTGCCTCCACCAATCAAATTATAGAAGAAATTCACCTAATCACGATTTTTCCTTTCTAAGTTTCCGTAACAGCTAGCAAGCTAGCATCTTTGCAAAAGACACTAAGTTTATCCATTAATCATAAGCACTAGGTAAAGTACATTTATTGTGCAATTCAGCATACTACAATTTTACAAACCTTGGTAATAGTGAGCAATGTAGTAAAATATAAAAGTATTTCCCTAAAAGCCTGTAAAATAAACTTAGGGCTCAAAGAAGATCACTGGAACCAGAGTACCTTTTAAAAATTGTGTGATTTGTTCCAGTTTTTTGTAGTTTGTAAGCAAGTCTGGTATATATTTAATTATATATACGTATGTTCTATAACATTTAAAATACCATATAAACTTTCACGAGGTATATATATACATTAAGAAAACATGGTTTTCTTAAAGTGGTATACAATAAAGATACGTTAAGGCTGTATCTATGACATAATCTAGTTCACACATCTCTAATGATTCTGTCCCCCAGCCCATTAAACTAAGCAAAAACATTCTCACAACTCCTACCAAAAAAAAAAAAAAAAAGGGAAGGAAGAAAAAGACAAAGTTGCTCATGCATCTCAGTTCTCAGTCTTCTATACAGCTCAATTCCTCAAACAACACAAAAATTTTTAAATTTCACAATTCTTCCCTGTTCCCAAAATCGTACATAGTACAGCAAAAGTTCTCAGTTGATTTTCAACATTAAGAATATTTAGTATTACATAACTTAGATCTCTCTTTGCATTAGAATTTTCTGGGTCTGGCAAACAGAAATATAGAACCCAAAAATTCTAGCGGGAAAAAAAAAACATTCTAATTAATTATGTAAGCCCCCCAAAACTAGAGAAATCTTTGACCACTGAAACAGAATCAGCCGACCAAAATTTCTGACTGGAAAATTCTAGCTAAACCTTCACTGAGAAACACTCTCCAAGGTTTCTCCTTATCATATGCTCCACTACCTTCCTCAGCGAGAAGACACTTGGGGAATGAATTAACTTGTACAAGGTTATATGCTGTTTACAAAATAAGGATGCTGACATAGTATATAAAAGACTACCAGAACTGATGGAGGATTTGCCACCACGTGGTCCACCACGACCTCGACCCCCTGAAACACTTCTCCCTCTTCCTCCTGGGCGTCTCCTACTGTCACGCTGATGTCGGCTCTCTCGATCATCTTCTCCTGCCAATGACCAATCACTCAGCTCGTCTTTACGCTCAGATTCTGTTTCAGAGGGGTTAGACAGCTCAGAGTTTGTACCTTGGGAAAGAGAACATAAGCCAATTAGATTCTTGATTTTTTTAAAACAGGGAAAATAAGGAGTGAAACTTTCCAAAATTATTTCCTACAAATTATTTTAATCACCCTATTAATCACCCTATTAATTGGCTGATTCAAAGGAAGCTAAATTAAAATTAATGTGAAATTTACTAAGTAATAATCAAATATAATATTATACTAATAATATAGGATCTCTAGTGGGAGATTAAAAATTGGTTTAGATATACTATAACTTGGTAATTATACTTAGCAGAGATTTGTTTCCATGAATACAGAAAATAAATATTAAAACAAGCAAAAAAAAAAAAAAAAAAAAAACAACAACAAACTGGTTTAGATGTGCAGAAATACAGCCAATATAGTATTACAGCAAAGACACAAAACATTACATAGATAATGCAAATGCAGTTAGTATCTGGAAATAGTCAAAAAAAAAAAAAAACTTGCCCACTTTTAGGTTTTAGTATAATGAAATAACCACTATTATATTTTAAAGCAAATTTAATCATATTCAGAAAAACGAATAGTTTAATTGTACAGTGTATTCTACCATTATTTTATTGATTCTAGGAAGCACACTATTTCACACTTTAACATCTCTGAAATCACAGTGTTTCTCATAATTGATAGTGTCTTATAAATGGTGAGTGTATCTTTAGTGGTTGTACATAAAACAATTACATTTTACGAACAGTGGCTTAAATTAGAATACACTATTTGAAATTACAGAATAAATTTTAAGAATGTTACTGAGAAGAGGACTTTAACCTGACAGAAAAATTTATCATGACTCTAAGAGTTTACAGACCATTTCTAAGGTTCCAGTGACCTATTTTAATAGTGATCTTTTAAAAATTTAAACATTGCAAAGATTCTATAAAAGCCTGCAATATCATTATCATTATATCACAATTATGTGTTAGATTTAATGACTCAATCACTACAATACTCATTTCCACTTCTATTCTTTGTTAATTCTGGGATGCCACTTCCATCCCTCCCTTTTATATCAAATATCCAAATAGATCTCTCCTTGAGAGCCCAGTTCAATTTGTAGTTTCAGACCAATTTAACTGAAAAGACTCCTCCCCTCCTCTTATTTCCTTAAAAGTAACATGTATCTATCATGCAATGCTGTCATGTGTAGTTTTCTATTTTTTTCCCTTTGGATTTACATGTCCCTTGGCCTATGGTAGAGCTTTCTTCTACCTCTAAATGCCCCCCCCACACCTAACAATGTGCACAACAATTCTCTGTTAAAGCAATCTGCTGCATGACTTTGATATTCATTTGCTCATCTCCCAAATAAAAGTGATTCCATGATAAACCACAAGTTCCCTAGAGTTAAACCCCAGTCATTTGATGATGGAAGTAAAACGTAAAAATTCTTCAGATGCACAACAGTAAGGTACCCACAGTAAAACTTAACAAATGAAGAGGCCTAACAATTTCCTTTCTCCTTTAAAGAAAATTCCTCAACATTCATCTTTTTTTCTCCACTTGACATTAAATATGGATGTAACCAATCAATGATATAAGAATGACTTAGTTGGAACTTTTATAAAAAATACAGCAAGTTTCTAGTATTTACACTCAAGTGTGTTTATTAGGAACGAGAATCTCACAAAAGAGAATGTCTCTCCCAAACACTTATTTATCCAAATGACAAAAAAGAATTTATTAACTGATGTCACGGTTTTGTTGGAGTAAGGGCAATTTATCATTTCATGAGTAGTGAAAACATCCTTTGGAATGTATCTGAATTTATTGACAAACCTATGCACTGCCTGAAAACATTACCAAAATCTGAAGATAAGTAATCTCATTTTTTAAATTTTTACAAAGTCCCTATTGAATTCTCTCTAAAAATACAGTGTATTTAACTCAATGTCACAAGCAAGGGAATTCCTACTAAAGTTTAACCTAAATCTAATATTCACAGGAGTGCTGCTACATAGGGGCACATGTATCCCAATGTCTACAGCAGCACTTTCAACAATAGCTAAATTATGGAAGGAGCCTAAATGTCCATCAACTGATGAATGGATAAAGAAGATGTAGTTTATATATACAATGGAATACTACTTGGAAATGAGAAAGAATGAAATCTGGCCATTTGCAGCAACATGGATAGAACTGGAGGATATTATGCTAAGTGAAACAAGTCAGAGGACAGATACATGTTTTCACTTATATGCAGATCTTGAGAAACTTAACAGAAGTCCATGGGGAGAGGGAAGGGGGAAAAAATAGTTACAGAGAGGGAGGGCAGCAAACCACAAGAGACTCTTAAATACAGAGAACTGAAGGTGGATGGGGGTGGGGGGGTGGGGAAGAGGGGAAAAAGAGTGCTGGGCACTGAGGAGGGCACTTGTTAGGATGAGCACTGGGTGTTGTATAAAAGCCAATTTGACAATAAATTATATTAATAAAAAATATAGTATTCAAAAGACTTAAGGGGGAGTGGTCTAAATCATAAATACATTTCAGTAGATAAGACAGATACTGAAGTCAAAAACAAAAATGACTAATGAATTGGCTAGTGCTTTTGCTTTATTCATATTAAATAAAGCTTAAACGTTTCTGGGATGGCAAAAAGAACTTTGCAGATGTGATAAGGTTAAGGATACTGAGGTGGGGAGATTATCTAGGTGAGGCCAAACTAATCGAGTGGATCTCAGCTACAGAGAACCAGAGACAGAGCAGCAGAACTCTACAGTCACTGGCTTTACAAAACAGACAAAGAGGGGGTCAGAAGCTGGAAATATCAAGGGAACAGATTCTAACCTGGAGCCTCAAGAAAGGACGAACATACAGTCCTGCTGACAATTTTAGCGCACTGAGACTCATGTCTGACTTCTGACCTAAAAAACTCTTAATACATCAGTGTTAAAGCCTTTAAATTTGAAATGTGTTAAAGCATCAACAGAAAACTGCAACCATTCTTTTAATTTTGTAAAATAGAAGTTAATGAATCAAAAAAAAAATGATTTACACTGGGCTTTAAAAATGATTCAAAGTAATCCATTTTTTCATGACTCCAAATACTTATTTTTAACAGAACTTTACATCATATTTTCCCCTCTCCAAAACTTCTAAAAGCTCTTATGAAGATGCTTTACATCCTTTTCAATGATCATGACTGCTTAACAGCAAAAGTACCATGTTTTATCAACTCCAATATGCCATCCATTCACTGAAAGACATATTTTGTGTGCCACTAAAGAAAATGTTGCCAATTGCAGTTTTAAAACATCATCCATTCTAAGGTATATACCAACTTCAGTGCTACTAGAAAAAGTTTCTTACATGACTGACCCACACACACACACGTATATGTGTGTGTATATATATTATCACCTAAAAATCCTGGTATTAAGTAGACAAGAGAACATCTATAACCAAATTCAAATGGTTTTTCTCTCAAGCCCACTAAAATTCAATAGCTATTTCAACAAACGCAATGATACTACTAGTCTGCAAAGTCTCAGAGGTAAGAGTGCCATCTACTGAACAACTTGCATAACTTTCTTCAATCCAGAGGATATTCCCTCTACCACTCATAAAAACTTATTATCTAATCATAAAAACTTATTATCACTTTCAACAAAGGTATTTTGCAAAAGACTGGCCTCAGTAAGTTGACTTCCCAAGGGCTTATAAAAGTCTTCAATGAATTCACCATCCTCATCATCCAAAAAAAGCCAAATCTAATTATCTGTACTAGTAATTTGTGGCTCTAGAATCATTCAATATACTTATTTTCTCTTTAATCACTCATTATCTGTCTTCTGTATTAAATGTATTTTCAAGAATACAGTAGTACTTCACAATTCTCAGATCTTCACATGCTAAAACATGTTCCTGGAATTTTGCTTTTCAGCTCTCAATACAGTTAACTTTAAATAATAAAAAGTATCAAGAAATTAGAACATGGAAATATATGAAAGGAAAGGGATAATTAACCTTTCAAGTCTACAACAAATCAAAGTACAGATTTAATATAATGTTGGCATTAGATGAGTCTTCAAACATGAAATCAGATGTGGAATCTGCACACTGTAAGCTTTTATGTATTCCCACTTTCTCTAAATGCCTTCTATTTTGGAAAAGGCTTATGAAATATTTTCCTAAAGCAGTTAAGATGAACAGAGGAATGGAGAAAAGAGAAGGAAAAGAGAAAGGGAAGAAAACAAGGGAAGACAAATCAGGTCACTGCTAAGATCCAAGTCCAAATGCAGAAAAATGGAACTCCGAAGCTGAAGAAGAATAAGTGAAAATTTAGGATTAGAAAATTGTTGACCACCACCATCCACTGGCCCCTTCATACATCGGTTAGGGCCCCATCCTCACAATGAAATACATTTTAGAAAAATGTTCATCTATAAAGTATTGATTTGGTCCTGGCTTTTAAAAAAGCCCTCATTTTAGTGAAATGTTCTTTGGACAAAATATTGGCAGATGTGAGAGATTTATATTCAAAACTGCCAACAGAGCTATTAAGTATATTTTAAAAAGCTAGTACAGATGTGCTACATACAACCTTAGCACACTAATTAGCATAGTATTTCATTTTTACTTCTCCTGGAGGGTAGGCAAAAGAGGATTAAAAAAAAAAAAGATTCCTAGCAGTATCATCACCATTAGTAGGTTTGATATGTTTACATTCTATATATAAATATGTGTACAACAATTCCATATATATTTAGAATAAACATGATCATGAACTGCCAACCTAACAAAAAACATGTTTGATCTCATTACATAGCTCCTTGAACATCATATACCTTTTACAGTCATTACTATAAAGACATATGACTTGGAACACTCTCCTGCCCTCCATGCCAAAACAGAGTGAAGAACTAACTAAATCAAAAAGTTTAAAAAAAAAAAAAAAATTGTTTTTTTTACCATAACCGGAGGTGTAATTAGGGCCCCGACGACCTCTGCCTCTTCCACTATAAGACCTAGAACCTTGTACAGAAGAGACGGTACTTTCATCAGTGGCATATCCTTTTTCCTTTTCAGGCCCTCTGGTGGAAGAAGGTCTGAAACCCATACCAATCTGTCGTAGCTGTTCATCAATCTGTAGGCGTTCCATTCTTAGCTGTTCTACTTCCTATGAGTAAAACAAAAAAGGTAAATATTCTTCTATGTTGTATCATTTTTACCATCTTAAAAAAAAAAAAAAATGAAGCTATACTACTCCCTACCAATGAAAGAAACTATGATCGTGACCAATTATTTGGTAAAATACAACTGTGTACTTAATAAATACAATTCACAAGGTCATTTGCTGACTCAATTCATTAAACATTTATTAAATACCTTACTGAGCACCAACTACGCTAAGTATTACAGGCATATAATATTAAAAAAGACAAGGACTCTCCATGTTCAAGGGTATGTTTAACGGACAAGCATTAAACTATTTGTTGGTGGTTACAAGGTAGAATAAATGTTTCTTATGCTAGGGCAGTATTCTCACTGGGAGTTTTAGTTCCTGTATGTAATAATGTATGTATGCATAAACTGTTAAATAGCTAATAATTACACCATATTACCAGACTCACCCCTCAAGAAATTAAAACTCTGCTAAGTGGGATATAGGTGCCATGTATAAGAGGGACTATTAACCTACTTTTCCATCAAAACAGTGACACCCAAGTTGTGGCCTAGAGGTACCAGGAGACTTGGTCATTCAGAAACTAAGGTCATTACAAGATGTGAAGGTAAGGTAACTTGACAAAGCTCTTGACTAAAAGGTAGTAGAGTACTAGAAGATAAAGCATGAACATAAAATGCCAGACTGAACTAAGATTTCTAGAGATGAGTTTCAAAAGAATGGTATCAGATGTGCTTTCAAAATATTAACATAGCAGCAATGATATGAGTGACTAAAAGAAAAACCCACTACTAGAGACAGAGCTGTTGAAGGTTTTACAAGAGAAACTTAGTAATAAAAGTAAAAAAATAACTATTGTAACTTTTAGTAACTTATAGGGCATTTTCCTAAAACCCTTGCTCTTTATTTATCAACTCAAATAGATTATATTAGAAACAATGGTTAAGATCAAATGAGGTCTACAGGGTAGTGCATCTGATTCAGAGAACACCAAAGTTACCAAAAAAGCACACTTTCACTCCCAGTTCTCTGCCCTATTTGCACCTAAAACATCAAGGTAAAATAAAATGGTTTCAGTGTAGCACAGGTAGATACATAAAGTGATGACAGTCACATTATAGGAACACAAGCATGATCATTTCCTAAAGAGTAAGGAAAGAAATATAACAGTTCAGAAAAAAGAGAAACAACGTGCATAAAGCCCATCATTTTATTATGGGACTTTAAATTTTTAAAATTTTTAAAGGACTTTTTACTTTTAAATTCTCATGTAGAAAAACAGGGTAAATCTGAAGCTTGATTAAATTAAATTATTTTAAAATAAAGAATTGAAATTTAACATGAATATAAAATTGATATAACCTTTAGTTAGTTTAACATGTGAAGCAACAATGACATGAATGTGGAACAGCATACAAACCTTTAGATAAGCAATATGGTACTCTAAAAGAACTTGCACATTTCCGATGCTTTCTTTAGTGCCAACAAATACAAATGGAACCATACCCTGTAAGAAAACACAATGTCTTCAGTATTTAATATTTTAACAAAGTTCTAGTATAAATGTGACATACCAATGTATAATTTGGAAAACTTTTCTAAAACAGCGATTTAAAATTTTAAATTTTTACTTTTAAAATACCAGTTTATATCAGATTTTCTAATTTCTAATTCAATCTTTCTCTGTATACAAACCAACATTTTAAAGACATTTTCCTTGAACTGGTATGAATTTACAGACTAGATATCTCACCTTGGTGGTGATGGCTTTAAAATGGTAAAGTACATCACCTAGATTATCCCTGACAAGGGCACATAACAAAACCGTTAACGTCTGTGTATTGGAAAGAGTGCTTCCTGACCATTAACACAAGTCACCTAAGGAATACAAACATTTACACAATATAAAGGAATTACTAATATGAGCATTTAGTCACCACTATTAAAGCAAATCACAGGATTAACTTTGCTGAATTTATGAAGTAGTATACTTCCAGCTTCTTAATGGCTAAGGAAAATAAGTAAAGCCTAAATACACTCACCCAATCAGTTTCAGTGCCTTGCCTAATTTTGATTCTACAAATTAGTTCCTAACAGCTATTTAAACAGATTGGCTTAGAGAGCCTGAAAAAAGGGAATATAACAAGCTTAGGAAGTACGGAAGTCTTGACCCTGTCCTCTGGAATTCACAAGCAGATTTGCAAAGTGAATTAATAAGGGGGGGGGGGGGGGTGGAATCTAAAACATTTTAAGCACATACTATATTTCTGGGAGTATATTATTTATTCTACATCTGTATCTTAATATTCATTAAAAAGTAACTTTAATACTCCAATTAAAAAAAATAGTCCACTTTTACAGTTGAGAAAGCAATTTGCCCGAAGTCATATAATTAGCAAATCAGTCAGCCAATTTCATATCCGGTCACCTAACTCCAAATAACAACTACATGTTACTTGCCAGAATCTACACTAAGGAAAATGGACAAATAAAACAAAGCCCCTATTCTAAAGGCAATCACAATCTCAGAAAAGATACTAAACATTTCTGCAATAATCTTATTATGTAATATTAGTGATATCAATAAAAAACACAAGAATATTAAAGTAGAATATGGACTATGCCACCACCCCAGATATGGAAACTTTGGGAATTCCTAAGACTATTATTAAAGTAAATGTTAAAAACAAATACAATTTACCAAGTAAGTAAAGAAGAGAAAGTCATTCCAGACAGATGATCTGGAAGGAATTAAGAGAAATACAATGCCTTGACCCTGAAGATGAGATGCTATCACCAGTTAGCTACCTCCAAAGGACAGGCAGAAACACAACCTTAAAGGCACATATACTACAAAATATTTTAATGACTACTATAAAGCCACAATAAAAAATCTGAAGAGTAAATGATTATTACTAAATACACAGATTTCTAAGAGTTTTTTCAGTGAAATTTCTTGATTTTTTAAAAATACTAGTAACTGATCACTTATATTTAATAGATGGCACTGAGACACCAACTAGCACATGGGAAAAATAAAGCAGGATCCCTGTTCCTAATACACACACACACACACACAAATCCACTGGAGTGAAAGATTTACATACTTAAAAAAACCCCGCAAATGAAATACAAATGAATTTCTGAATTACCTACATGTAGGAAAGACCTTGCCAAGCATGGCAAAATCAAATGTCTTAAGTCATAAAACAAAAGTCTTAAAAAATCCCAACAGCATACAAAATTTATGGGGGGGGGCGGCGTATCAAGGAGAAAGAAAGAATATTTACTACAAATATGAAAAGACAAAAGACTAGCTTCCTTAAAACACAAAAGCTCTAGGGGTGCCTGGGTGTCTCAGCAGACTCTTGGGCTCCACGCTGAGCTTGGAGACCACATTTATAAAACAAACAAACAAACAAACAAACAAACAAACAAACTGGTGGCAAGTATGTGGAAAATAGACATAATTCCTACACTGGTAGAAGGAATGTGTGGTGTGTGGGAAACTAAGAAGATCTAAAAATTTAAATATCTTTTACCCTTTGATCTAAGAAATCCACTTCCAGGAATTTACTCTCCAGTCGTAAAGGATGTTTGCTGCAGCACTGTTTTTAGTAGCAAAACAAAGACATAAAAAAGGCAACCAACAACCATCTAAAATCTATTAGACACAATGGAGAGAGGAGAGATATGGACAGAACATAGACACTCATTTGTTTTTCACACTATACCCTTCTGTGCTAGTCTAACTTGTATATAAATATTTATTTTTCAGTGAAAAACTCAAATCCACCAACATGGGGCTTCAACTCAGGACCCTGAGATCAAGAGTCACATGCTCTACTGACTGAGCCAGCCAGGCACCCCTCAAACCCAATGTTAAAAATTGATATAAAATATTTATCAAGCACCTAACCCTATACAATTCATTGGGCTAGAGTAGAGAATATGAGAATTCAGATTTCATTTCTTGATTCAGAGTCCATAATGTGGCTTGGTGAGGTTAAGATAATAAAAAGAAGATTGAGAGAAAAACCAGTAAATACTCAATTATACAGATAATAATTGCTATGATAGAGATAGAAAAAGACCCTCTCAGGCTAAAGGTGGGTCACCAAGGACTTCAGAGTAAACAAGCTATAAACAGAGTTGGCCACGGGATTTAGCTTATGAAATGGTAGCCCCAAGTAAGTGAATGCCAACCTTCAGATTTGACTTAAAATGCGATGTTTTGAAAATTTTTAAATTTTACACATTATAGGTTTCTAGCTTCTCTTAATACCAAAGATATGGCAACACATAACACATACATTCCCACATGGCAACCAGATAAAAGCTAAGCAGCATCTGTTTCTTCTATAGAAATGGACTGTGTACTCCCCTATCCCTGGTCTTGTATAACCCAACCTGCTTCATCATTTAATAATCTGCTTGGTTTCTGTAAGCATATAAGTTTCTTAACCCTGGCACAGAAATAGGGGTGACATTGACCAAAACTACAAACAGTATATAGTACGGTGAAGTTCTTATTTATGAAGAAAGACCTAAAAGAGTCAGCCTGCAACAAGATTTTTCTTTTTTTTTTTAAGTAGGCTCCACATCCAACATGCGGCTTGGACTCTTGACCCTGAGATTAAGAGTTGCTTGATGTATCGACTGAGCCAGTCAGGTGCCCCACAAGAAAATGTTAAATACTAGAAAGCAACTAGAGGTAAGTCAAGCTAAGAGAAGAACAGATAAGTAAGTAGATAAAACTAAGAAATTTACACTGGAGTCCTATAATGGCCCTAACCAATACACATCTTGATAGTCAAACCAATTTTTAGGCAGTGGTTGTATGCCAAATGGATTATTTTATACATTAAATATAAAGGGGAAAAGTGCAAATTCCAATACTATGACACCTTGATTTTAATCCCCCTCTCAAAGGCAATGGGAGGTAGGGTTGCTTAAAAAGTAAAATTTACTTGAAATTTAAAGCAAGTTTGGAAGCAGTGTAGGCATGAAACCAATTTGAGCCACCAACTACTCATTTCTCTAAGTCATGTGTTTTTCTTTTTTTTTTGCCTCTACATTCTAATTAAAGGGAATAAAGGAAATGGCTCTTCAGTAGGCATCTTTACAACATCCAACACATAAGGACTCCTTTGACTACAGTTGTTTTTGTTTTTTTAAAGAGGTGGTTTTTCCCAACAGGCTAACAAACTCTTCAAGCAATAATCTATTCTGCAAAACTAAAGCTGCTTTCTAGGAGATAATTTGGAAGAAAATGCTTGCCTTATATTCACAAGCATACAAAGTTTAAGACACTGGAGCCACCCAGTTAAGAGATCCTTAAAGGGATGGATGAGAAGTAAGGAAGTGCAGTATAGACAAAACATTAACATGTGAGAAGGGACTGAACAAGAAATTTCAGAAAGTTGTTGTCAGAATAGCAACACAGGGGCGCCTGGGTGGCTCGATTGAGCATCTGACTTCAGCTCAGGTCATGATCTCAGGGTTCGTGGATTTGAGCCCCGTGTCAGGCTCTTTGCTAACAGCTCAGAGCCTGAAGCCTGCTTCAGAGTCTGTTTCTCCCTCTCTCTCTCTGCCCCTCCCCACTCATACTCTGTCTCTGTCTCAAAAATAAACATTAAAAAATAAAAAAAAATTTTTTTGAAAAGAATAGCAACATAAAACCTTAAAGATTTCAATAAAGAAATAATCAGGGCTTTCAGATTCCAAAAAGGGTCAAGTACACAGTTATTTACTAAGAATTCCTTTAAAACAAACTTTTGTCAGAGTATCAAATTTTACAGCTCTATCCTCTTGTTAAGTACAAAAAATAACTGTTGAAATTATCAAATTGAAGTCTTTTTATCAAAAATGGGTTTTTTTACTGAAGTACTAAGAAACCAAGTGAGATCCCAAAGCCCACGTTGAAAGAGGACTTATTTTCTAAGTATGTAAAGCAATACAGTAAGGGACAAAACTTTTTTAAAAGAAAAAAACCCACTGTTATCAGAGTGGAAGTACATCACTACATACAACTCACCAAAATGATTTCCAAAATATAAAATAACATCGTAAGTTAGCCAAGAACAGAACATGGTGAAAGAAACAAGAAAGGAAAGAAAGCGGGGGTGGGAGGGAGGGAGGGAGAGAGAAAGGAAAGAAAGAAAGGAAAGAAAGGAAGAAAGAAAGAAAGAAAAACAGGCAAAGCTCAAACCAAATTACATTTGGAATACTTACATCTTCTCTAGGTAGTTTATTTTCATTGTCTCCTTCAATTCTCACCCGAACCACACCAGATTTGTCCACTATTTCCTGAATAACTTTGCCATTTTTTCCAATGACTTTTCCTTTAATAAGAGAAAAAAGATAGCAATAAGTTAAAAATCAGTACTGCTATCCTTCCAACACTATCTCCCAAATAATTTGACTTGCTATCAAATTTTTAAAAACCAAGCAGTTTCATCTTCTTAATCTCAATATATTCATCCTGAAAACTACTGAGAAATTTTTACCCTTGGTCTGAAACTTCCCTTCTCTTTAGAATTCCTAAGGCTACAGTTAACTAGGATTGACAATACTGCTCACATGTTAAGATATTTTCAAAGGCTAAACATGTTCTATGTCATTTTTCAATATTTTTAAAATATCAATGCAACCCATTCCAAAAGCTTAGATATACAAATAAAGGCAAAAGAAACACTTTTATTTTGGCATTAATCATAACAATTTGTTTATTATATATTATTTTTAACAAATTCAATCTTGCTTTCGTATTCAAGTTGCTACTCATCCAAAACACGCCTATAATTTGAACATACTTTTAAAATGAATATTCTCTTCAATGAAATGTCTGTAACATTTTTCACCAAGTTTTTAAGTATTTCACAGCTATACAAATACACATAGCATGTACATGGTATGCTATCTTCCTAGGTATGAAATACTGTATACAGACACAAATTCCAAATTATTTACCTTCTCCACACTTAACATGTAATGTGTCAAACAGCAGTTATTGAGTATCCAATAACGAAAACAGAAACTAAAAAGGGGGAAGGAAGATTCTCTTCCCCTTAGGAAATTGCTAGTTACAAAGACAGCAAAGTCAAAATACCAAAGCAATACTGGACAGTGTTACCTGATAACAGAAGTAAATATTCAGGTAACCTTCCCTGTATGAAACAGATGTGTACACTCCTTATAAAAGTTACTAAGTCCAAACCCCCCCAGCAATCTATTTCTACAATAAATTCATTTTGGTTGAAAAGAGTTAAAATAGAAAATTTTCCTATTGCATGCTTGAGAACAGTTTCCATTAAAGAATAAATGGGAACAACAGCAACAGTAAGTGGGTCAATACAGCAAAGACACCATTACAGGATTTTTCTATCCCTATTCTCAACCCTCCTTCCCCATTAATAACCCTAAATTTAAAAGCAGCAGCAACTGAACAGGTAAAAAAGAAAAAAATACAGTAGGACAAGGGATTCACATGATGTAGATCTTCTCTGAGCAGCCCTAGCAGCAGTATATAAAAGCAACCTTCATTGTTAACACAGTGAAGCTCAAGCAGCAACTCCATCCTTGACCCTGCTAAAAATAAGCAAATGTCTTTTCGAAAAAACAAAAATCAGATTGATATATCATAATCCCTCCCCCAGAATCATTCATTGCCCCTTCCTTCTATGAACTATACCACTGGTGAGTGTACATCCATCACCCTTCTGGGGTCTGTGGCAGGGACCTACCTGCAAGTTTTATTTAGTCCCACCAGAGACCGTCAATATTTTAACTGATCATTTCCATAGTTTAAATTCCAAAGCATATTGACAAACTGAAGCAGACCTGTAGTATAAATTGAGCACTGAGCATAAATGCTGAAGGGACAGAGTAAAGAAGTGATTAAGGAAGGCTTCCAGGAGGCGAAAGGTTTCAATTCACTTTAAATCAATGACCACATAGTATTTTTCTTTTTGACTTAGGAGGGGTGGGAATGATCAGGGTCTAGAATTCTTGGAACCTGAATGTATAAGGAAATTCTCTTGAACTTACCCACCAAGAAGTCCTCATTCCCTTCTACTCCTCAGTCCACTTTTTCTTTTTCACTTTGACTAAGAATTTACTATTTTTCAAAAGACTGCTTCACCCATAAAACATTTTGAAGCAAAACGTAGCATTATTATACACAACAACCAAGAAATCTTTACACTATCTGAGTATTTCACTAATGTAACAGTTCACTAAATGTAACAGTTGCTGCTAATATATATTTTCTGAAGAGTCCCAAATAATCCAAATCACCAAAGCCAACCAAGACAGAGTAAAAAAAGAGACATGACACATACTCATATCATTGCACAGATAAATGAATAAACAAAAGAACCAGAGAACTACAAATATACCCAATTTTGTTATTTCTGAAATATCAGGAATTTTTACTCAAAATTAACACTACCACAAATTCTAGAAGACCAAGGCTATCTTCTACATACTTGTTGGGTTGGAAAAAACCCTGATTCCCATGCACACACTCATAGCCAAATCATTTTTACAAGTGAAGAAACCAAAGTTAAATTATGTTCTGTGAAGCAGCAACCACAATGTTAGTGCTGATGGATGTCCATAATTGTGATTTAAACAAAACAGGGAATCATTTTCAAAAGCAGCTTTTTGAAGGTGATTTCATTTGACAATAAACATCTGATTATATTTTGTGTACTGTTTATTAGAATTATACAAAACCCTTCAAGCTTAGACTCAATTTTAACATCTAAACTCATCTTTTCAGTTCAATCTACAGTGAATAAAAACAAATAAAATGGAATTAACTTAATCAGCAGTATGTCATACCTATCCAAATGCTTAGGCAGAGCTAGAAGCAAACAGATAGTTGAAAACAAAGAAAACTGCCCAAGTTATTGTGCTGTAGACTTTTGTCCCAGGGTATATTAACTTGTTACTGGTCAAAACATCTTTTTAAATATTTTCTCCAGCTAATTTTTTTTTTAACAGTATTTGAAAAATAGAACACCTATAGCAAGAAATCATTTCCTAAAGGCATAACAGGCCTAATTAAATATAAATGAAGCCCAAGGGGCTCTGTTTCAGTAACGTCAAGAAACACAACAGTGGACAAAAACTCAAGGCCCTCCTCTAAACATCTCTGCTTTCTGTGAATGCTTATTTTTGTATTAAACGTTTAGGATAATCACTATTTAATACAGGACAAAAATTTCCCCATTTGTCCTAAATAGCATTTAAAAAGGACAGTTAGCACAGATGTAGAGGATTTAATACCAAAGCTATTAAACAACTCATCCCAAACTATAAAGCTCCTTTACAGCTTCAAACTCAAAATTTGGGGGCGAGGGAGGAATCTCAAAGTTTTGTCACTATCTTAATAAGCCATGGGTACAATAATTTTCATTAATGGTGTCAGAAACTTAGTAGTGAAAACTCCCCTCCTATCACAATCACCATCCTTTTCTCCTGCCCATGACTTCTTACCTTATTCTATGCCTTTGCAACAACCAATTATTATTTATTCAGGGCCTACTGTGTAGAAGTTTATTACCCTATTGTTAGTCCACTCTTACTTTTTCCTCTGCACTAAACAAAAGAAATATCACAAACACCTTCTCAAAAATTACGATGACAACTTTGATGGACATATGAATGATAAAAAGGCATTAAGTGAATAAGAAGATAAAGCCCAAGGGATGAAACGGCTTTTAAAAAACTTAATGACAAACTGTTATAAAAATCATGGATCTTATCAGTGAGTCACTCTGTACAGAAGAAAACTCCTTTACTTTTTTAATAGGATAACAAGATACAAGACACACACAATGTTACTAAAAAATGAAAAGTACCCCTATCAAATGTTCCCGTAACTATAAAATATGGTTATCAGAAACATTAAATCTCCATTAAATCACTGTATATAATTACTAACATTTAACTTATTTAATAGTTAGTAGAAGTACCTACCAACAAGATTCCTAGGAACCTGAATAAAATCCTCCACAAATTCCAAGAAACCTCTAGCCTTTTTTACAGCATCAGCACTCTGCAGAACGAGGAAAAAATAAACATAAAAAAGAATCCTGAAGAAAAACCCCAACCCAAAATAAAAACAAAGAAATGAGAAGTTCTGAATTATTATGCTCTAGTACAAGATTCTGCTCAGCCCATCAATGTGACATTTTAAGTCAAGAAATTCATGAAGTACTTAAGAAAAAAAAAGAATTATAAAAAGCCTAAGAAAAAGTATACTATTAGAACATCTCTTTAAAAAAAAAAAAAAAACCTCTTCTAAGCCCTTTTAAACTCCTAATAAAACAGCGAGACTTAAACTTATTTATCATGTTAGCCAAATTTTAACCTTATCCTAAATGTATTTGCTCTACACTCGCATATTCAATTTCTTCAGGTGAATGCTAAAAACAAATTGTTCATGGGGCAGCACCTGGGTGGCTCAGTGGGTTAAGCATCCAAACTCCTGATTTCAGCTCAGGTTATCATCTCATACTTCGTGAGATCGAGCCCATTACTGGGCTCTGCACTGATAGCATGGAGACTGCCAGGGATTCTCTCAACCTCTCTCTGCTCCCCCACCCATCTCACACTCATATGCTCTCACAACAAATGAAGTTTAAAATAACCAAATTGTTCACACTGTCTATACTGTCTGTGCAGTTTTTTCATTCTCAACATAAGAAATTATTTAAAAAGCTACTTTTGTGCAGACATTATTTTTTAAAAAGCACCTACTGATTATGATCATTAAAATTCCTGGGGCACCTGGGTGGCTCAGTCAGTTAAGCACCTGACTTGGGCTCAGGTCACGATCTTGCAGTTTGTGGGTTCAAGCACTGCATCAGGCTCTGTGCTGACAGCTCAGAGCCTGGAGCCTGCTTCAGATTCTGTCTCTCCCTCTCTCTCTGCCCCTCCCTCGTTTGCACTCTCTCTCCCCCAAAAATAAACGCTAAAAAAATTTAAAAAAAAGAAAAAGAAAAAGGCTCCTCTACTACATGCTATTTATAAATACCAGCGCCTGACATGTAGGAAGCCCTCAAAACAAAGTGCATTATTTATAATGCACATAAATCGGGAGTTAAAATCAGAAGCAGTTGGGTTAAGAAACTTCAGAAAACAGTACATATTAAATACTCAGTAAATCTCTCATTGCCCCATATAATACAATATCCTCTTTAACCAACCTCCATGCATGTAATGATTACTTGGGCTGACTGATTTTTAAGTATTTTATCACTGGGAAACTGAAATTCCAGAGAAAATACAATCAAACAATAGTTATGCTCTAAGTTACCCAAGGTGGGGTCAGACAATAGCTTACCTCTCCATAGATTCTGAATGTGCCAGTATCTTCATCTAGCTCAATAGCTGTAACTCCAGGAACCTTCCTAGCTTGCTGTATGTTACTACCATGTGTTCCTATTGCCAGGCCCATTAGATCTTCTCTCACAACAAATTCCTCATGAAAAGCTGCCGCAAGTTGTTTTGTGCACTAGTAAAAGAAGTATGTTAGAACTTATTACAAAGGATTAAAAATAAAGTTTTTTACACATCGGTTTGCAGCATTACTCATAACAGTCAAGTAGTAGAAGTAAACCAAATGTCAACTGAATGAACAGATAAACAAAATGATATATGCATACAAAATGAATCGGTCCTCAAATGGAAAATTCTAGGAGTGCCTGGGTGGTTCAGTTGGTTAAGCGTCCCAACTTGGGCTAAGGTCATGATCTCACAATTTGTGAGTTCAAGCCCCACATCAGGCTCTGTGCTGACAGCTCAGAGCCTGGAGCCTGCTTCAGATTCTCTGTCTCCCTCTCTCTGCCCCTCCCCTGCTCATGCTCTCTCTCTGTCTCTCAAAGAAAAAAAAGAAAAAAAAAGAGAAGGAAATTCTAACACATGCTACAATGTGGACTGAGAACACTGTGCTAAATGACATGAGCCAGTTAACAAAAAAACTAATACTGTGTGATTCCAGTTACATGGTTTCTAGAGTAGTTAAATTTATAGCAACAAAAAGTAGAATGGTGGTTGCCTGAGGTTGGGAAGAAGGGGATACGGAAGTTGTTTAACGGGTATAGTTTCAGTTCTGCAAAATGAAAAGTTCTGGAAACTGGTTGATTAACAATGTGAACATACTTCACACTCCTGAACTGCACACTTAAAAATGGTTAAAATGAGGGGTGCCTGGGTGGCTCAGTCAGTTGGTTGAGCATCCAACTCTTGATTTCAGCTCAGGTCATGATCTCATGGTTTGTGGGTTCAAGCTCCTAGGGATTCTCTCTCTCCCTCTGTTGCTACCCCTCCTCCACTCAGGCTCTCTCTCAAAATAAATAAACTAAAAAAAAATAAAAATGGCTAAGATGGTAAATTTTATGTTGGATCTTACCATAATTAAAAAAAAGAACTAAGAAAAAATATATAAAGGATACTCATTTGGCATCATGTAATAGGGGGAAAAAGAGTTTGATCAGCCTATTTAGTCATGATCACAGAAAACAGTAATTCTAAAACAATGTTCTGGAATTACTGATACAACGAGTTCCCCAATTCAGAGGATTCATTTTTCACAACACAGTCACATATCCCTTATTTCGAACTTTTAAATTAATAAGGGTATGCACAAATTTGTCCTAAACAAACGTCAATTCCTAAAAGATTTGAATGTATGTTGGGTTCTCCTAACAGTGGGCCAGTGAAGACTAGGTGAAAAGAGAGGAGTACCTTAGGATAGGATAGAAAAGCCAATAACAGGCTCTTTTTAAAACTACATGCTATGTGTCCTCCTCTCCTCTTACATAAGAGTTATTAAACTGAACTACTTACTAATGGAAGTGTGTTATGACTGACAGCTGACAGGTCACTAAAAAACAGTAAGGACAGAATAAAGAAAAACTAGCAATACAGTTTTCTACTGGACATCCCTAATGTGTTTCTAAGTTCTTTTAGCACCTGTTATCTCAGTCGTAACAAAAAACTCAACAGGCATTTAGCAAACAGAAGGCTATATTTGGGGAAAGTAACAAAAAACAATTGTTCTACAGACACAATGACTCCTGGTATTAGCCACAGAACAGGTCCCAAGTTGCCTTACCTAACAGTCAAGTAGTTTGAGCCAGGGAACTCAATATACTTATGAATAATATACTTATGAAACTAAGTGGGACACACAAAAAATCTTTTAAGTAAACCCACTTACTTCTAAATGCTTAGTGGCCTCTTCATTTCTGGACATAAGCATCAACTTCGTACGAATACTTCGCAAATGCATGTCACTTAAAATGTTTACTCTCTTCACAGTTGCTTCACTGGCAGACTATTAACAAACAAATTAATCACTCAAAAAATCTTATTTTTCAAGATAATACAAAGGGCTTCCACATAAAGCCTTCCTTGATTCTCAACTACTACACTTCTCTCCTCACCCACCATACCCTCTTCCACGAGTAATCTTACTCTTTTCTGAATTCCCATATTATTTAGTTCTGCTATTCAAATTATGATTGGTGGAGACAGAAGGATCCAGGATCCCACACGTTAATAATTTCATGTTGTTAAGAATGTCGTATTTTTTCCTCCTAATTCCACAAAAGAATTTAACATTTTATAGCTGTAAAAACTTTTCTCCCACATGGATTAATAAATTCACTATTGTACCAAGTTAGCTTTTATCTTTTGAAATACTTAATTATAAAATCCGGAAAATATCTATTGACTACCTTAAAATATGGAATTATCTTACCAGTATCATTAGCTGTGTGGTTTCTGGATGGTAAAAAATTCTGCATGCTCCTACTGCTTTCTTAAAATCTTTATGTGCATTTTCATTAGCACACCTAGAGAGGAATTCATATTTAAGACTTAAATAATAGATTAAATTCAGAAGGCAATTATAACACAAACTAAGTTTTTCATTTCGACACTACCCATTAAAACTTTTGTTTATTAAAAAGATTCTCTATCAGAAGTTTCTGATTGGGTATTTGGGAAAAAAAGATTTCTGTAGCACTAAAAAATCCTCTTAATTCACAAAGCAATTCAGTAGTAAACAAAACTACTCACGCCTCTCTCAAATCCTCAGGAACATCCACTGTGCATTTAAAGAAGGTATTTTTTTTGACAGTTTTATTTTGATTGACAGGCCGAAGTCGTTCAAATGTGACTATTTCATTGTAAGTGGCATCACAAGCAGCATATTCAATGACATAAAACTAAAAGACATCAAAATACTTTTAAAATCCCATCTGAACAAAAATAATGAGCTTTAAATGAAATTCTAATTGCCTTGCTCAGCTTAACCAGTAGACCCTCCCCCTTGTGGCACAAATACTAAGTACAGCTTAGTTACGTCAATCTGATTTGCCTTAAAACTAGATTATATGTTCTTACAAGCATGAACCTTGGTGTCCTCATATGTTTGAAGTGCACCCCTGGAGAGCAGCTTTGATGTTTGCAAGTTCAGAAAACAAATAAAAATTAATGGTCTGATGAACTTTTTAAATGTATGATGAACTATTTATAAAGTAGGCATTTAGAAACAAAACTAAGAGTTGAAGTAGCATTTACAGAAACCAAGAGTTGAGGTTATTTCCCTAGAAACTAGTCACAATGCAGCGTTAACATTACTTACCTCTCCTTTCATCATTCGAACTTTAGCCAACCACCATCCACATGGTTCTTGGTCATTTGCTCTTGAATACACCTAAGAAGAGGGGGAAAAAAAGGTCCTTATCTTTTTTGAATGAAGAATCCTTCATTCTGAAAGACTTCAACATTATAAACAATGACTTATTTTAAATGCGAAATCCCATGAAACTCCAGAATCAAAAATGTCACTGTACTGAAACTAGTGTGCTACAAATAATTTAATAAAAGAGTCATGTACAGTTAAATTTTACTACTGAAAAACAAAAATAAACCCTTTTTTGGGCCATTTGGCTCCTTGGAAATCTAATTCCAAATTTGTGAGTTTCCTAAACATAAGTATTTTAAAGAATTCTTCTTACAAGACGGTTTAACACAGTGTGAAACAGGGTTCTTTCAGTTTTTGTCAATACTGTTCATCTGTAAGCACTGTGTTGTGGTGATGCAAGTATCAGACACAAGGATAAGCTAGAACTTATTAAAGATGTATTTGAAATCTGAGAACTATTTTTAAAATGTTGAAATCAGGGGCGCCTGGGTGTCTCAGTCGGTTGGGCGTCTGACTTCAGCTCAGGTCATGATCTCACAGTCTGTGAGTTTGGGCCCTGCGTCAGGCTCTGTGCTCACAGCTCAGAGCCTGGAGGCTGCTTTGGATTCTGTGTCTCCCTCTCTCTCTGCCCCTCCCTCACTCACACTCTATCTCAAAAATAAATAAAAACATTTACAAAAAATTTTAATGTTGAAATCAAGAGCTGTTTTCAAAAAGAAACCCAATTTTAAAATTCCTTCAAGGATACGGTATTTAGATTCCTTGCTGAAGAAACTGAATCAAATGCACAAATGGTTCACCTGAACAATAAATAAATTCTAAATTTAGTACCTCTAGCAGGGTACATCAGTATCTTACAAGCATCCTATGCAACAACAACAACAAAATCACCTTATATGCTCTGTATTTGTAATTATCAAGTAGTTTGTTAACATAACACATTAGAGAAGTTTCCATTAGGGATTAGAGTTATTATGATACAGCATCTTGTTTGATATATCATTTTCAATACGTGGAAATCAGGGGGTGGAGGGGGGAGGCTGGAGGAACAGATGACCAAGAAGTACCCCACAAAAGTCTTGATTATATGAACTAAGGATGCCTCTGCAGAGAAAACCTACCAATGATAACACCCATATGTGGGTTAAATGCAAACTATTAAACATGCAAATACTGTTGGAAAGCCTGAAGCTTCACTGAGGTGATCTGAGAGTAATCTTGAAGTGGGGGAATACTGGGAATGTAAATAAGTCAAAACCTCATGATCAACTTCACAGTGCACCATGATCAGAAAAAAGGAAGACCTATATACCAATCAGGCTCCAGTGGACTTAACTTTACCTGTACATTTTTTATGAGCAAATCTACTTCGTCACAACTTTTATCCTTTCTTATAGGTCTCCAAAAAGTAAATTTTACTTTCTTTAGAGTAAAACAAAACTCATTCTATCTTGCAATTATTGTATGTATCCAATGGAACCTCTCTGGGGAAATCTAGTGATCCTGTTTCTTCTGGATCTTGAAACACTTTACTACTTCACCATCATTCATCAGTTATTTCCAATTGTGCTTTAAAAAAGTCTAAAGAAAAGAATGATGGTATCACCTGAAAGAACACAACAGTGAAATATAGTGTTACTACTGCATCACCCTGTAGTTTTACTGCATAGTCTTTCAAGAATAAAGTATAAAAAGACTGGAGACACCATTCTTGCAGTCTGCCTTTGGTTTTCACTGAACAGTTAAGAATTCAGAATTTTTAATTTCCCACCCATAACTGTAAAGACAAAATTTACAGAGGAAGAACTTTCATAACTTCAGAGGAATCAGGACTGATGCAGATAGCACCCTAGATTCAAATGATGAATGTGAAATTACAAGCAGAATCTCCCCAATATGAAGCCCTTAGATGACAACAACCTAGATGAATATTCTCAAACAATACACTTCTAAGGAGAAAAAGGAAATTTAGTATTCTCATCCAGTTAATCATTCAAATTGGACTTCATCATACAAAATCCTGAGACAAGACTGGGGACCATTCTGTTTTTCTAAAAGGACATGTGGCCATATTCCATATTCTTTCATCTTTTGTTTGCACACCAAAATGTACACCATACAATTCATAAATGGACAAATGCCAAAACAGCTGTGCATGCAAAGATAACTAGAAAGAAACAGATGATGAAGACATGAAAAAATTCAATGGATTAGTCAATGCAATCGGTTAAATATGAAAATGGTATAACTGTAGCACAAAGATGACTATGGTCTGTTCAATAAAATTAGAAGCTACTAGAAGTTCCAAAATATTCTTAAAGGTTTTGAATCTGATAATTACAATTATATTATTATAATTATAATTCAAGTATAAGATGAACTAGAATGAAATGATAAACCAGAACTTACTAGATGTGTTTTAAATTTGACATTACTATCTGTAAGATGAATTTATTCTGGGTTTATATGCATGAGCTGATGAGCAATAGGGACCTGTTCTCACTTTAGGTAGATGTATTATCAAAACAAAAAAATACGAAATAAAAAGCTGAATTTGCTGGGGTGCGTGGATGGCTCAGTTGGATGAGTGTCTTCTGACTTCAGCTCAGGGCATGATCTCACTGCTCCTGAATTCAAGCCCTGCATCGGGTTCTGTGCTGACTGCTCAGAGCCTGGAGACTCCTTCAGATTCTGTGTCTCTATAGTTCTCTCTGCCTCTCCCCCCACCCCCCCCCCGCCTCTCCCCCGGCGCGCTCTCTCGTGCTCTCTCTCTCAAGTAAATAAACATCAAAAAAAAGTTGAATTTGCTATCTTTTAAATGCTCATTAAAATCCTTAATGTTGACTTTCAGCATCCTTTTATTATTAACTTCTGTGAAATTATATGTGAAATGCCTTAAAAAAAAAAACTGTTTTAATGGCCCACTGGACCCAAATGGAAGTGATGACCATTTTCCCCAAAACGCTGCAGATTACAAGAAAACCCTAAGAACCAGAAGGAAAGTGTCCATGCCAAGTACTATCTCGGAAAGGCAGTTCAGCTAAGCAGACTGGGTATCTCTTGGTGATCTAGTGAATGGGTGCCTCAAAAGTTTGCTGACAAAAATAGGTCTTTAATCTACCTAATCCCCTTGTTCTAATTCTGTTTTCACCAAAACAATCTTCTAGGAATCTGGCTTCCTATTTGAGTTTACCTCCAAAAGACA
The DNA here is from genome assembly GCF_014898765.1 of Herpailurus yagouaroundi. NCBI lineage: Eukaryota > Metazoa > Chordata > Mammalia > Carnivora > Felidae > Herpailurus > Herpailurus yagouaroundi. The sequence continues at coordinate 73,247,632 of NW_024412400.1, read as the reverse complement.
GAATAAACCATTCTGAACTGCCTTGAGGCTTTATCTCTCATGAACATTAAAATGCTGGATTCCATTCTATACTTAACATCTACCTCTGTAAGCTTCTTTAGTAAGTTTACCGCTGAAAGACAAAGCCACTCAACTCACATAAACCCAACCAAATCCAAGTCCCTGAAGCTTGAATCAAACAGTATGAATTTGGCTCCACCTGAGTGCAGTGGGTCAAATCACATTCTTTATAAAATGAAGAGTGTATTCCATACAATAAAAAAAATCACTTTATTGACCCAGCGTTGTTATTGTGACCTACTATATACTATGTCTCAGATGTTGACTACTATATTTATGACTACATCATTGGAGTAGAAGCACCTCATAGAAATTCCCTTTATTCAGACTTTAAATTTCCAAGGGAGCAAATCACACTCTCAAGCGATGGCCCTCATTGTTTTTAATATTCTCTTTCTTCAAATCCAAGGAAGATCTTTAAAAAAAAAAAAGGCAGATCAAAAAGCACCTGTGACAGACCTAAACACACAACAGTACTCAAGCTGAAAAAGTCCAGTTTCATGTAGTGGAGGATAGAATATGAAGACTCAAATTCCAAAAATCTATTTCAGGGTTCTTGCTACCAAACAACTCCAAGTCAAATCTTATTACAAAATGGTCTCCAAATTCTAGCACACTACCAAACTATTACTTAAATGGAATTCAGTCTGGATCCTAACGTAATCAACTGTTCATTGAAGATACTAACGTTCAACTATCCCTTTCAAAGTCACAACCAAATAAAAATATGAACACCAGAAATAAAGAATGTTTATTAATTTCACCGAATTATAAAGAAAATTTCTAAATAATATTAACCATTAAACTGAATATTTAATCACAGCAGCTGGTTTTATAACTGAGATGTATCTGTTGAGTACTATTCCTCTGTATCCGCTATCTCATTACAATCATAATCTATTATGAAAAAATGGAATATGTACATTAGAAAAACAAGCTTAACATCTAGAACACACTAATGTGACTTATCTACCTATACAATAGTATTTTCTCATCTATGTTGCTGATACTTTTAACAAATGAGTTTCTTAAGTCTTGGAAAATATCCATTTCCCACATAATAAAGATGAGTATGTTCACCTCTTCTTTAAGAAGCACATTTAAGAACACTTCCCAAGCTTAAGACTAACAACAGACTTGGTATTATAAGAAAGACTACAAATAGGTAAAATTTTCAGACTGGTTCCAAGAATCAAACGGAGACATTTTTTAAAGGTACAACAAACAGAGGGGTGCCTGGATGGTTCAGTCAGTTAACCTTCCGTTAAGTCAGTCCAACTTCGGCTCAGGTCATGATCTCACTGTTCATGGGATCAAGCCCCATGCTGGGCTCTGTGCTGACAGCTCAGAGCCTGGAGCCTGCTTCAGATTCTGTGTCTGTCTGTCTGTCTGTCTGTCTGTCTCTCTCTCTGTCCCTCCCTGGCTCTTGCTCTCTCTCCCAAAAATAAACATTAAAAAAATATTGTTTTAAATAAAGGTACAATGGAAACTACACATATCTTGCATCTTTTGTATAAGTCAAATACTTATTTTTTTAAATTGTTTTACATTTTTATTTATCTTTGAGAGGGAGAGAGAGAGAGAACGTGCACACATGCAAGAAAGGGGGGGCAGAGAGAGAGGGAGAATCTGGAGCAGGCTCCACACTGTCAGAACAGAGCTTGATATAGGGCTTAAGCTCACAAACTGTGAGATCATGGCCTGAGCTGAAATCAAGAGTCAGATGCTTAACCAATTGAGACACATAGGCACCCCTAAAATACTGAATTAAAAAAATTTTAAGGTAAGGGAGTGTCCTATCTCAAAGTATTCTTATTACCTTTACCTACTTTCTCTCAAGGCCTCTATTCCAACATTTATTAAAGTATTAACAAAGCCTGACAATCTGCCATAAAATGAGAGAAAAGTCCTATGCTGCAAGAACAAAAATGTGCGAATTCTTATCTCAAACAAAAAGCATCACAATTCGAAAGAAAGAAGAAAAGAAAGAAAGAAAGAAAGAGAAACAAAGGTTTTTTTAATCAAATATGTTAAACCCAAGAAGAAAACTTTAAAAACATTGTAAAATGATACACTAGCCTCAGATGTCAGACTTTCTATGTAATGTGTTTGTGTGAGCTCACGTATTAACTTACTGAACAAGGCAGGTACCTATAATAAAGACAAAACTTCACATGTAAAATCACCAGGGGAAAAACATTTTCTACTGCACTTCCAATATCTCACATTATATAGCCATCTTAAGAAATTCTAAAAAAAAAAAAATCTTTGTTTTCTCATTACCTCCAACTTCACAAGCTGAGCATTTTCTTAGCAATCTTAAGTTAGCAAAATCAAACAAGCAAACAATCACTTAATGAAAAATTTAATTGTATTAAATGCTGTAAGGATTTTAAAAACTTATGTCACCGCTTCTTAAAAGTCAAAAAAGAAAGTGACAAAGAGGGCTTAAAAATAAAGCTTGGAATTGTAGACCTCTCAAAATCATCTTTCTATTATAAATCATATAGTGTTTTCTTGACAACACTGGACCAATGACATTAATTTACGTTCTCTAACTCCACGTCAGCCTCAGGTTGACTGGAAAGGTAAATCCTCAAGTAGCCTAACATTTTTATAACAGAAATATTTTAGAGTAAATCATATGAAATTGTCAATATTCAGCCATTCCTGACTGACAAGAATGAAAATTTCAGATGGCTGAACTTTAAACAAATGCCTGAAAAGCTCCACAAAAAGCTCTCTCCTGGATCATTTTTGTTCTAATTCATTACTGACAGCCAAATCAAAGTGATCTTTCCCTTCTGCAAAAAGGAAAGGTTCCCAAAGGTGCAAAAGAACAGGAGTTGCAAGTCTGGCACACAACTGACAACACCCTGTGAATACAGCATAATTAATATATTAGAGAATAACACTTAAGACAAAAACTGAAACTGGTTCTCAGCTTCCCAACCTTCAGGCTATACGACCCAGGAAAGATTTAATAAAGTATTCACAGCATTTAGAAGAGGCCCTAAAGAGACTGTTATGTCAAACTGAGATAATCTGTCTAAAAAACCAATTATTCATATATTATACATGTTAGTGCTATACCAGCATCAGCTATTATTACTGCTTTATGATATGTGACTAGCAGAAACAGTGGCTGATGATTTAAATATATCAATATACTAAAATATACTGTGTACTAAGTTAGAGAAGTTAGATTAAAAACCTAAACACTCCTTAATAAAAAAAAAGAACAGACCATACCTGTAGAAATACTAAAAAATACTGAAAGTATCTTGAAGGCCACACCAAAAAAAAATTGGCAGATTGGAATAAATTATAACTTTGTGGCAAAAGGCATTAAATACACTTTTTAACTGACTGGGAGAAAGTACAATATATAACACAAAAATGGGGGTATAGCTCAGGGGTAGAGCATTTGACTGCACATATACCACAAAAACCTACATAAAATACAAAAATGTTCTATTATCAAAAACTACATGGACAAAAAAACTCACACAATTCATAGAACAAAGGGCTAAAAGCCAATAAACTAATTTAAAAGAAGCTCCATATCACTAGTGATCAAAGAAATGAACACTCAAAAGACATCCCCTCCTGTTATCAGGTTTATAAAACTTTACAATTAATAACAACCCAGCCGGCCAATCTATGAGGAAACAAACACCTTTATGTGTTAGCCAATGTGTACGTGGTAAATCAAAAATGCATTTTGATTTTTTTTTTTCAACGTTTATTTATTTTTGGGACAGAGAGAGACAGAGCATGAACGGGGGAGGGGCAGAGAGAGAGGGAGATACAGAATTAGAAGCAGGCTCCAGGCTCTGAGCCATCAGCCCAGAGCCCGACGCGGGGCTCGAACTCACGGACCGCGAGATCATGACCTGGCTGAAGTTGGACACTTAACCGACTGCGCCACCCAGGCGCCCCCAAAAATGCATTTTGGAAGACAAAATTGGTACATTTTGGTACCATCAAAATTTGAAATATACATGCCTCCAATTTAGCAATTTCAGTGTCTTCTAATTATGATACACCTATCTTAATAAATATGATGGGGTTCTTATAAAGAATGAGGTAAATCTGTATATGCAGACATGAAAAGGTCCAATTATATCCTAACTGAACACAGAAATCACAAATATAATGTATTCCCAATTTCTGTAACTTAAAAGAAAACATTATTTATAAATGCAAATAAAAAAGCTGAAGAGAAACACAACTCTGGTAAATGATAATTAAGATATGGTGAACAGACAAGCACACCCACACTAAGAGGGAAGGTCTGCTTTTCACTTTATATAATTCTGTATCATTTCATTTCTTATATTACACTTTACTTAAATTTAAATTAAAAATAGAACTATCTTACAACCTACTAATCACACCACTGGGTATTTACCTAAAAAATACAAAAACACCAATTTGAAGGGATACATGCACCCTTATGTTGACTGCAGCATTATTTACAATAGTCAAACTATGGAAGCATCAAAATGTACATCAAACCAAATGTGCATCAACTGATGAATAAAGAAGACGTAGTACACACACACAGAACATATACAATGGAATACAATTCAGCCACAAAAAGAATGAAATCTTGCCATATAGAGTGACATGGACGAAGGTAAAGGGTATAACATTAAGCAAAATAAGCCAGTCAGAGAAAGACAAATGCCATATCATTTCACTCATATGTGGAATAAAACAAAAGAAAGAAAAAAAAGGAGGATAAACCAAAATACAAATTCTTATAGAGAACAGATGGTTACCAGAGGGGATGGGTGAAATAGGTGAAAGGAATAAAGAGTACACTCATCTTGATGAGCACCAAGTAATACATGGAACTATTCAATCACTATATTGTACACCTAAACTAATGTAACACTGTATGTTAACTACACTAAAATTAAAATTTTTTTAATTAAGAATTAAAAAAAACAGTGGAGTTTTCAAAAAATTGGTTCAAAATATAAAGCACCAATAACCACAATTCCTAAACATTCCAGGTCATGTAGACAGATTCCTAATGATAGCAAAAAAAAAAAAAAAGGGGGGGGAGCCAACAAATCCATGGGTAGAATATCAATTTTAACTTTACATAAATTTTCGAATTTTTCAAAAGTGGAAAAAATGACAAGAACATCTTAATTTCAGATAATGAGTCTCACAATTTAAGGAGCAAATTTCACCAACTGAACCATAAAACACAATGTGAAATAAAATACTCTGCAATCATCAATTTCCAATTCATTCCATCTCTTACACCAGTATTTTGTATACTGCTGGGGAGGCAAGCCAAAAAGACGTCCAGGAACTGGATAGGAACTTTTAAGTCCGAGACAGGGGAAAGCGCAATGTAACATTGTGAGCACACCACCAAGTTTTTCCTTAAATCTGAGCCTTTACACTATCAATGAGTATCTGACCAACAATTTAAAACGTATGAAAAGCACTAATCTCAGAATCAACCACCACACATTCCTAATTCTAGAACATTTCAAAAAATGAAGTCATTCCTTGCTTTTCCTAATTACCAGAATTCCAGAAGGAAGAACTTCTAAAACAGAAATAAAATTTGAAAACTGAAAATAAATCAAGCTCTTTTACCATCCCTAATTAGGGATGGATAATTAGGAAAGGAAACAGTATTGAGAAAAACATTTTTTCACTGAAGTCCAGGCGAACAGGTACAGTAGTAATTAGCAGCATCACCACTACCAGTTCATAGTACTACCCACCAGTAACCTACTTCACATTCCTTAATTTTTAGCAATCACTTTGCCACTTTGTTTCCCTGTGTCTTCCCATACCATCTATGACATTTCCCTAAAGGACACAAATACACACACCAAGACTACAGTTACAGATCTCCTTATAAAAAAGTTCTTAGTACCCACTTTTGGTGGAAGTGAACTATAAAAGAAAAAAGTGAGTAAAGTGAAACCTATACCATTATACCATTAGGGAGCAGGCTCATGGTGCCCAGACACAATTAAGTTACAACATGCCTTGATTTACCAAAAACAAGAGTGCCCCCACAAACTTAGAGCAAGTAATTAAAATCTAGGCTGAATATTAGAATGGAAATGCTTTCAGGCTGTCAGGAGTGTCATAATTCTTTGGTTTCCTGGTATATAACACCTACAGTTAATGGGAACTCAAAATTTACCATTAAAAATTACAGGAAAAAAAGGCAAATAACTAAATGAATTCATGTGCAAAGTGCTCAGACCATTGTCTGGCACAGAGTAGGTACTAGTAAGTGCTTATAGAAACATTTAGACAGCTATTTCATCTGTATAGGTTCTCCTATACCTCTGGTTTCCCCACCCCCGCCCTACATAAACTAGATACAAAGGAAACCTGAAAATTCTTTCAGTATTATCAAACCAACTCCCTGTGAGAAATATATTCAGCGTATTAGAGCACTTGAAGGAATTATGTCAATTTCTTGAAAGTCACAAATTTCTATCTCCAAAAAATTCATAACACCTCTATTTGACAAGTATTTACAAGTTTCATTTTACATAACATCAGGCATATTAACCAACACTAACATACTTAAGACAGACATCTAAAATCTACTAAGTGTAAAAAAAAAAAAAAAAAGGTATATACAAAGAAGCAATACTATATGATCCCACTTTTATTTTTAAGAATAGGTGAGAACGAGCCTGGGAATGACAAAAATGGTTAACGGCAGTTTTGTTCTCTCAGCAGCAATTCCTGTTTAGTCCTTTGTGTTTTTCTGTACTTTTAAAATTTAAAATTTTCTGGACATTTCTAAAATATTCAACAAGGCAATATGCTAAATACAAAATTTCACAGTTACGTATCAACGATATTAATGTTCACCATATTAAAGGATACCTATTACAAAGACACTAAAAAAAAGCACAAGAGAATATTCAAGTAATTAGCAAAAGAAGGAAAACAGCAACCAACACCACACAGTTGTGTCAGATTTTATACAAACCAATACAAATGTACTACCATGTTTAATTCCCAAATTATTTTCATTTTAGTGGTAAAAAAAAAAATTAATCAAGTCCACAAAGGTAAAAATGGTAAAGCTGAGACAATGAATCCCTGTTCTGGTTCCAAAACTCAAGCACTACTATATTACACAGCCAATTAACAATACAAAGAATAGAGACGAGGAATTATATTTTTTCTCTATCAGCTAAAGAGACTTTCCTACAAGGATATTTAAAACAAAACAAAAAAAAAAGCACAAGAAAATAAAACTTAAAATACGTACCTCTACTTCGTCTCCTTCACTAATTTCTTTTTTTATATCAGGCGGTGGTGGTAATCTAACTTCATTAAATGGAACCTGGCGTTCTGGCTGCCAGCTGAAGGATCAGAAAAATAATTAACAATTTTAGAATAGATTATTCTATAAGCCCCTAATATGGAAACTATACAGTCTATGCTTAGAGGTGTATATTTTTCAAGTTAATCATTTAGCTTTCCCTAAGGAAAAACAAGCTTCGTTCATATTATTTTTCCAAGTAATGAGTTTGTTGAGGTAAAACAGACTTTGCAAGACTGTTGATGAAGTTTCTAAATTAACATTAATAGTAATTATGTATCACCATCCAAATTACTCATCCTAAGGGAATACATACGTTATCCTAAAAATGAAACAGGCTAAGTTCATAGTAGTAATTTAGACTCAAAATAATGTCACATCTACACTGCTGCCAATAAACGGCAGTGCAATCAATTTCTCTCAATTTTACAAGTAAATGATCTATCAAGGAACAGAATTTCAGAGATTATAAAATATTAGCTGCATAATGTGTACATGTTCACAGAAACACAGAAAATTACTCAATTATTTGTCATGCCTGAATTATAAAAGATTTTCTTACACAGAATTTATGTTTTCTGCAGTGAATTCATACAACAATCTTAAAACCTGGGAAAAGTTTACTTTCAATCTTTGTAGCAAATACTGTATTAGAACAAATTTAGGAGGTGCCTGGGTGGCTCAATCCGTTAAGTGTCTGAGTCTTGATTTGGGCTCAGGTCATGATCTCACAGTTCATTAGATCAACCCCCAGGCTGAGGGAGTGGAGCCTGCTTGGGATTCTCACTTTCCCCCCTCTCTCTGCCCCTCTGACTTGCACACACGCACGTGTGCTCTCTCAAACTAAAAATTTAGCTGTTGCTTAACTCACATTTTTTGTGTGGATATTCCTACTCTAAGTTCTAATTGGTCATTCATATGCCTGGGAGGTACATCAGCACATGAATTCCTAAAGCTTCCAGGTGCAAATGCTGTGCAAAACATCAGGAGATAAGGAATATTTTTGAGTGCTTTTTTTTCACCATTACAGTCTAAATTGCAGCTGCTAAAGGCAGAAATCATTCCAACACTTGTTTCTACATGACAACAGCTGCTGGGCAGCTACCTTTTAAAAAGTGGAAGTTGAAGATTTCTTTTCTGACCTTTAATTATACAATGCTCCTTTATAGCTCTTCCTAACCAAGTTTTAAAACTTCATGACCTAGATCTTACAACAGTTATAAAACTGATTATTACTCCTTATTAATATCCAGCTTAAATTAAAAGCAGCCCAATACTCAACTCTGACTACCAGTAGCCATGTGAAAGGCCTTCTACATCATTTCAACATTCTTGGATTTTAAGAATTAAGCATTGCATAATCCCATCTGTGCCACCTATTTTTACAAAAAAATAACGGATTCCTGTTCACCTGTTTTGGAAAAAAAAAAGAAAGTCATGAAAAAGTGACAAGTACATTGTGGGCAGAAAAATGGTGAAAAGTCACCAAAACTAGAATTACTTGAACTGATAAGATGATCAAACAACCAAAGATCCCCACCCAAGAGCAAAATCACTTTCACCGGCAACAGGAATATCCAAAAGCAAACACCAGTTTAGCACAACCAATCGTTAAAATCAAGGTCTGTATCGATTTAAAAAAAATAACTTACTTGTTCTCAAAAACAACTGTGAGGGAGTCTTCATGAACATCTTTGATAAATCCCTGTGAAAAACAAAAACATTATCAAAAGCATATCAATATTCAATCAAAGGTTATACTGGGGTGCCTTGCTGGCTCTGTCAGTAGAGCATGTGACTCTTGATCTCAGGGTCATGAGTTCAAGCCCCATTTGGGGCACAGAATGGAATTATGAGAATTTAAAACATTTAATAGTCACCATAGTACTTGGTGAAATTATGATTATAAATATTAAATTATAATCATCTGTTAGTAAAAAGCATGACTTCATTCTGAATATTAATCTCCCATTAATTTAATCTCATTTTTTCCTAACTTCCCATCTTCCTTCACTTAAAAAAAAAAAAAAGGGGGGCTACAGTAAATACATTGTCGCAAAACCATTTTGGGATGAATATAAAGATTCTCAATAAAAATCAGGGGTCATTTTCTAGTTGAGTATTTTTAATCTATCGTCATCTGACTGATGCAACTGAAAGAAACTGTCCGAGGACATTCAAGAAAGCAAAGGACTTAGGTGTAGAATAATGGTTCAAGCGCTTGCTCCACGACTGTACACCTTGGGAAAGCAGTCCTTGGCACTTGTATGATTACAACTGACATTAAATGATACTTTATATTACTGTCACACAGAACTGCAAAGTTCTCAGCCTTAGTCAAATGCTTACACACACACTTTGAACCACAAGATATTCAGTAAATAATTTTCTAAAACATTTTTATCACACTAAACTCCATAATGTCCACTAAAAACTAGCTAAATAAAGAACACACTTGCAGTACCTGCTTAAAACAAAGCAGGAATGAACATATTCTGTTGACCTCATCTTCCTCCCAAAGTCCATTAAATAGTACTAAAGGAATTTTAAGGCGTAAACTGACACAAGAATAAAGACAATAAAGAGAAAACATTACAACAAAACTTTAGAAATTTACAAAACAGAAGAGGAAATGTCAGTTATTTAAAATGAAACCAACAATTACTAACATCGAATACTTACTACATCAGACATAATTCTAAGCAAATTAGCAAACCCAACACTGAAACAAACTGGCAATGGAAAAACCGAAAAGCAATTAGATCAGTACTACAGAAAACTTTTGGAACTACAGACAGAAATACTTAAAAAAGGAGAGAGTAACAGATGTGGCTTAATACAAAAACATTTTCCTTAATAATGCAGACTCACCAATCACAGAATGTAGGTAACTAATAAATCTAAGGTCAGTGCACTCTTCTCACGTTTGCTACTCAATTAACTGCATCATTTTGTATTTGGCCCTGATTCTCACTCCAGCTTCAAACGTCTATTACCTGCTTTGTTTGTGTACTTTGGGACATTTCAATGCAAATATCCTCATGAGGCCTAAAATTCAGAATACATTCCTTTTAAGAGTGTTATAGAAGCTCCAGCCATGCAATTCTGGAGATCTTTTTATTCCTTTCTTCCTCAAAGTTAAAAATTAAGAGCTAGGGGCGCCTGGGTGGCTCAGTCGATTAAGCGTCGACTTTGGCTCAGGTCACGATCTCACAGTCTTGAGTTCAAGCCCCACATCGGGTTCTGTGATGACAACTCAGAGCCTGGAGCCTGCTTCAGATTCTGTCTCCCTCTCTCTGCCCCTCCCCTGCTCACGCTCTGTCTCTCTGTCTCTCTCAAAAATAAATATACATACATACATACATAAATAAATAAATATTAAGAGCTAACATTCCACTTCTGATTATATGACCATGCTATAATGACAGCCTAGCCAGTTTCTTTATTTCTAGTAGGTTCAGCCACACATCCACTTTCAGCAATAATTTTGGTCATCACTTTCATAGTTACATCACCAACAAATCTCTTTATTAATACCCATAACATCTGTAAGGAATACTTCAGAAACTGAAAATTTCCAAGTTCACGAATATGACAATAAAACACATCTTGCCATCAGAAGTGAGTCATATTTCCAACTTTCACTAGTTTTCTAGTCCTTCACAAACCACTTTCAGAGTCTAGAATGTTTCACTAAGTAACCCTTAAGATTTCTGTATAGTTTACACAGTGAATTCGTTCAAATAAGAACTTCAAGCCACTGGGGAAATTCTACCCTTCGTTACAGTAAAAATCTTTTTTTATCCTATCTAAAATTCAATGCTTATTCATCTCTTTCCAGTCCCATCCCCTTTACTTCCATCACCAACACCAGCTTTATTTGGATGCACATTTTCCACAAACTTTGAGAGAAAATACAACTCTAGACACCTATTCTAATTACTTAATACCCCTCAATCATGAGATTAAGCAGGTTTAAGAATTGGACACCCAGGAGGTACCTGGGTGGCTCAGTCAGTTACATCCTACTCTGGATTTCAGTTCAGGTCACTGATCGGCTCAGGTCACTGATCTCCTGTTTATGAGATTGAGCCCCGAGTCTGGCAAGGAGCCTGCTTGGGATTCTCTCTCTCCCTCTTTCTGTCCCTCCCCTACTGGCTCTCTTTCACTCAAAATAAACCGGTTAAAAAAAAAAAAATTTTAAAACCCGGTTCTTAAAATGTATTTGGGCTGTGATGAACAGTTAGGAAACATGTTCTAATCCCCAAACTCTAGATTCTAAGGATAAGGTACCTCTAATGGCCAGATCTCTATGAAACTTTGTCCATTTAATTCAGGACTCAGTCCACACTCCTGAAATTATTTCTGTACATTCAAAGTCACCAGAATGATGATGCTAGGTCCCTATACACTCAAGACCCAAAATGGCAGGGTTGGGTCTTTGCCAAAATCTTGGGAGTCAGGGGACACTGAATTACAAAGGTCACATTTCTCTGCACAAAGCAGTAGGGGGTTTTATGACTAAGTCTTCACAACTTCTGTCCACCTTGTATTCTAGTCCAAACTTTGGGGATTTGTTTCTCTCTTCCTGTTCACTATTCATCTGGCCCAGGACCCATATTTCTCAGAACAAAACCTTTGAGATTTCTTTCTTTTCTTCCCATAGATATGCAAACATGGAAGATTCATCATTACAAAATGGTCTCTTTATATGATTATGTGTAACACTATTAACTGTAATTTAAAATAGCATTAATAAGCAACAAGGCAGTATACCATATCTAAAATGTGATGAAGTATCTTTAGGGGCACTTGGGTGGCTCAGTCGGTTAACCATCCAACTCTTGATTTCAGCTCAGGTCATGATCTGTTTTTGAATTCGAAGCCTATTTCAGGACACTGTCAGCGCAGAGCCTGCCTGGGATTCTCTCTGCCCTTCCCTTGTTCATGCTTGCTCACTCTCTCACTCTCAAAATAAACTTAAAAAAAAAAAAAACCTTAAAAAAATTAAAAACATATATCTTTAAAATGCTATCCCCAACAAAACAACAAATAGAACATTACACAGTAAAACAATAAATAGAACATTACATAGTAAAAACCTAAGAATGTCATGAACCATGTATAAAATTGAGATAAGGGACACGATGAACAGCAAGAATCCCTGGGCTATAGAACTGCCTGAAGTGATTTTTCAAAAGTATTTTCAAAAGTATTTTTCAAAAATAAATTTTTCTTTAAATTTCAACAATTCAAGCATTAGATAAAGCAAAAAGCAGCTGGAAAATAAAACAGACAAAAAAAATTCTAATAGCAGTAGCAATGAAAAAATATAATCTTAGGTATGCCTCCACAGTTAAAACAACATAAATGTACAGGACCTATGTACAGAAATTTGAAATTCAACTAATGAACATAACTAGAATACTCAGGAAAATGTAAATCCTATCACATTCTTTGATAGGAGATCTTGATATTGTAAAATTTTCAATATGCCCTTCTATGAGACCCCACTAAAATACTGAGAGTGATGATTCCATTGGGGGAAAAGGGGCTAATATTAATAAAATTACACCAAAGTCTGTTTAAAAAAAAGAAAGAAAGGAAACACTCAAAAAGGAAACTTAAGTGGGAGTAGGAAGTAAAGATAACACACTATCCCAATCAAATATTTTAAGTTTTAAGTAATCACTACACCCAACGTGGGGCTCAAACTCACGACCAAGATCAAAAGTCAGATGTTCTGTGGACTCAGCCAGCCAGGCACCCCTATGCCTACCAAATAGTAAAGCTTATTTTAAAGCTACAATAACCAAGACAAAAGAAAACACATTTTAAAGGAAAACAGATTCCAGAAACAGGTCCAAGTCACTTAGGAAATTACAAATAGAGGGAGGAATGGATTGTTTTTAAATAGTACTGGGACACCTGGATAATTATTGGAAAAAAAATGAAATTGATGTTTTCACCAAAAATAGAATTAATGGATGAAAGACTCAAAGTGTTTTAAATCAATAAAGATCCCAAACCACAAGTTACTTTTAACTTCAGAGTAAGGAAGGCCTTTCTAACCAAATGAACAAAACCCAAAAGCCACAAAAAGTTTGACAAGTTTACAATACCTAAAAGCTAAAATAGGTAAACAATCATCACATGAAAAGAGTAGAAGAGGATGGAACACAGCAGAGTTAAATTCCCAATTTATAAGTGTCAAGTGAGCTAAAAGCTGAACAAAGCTAATAAGCAAAAGTAACAATGGGTATGAACTACATGAAGGGGTAATCACAGAAAAAGTTGTAATTTCAATAATATACAAATCCTCTTTAAAATCTTATGTTTACTGTCAATTCCTATGAACTTCCCTTTTCTCCTTTCTATCTTGCAGATCCTTCCTTATCAGAATATAAACAGTAACCTCATTTTTTTAAATATTTGCATAATGTATTTAGCAATTTTGAGGCGAGAGCTTAAATTGTCTGCGGAAAGAACAAGGTGCACAGAATTATCTACCTAAAAGGCAGAAAACACTACAGCTGAAAAACAGTTTTCAACTTGATGAAGGTAGTCATGGGAGGGTGTAGGGGGTGAATCCTACTGATTAAACAGAAAAAAACATGGTATGAATTACTTCAGGAATGGGAAGAATGAGATTATAAATATAGTCAAATATCAGGACAGATGAATCAGGGACCCTGTCTGTGGAAAAGTTAACTAATAATCCTGAAGATAAAATTTCTACCAGGGCGCCTAACTGGCTCAGTAGTAGAGCACACCTGGACCTTGGAACCTTGAGTTGGGCGTAAAGTTTACCTAAAAAAAAAAAAATGTATTTTTCTTTTATAGCCCTTCCAGATCCTTCATTTCCGCAAAAGGGAAGCTGAAACCACATGCACACAGCCCCCAAATTCACTCCATAGGAGGCTGTAAATGCTGAATTTAAAAACTCATCTTCTAGGGGCAACTGGATGGCTCCACATCAGGTTCGTTACTGTCAGCCTGTTAGCACAGAGCCCGCTTTAGATCCTCTGGCTCCTGTCTCTGTGCCCCCCACTGGGGCTCTCCCAAAATTAAAAAAAAATTTTTTTAATTCTATATTTCTGGATGCCTTTTCCAATGTGTTAAAACATCACAGCTGATGGCTTAATTATAAGCAAATTTGTGACAAAATACTGTATTTCTAAAAATTAAGTGGATTAAAAAATTATATATTAAAGGCACTGGGCTCAGTTTCTTAGATCCTTTGTTTCCTCTGTGCTAACTCTCCATTTCCCCAGCTACATCAGTAAAAGTTACTGCTGTGCATAAATAGAATTATGAAAACAAAACCCATGAGAAAGGAAAAGTTGACAACATATAAAAATTCACCTCAGGTCTTCCTCTGCCACCACCACCCCCAAAAACTACCCCCATGGATTTGATGATCACTTGTTATCCCTCGATCAATTACCTACTTATTTACTGATTCTCTGGCCCCAGTCTACCTTCCTAGCTCTTCACTTCTAATTTAATCTCTCTGAAATCAGGATACATCTTAAAATTGATGGCATCTTAAGAGAACAGCAGATAGCCACATGGCAGCCAGGATATAAATGTCACTGAACACCCTCAAACTCGGTTTGCCTGCAATTTTATGTGGCACTTGACTGCAACCTCTTGGCATTTCATTCAGCAAACCAACAAAAGCAAGGATAAAGGTTTCTTACCAGAAGGTAGTTCTGTTGACACCTTCTGATAAAATCAAGAAAACACCAGCACCAAAACTTACAGAGTGGACGAAAATTCTTGCAAGAAAATCCTGGAGTTAATACAGAAGAGTTCTTTTTAATTTATGCTTGCAACATCAATGCTCTCTTTGGCACTGAGGAAGATACTGTAAGTAGAAACACAACCACCTGAATGTGAAGATACTTTAACCAATTTAATTTGCTTACTCCTTCCATTTTATGCATTCAAATGTTGAAGAAACCTTCAGGAGCCCCTGGCCCACTCAGTCTTGAGCATGCAACTCTTTTGGGGTTGTAAATTTGAGCTCCACGTTGAGTGCAGAGATTACTTAAAAAATAAAATACTGAAAAATAAATAAAGGGGTGCCTGGTGGCTCAGTTAAGTGTCCCCAACTCTTGATTTCGGCTCAGTTCATGATCTCACGCTTCATGAGTTCAAGCCATGCACAGGGCTCTACACTGACAGCGCAGAGCCTGCTTGGAATTCTCTGCCTCTCCCCCACTCTCTCAAAATAAATAAACTTTAATAAATAATCTTTCAATAAACATCAACATCCACTAAGATTAATTGGCAATATTTCTTAATGCCACTTAGAACTGATACCACTTTAGATACAATGAAATTGTACATATCTCCCACGAACTTACCAAATCTGTGTACAGAAAAAGTAACCTATTCCTTGGACTCTAAACCCCAATTTCAACTGTACAGGTCATCTCTGCTGCTAGCTCACTCTCCTACCTCAAACCAACATGTCAACAATCAGAATCATCTCTTGTCCTGCTCTGCACTCTACATGTTATGATCCATTCTACAGGGGTAAAAATAAGGCAACTGAATATAGCACACAGTATTTCTCAACCAGGGTATTAAGAGAATACATACAATCCATTCACTAAGCATTACCATGAGTGATGAACTTCTCTCCCATGCATCTAGAATGGTACAAGCTATGCACTAACCTCGGAAAAATTAAAGAAAATAGTGCTTCTATATAATTCAGATGAGAAACTCTATCAGATTATAACTGACTTAGATAATAGGTTCCCAAATACAGGTCATCATCATTGCCTAAGTAATTTTTTATGTCTCAATTTGTAAGCTGAAGGAATCAAAGCTTCTTAAATCAAGGTATTCCCACGCACTCAAAGGTGTGCCAGAAGTACTTAAAACTACTCCTCTCCCTAAAAAAATACCATCTAAAAACCTTCCTCCCAGTGCTTTTATGTCAAGTAATATAATAGTTCACATTTAAACATTTTATGTTTCTGGACTATATATTCAGGTAACAGATATAAAAGGACCTCATTAAGGAAGGGGGAAAACATTCTTGCTAAAAAGACTAGAGTGCAATGGTTTCACTGTTTTGGGTTTGTTTTTTTAAGATTTTTTTATTTCTAAGTAATCTCTACACCCAACATGGGACCTGAACTCACGACCCTAAGACCAAGAGTCCTATGCTCTTCCAACTGAGCCAGCCAGGTGCCCCCAGTGCTTTTGCTGTTAAAGACTGGGTCGCAGATACACTACTTACTATGTGATTGGTAAAACAAGAGGGCCCAGGACAGTAAGGTAAGGATAAGACTCCTAGGTGGCTGCATTTTTGCCAAAAACATGTCACACATCCTCCTTCAAGGACTCTTTACAGTCTTCCCAGAGCACTCCAGAAGACTTTCTGCAGTAATTCTCAGGATGTTCTATCAACCCTGAATGAGACCCAGCTCTCCTGGATGCTGGACATCTTCCTCATAATTCCCACACATGCAAAAACAAAACAAAAAACCTTTAAAACAACAGATGATTTTTTAATACATGGTAATAACACATTTGCCTATGAATATTCAAACATAAGTCTTATAATTAAGACAAAATAAATGAAAACACCACAAAAGAATTTAGGAAATTATATGTATAAACATGACACAGGCTGTGTTTAGCCAGGACTAGAAACTCTGGTTTCTGTCGAGGAAAAAAATAGTTCAGTATGTAAAACATAAAACTTCTCTACAACCCAGAGATACCAAAAAGTCAACAAGAATTAAATGAGAAGGGGACACTCTTAACAATAAATGAATCCTAAGAGATCTCAAAAAGTGACAAAAGGCACAACAGGAATATGGGCAAACATCGAACAATTTACAGAAAAGCAGATCCAAATGGCCAACAAAACATTAAAATTCTCACACAGAAATCTGCAAATCAAAGTTCCGATATGATAATCCTTTAGGTCCAGCAGAGACTGGCCAAAATTAAAGATTATAGAACCAATTTTCTGGCAAGGATGTAATGAAAAGCATTTACATTTACTGAAGGAGGAAATACAAAGGGTCAAGCCCTGTGGCAAGTAATGTTAACATTTATTAAAGTTAAAAAAGCTCTCTTCCACCAAGCTATCCCATTCTTTGAAACTTATCCAATGGGAACATGTGGAGTAGCAAAAATGTGAGAACAAAGTGAGTGTCTATTAACTGGGGAATGGCTGGATTTCATAATTCTTGCCATGGAACATTATATGACCATTTAAAAATAAATTACACTCCAAGTGAAAACAGCCAAAATAGATTATCATCCTTACATAGAGCAATACTAAAAAACAAAAACAAAAACAAAAACAAAAAAACCTACATTCGTGTATGGATATTTATTTATCTATGCACCATTATAGGAGTAGAGAAAAATCTAGTACGATACGCTCCGGTTATGCTACCTAAAATGGAGTGTGAATGAGAGGAGATTAAGTGGCAAATGGAAGCAAGGAAAAAAACTTAAAGCAAGTTCATGAATACTTAATGAATGGGTGTATAATTATACATATGTATATGTACATGTATACATATGTATAAATATTCTTTAAAGAGTTGAAACATATCTTAAAACACTGTCAACCAGCACTTTTTCCATACAGCACATTTATACACCTTTTTAATTTTTCCATCTCTAGAGATCTCAATTCTGCATTCTAATTAACAAACTAGTTTGATGCTTACAACACCTAAAAGATCTGAATTGTAATTTGATTCCAGTATCAGGCACAACCATTCAAGACTGATACTGCAATCAAATTTAACTTCAAACAGTATTTTTTTGAAGGGGCGCCGGGGTGACTCATTTGGTTAAGTGCCCGACTTCAGCTCAGGTCATAACCTCACAGTTCGAGGGTTCAAGCCCCACATCAGGCTCTGTGCTGACAGCTGAGAGCCTGGAGCCTGCTTCAGATTGTGTCTCCCTCTCTCTCTGCCCCTCCCCGGCTCTCACTCTCTCTCTCTCAAAATTAAACATAAAAAAAATGTTTGTGTTTTTTTTAAACCTACATAACTAAATCTAGAAATGGACATCATTTCAAATCAATGGACACATGTTCCACAGATAAAAGTCTGCAAATTTACTAAATACGTTATAGGTTAAATTATTGGATAATGCGGTAAATTTTACCATGGAAAAAATTATTTCAGGTAAACCTCCAGCATTCCTTAGTATTGAGCACTTAAGAGTTCTGAATAAAAAAAAAAAGAAAGAAAGAAAATGACGATGAGGCACCTGGGTGGCTCAATGACTTTGGCTCAGGTTGCAATCTCGTGGTTTCTGAGTTCGAGCCCCGTGTTGGGTTCTGTGCTGACAGCTTGGAGCCTGGAGCCTGCTTTGGATTCTGTGTCTCCCTCTCTATCTGCCCATCCTCTATTCATGCTCTGTCTCCCTCTCTCAAAAATAAACATTAAAAAAAAAAAACTAAAAAAAATAAATCTTAAAAAAAATAAATTTTAAAAAATGACAATATGAGAATTTCCTAAGGATGCATAAATACCTACTAATGCTTATATACCACAATGTTCTTGGATTGTTAATTTCACAAATTTATAATACCCAACAGTTCTCCTTGAAAATGGAATTACTTGAGGCACCTGGGTGGCTCAGTTAAGCATCTGACTTCGGCTCAGGTCACGATCTCATGATTTGTGAGTTCGAGTCCAGCACCGGGCTCTGTGCTGACAGCTCAGAGCCTGCAGCCTGCATCGGATTCTGTGTCTCCTCTCTCTGCCCCTCCCCAACTTGGGCTCTGTCTCTCTAGGTCTCTCAAAAAATAAATAAATGAAAAAAAAAAAAGAAAAAAAGAAAAGAAAATGGAATCACTTACTGGTTCCACAGGACCACCCAAAACTATTGTGACCTTTCCAGTTGCAAAGAGTTGAAGTTCCCTATAGTTCTATGTATCCATAAAATTCAGTGATAACATCAGAACTCAACAAGGATCAATATGTAAGCCTTAAAAAAGTTTAATATTCGGGGCGCCTGGATGGCTCAGTCGGTTGAGCGTCCGACTTCGGCCCGGGTCATGATCTCGCAGTCCGTGAGTTCGAGCCCCGCGTCGGGCTCTGGGCTAATGGCTCAGAGCCTGGAGCCTGCTTCCGATTCTGTTTCCCTCTCTCTCTGCCCCTCCCCCGTTCATGCTCTGTCTCTCTCGGTCTCAAAAATAAATAAACGTTAAAAAAAAAAAAGTTTAATATTCAAGTAATCTCTACACCCAACATGGGGCTTTAACTCAAGACCCTGATAACAAGAATTGCATGCTCTTCAAAGCTAACCAGATGCCTCCACCCCACCAAAAAATTTTAAGTTGAATGAATCAAAATCAGAAATGATGAAGTCAATTTTGTGTATATGCTATTATATTGCCTAAGTTTAAAAACAAATCAAAGAATGTCTTGAAGCCAAGAATGACTGAATCACTTGTTCATTCAACAAACACATAAGGAAGGTCTACTGTGTACTAAATACACATTCTCAAGTCACTGGAAAATTTAAGACTTGAAAATATCCTACCACCTGAAAAACTATAAAAGCAAAAGGTTACAAAACGGGAAAGAAAGAAGAAAAGTTTTACTATTATTAATTAGCTAATGTTAAGAAAGGTGGAGATACAGAAGCCTGAGAGAAATTCTTGACCCTGAAGAGATCACAAGGAATGCATGTGCTTCTGCCAACAATAACTACAAACTTCATAAATTATTACTGGGGAAGACTGCTACTCATTCTCCCAAAAAGGCTAAGCAAAAAATGCTGGGGCTTAAAGGAGACAAGTTAAAACAACTGATAATTAACTGAGATTTAATGTTGGCCAAATTTTGCCACAGCTTTCAGCATCTTTTAATATAAGGACAAATAAAATAATTCTACATTTTTAAAAAATTTTCTTAATGTTTATTTATTTCTGAGACAGAGAGAGAGAGTGCAAGCAGGGGAGGGACAGAGAAGGAGGGAGACAAAAAATCTGAAGCAGGCTCCAGGTTCTGAGCTATCAGAACAGAGCCAGAGGTGGGGCTTGAACCCACGAACCATGAGTTCATGACCTGAGCTGAAGTTGGAGGCTTAACCTACTGAGCCACCCAGGCGCCCCAAAGAATTGTACATTTAAATATACACATTCAGACCCCTAAGACTTGTACATTTAAATATACACATTCAGATCAACAAAGCAACCCTTTGTGTTGCTTCATTTTGTTTTGCTCAAGGTATTTAAGACTTGGTACTAGGAAATTTAACAGGGCTATCAAAAATCTCTTATTATTGCCTAAACATCCACCAAAGAATGTTCTAAAGCCTTTTAATATTCAACACTATGTGGCCAGATTACCCAGAGGTGCCACGTCATAAGAAAATTTGAATGTGAATAAGAAAATGTGAATAGTAAGTTTCATGCAGTTGGCCCTTGAACAACCAAGAGATAGGGGTACCCACCATGTGTATTATCTGATTCCCCCAAACTTAATACTAATAGACTACTACTGACCAGAAGCCTTACCAATTAGTCTAGTAACACGTTTTATATGTTATATATACTCTTGTTACAGTAAAGCTAGAGAAAAATGTTAAGAAAATCACAACAAAAATATTTACATATGTAAGTGGACACACACAGTTCAAACCCATGTTGTTAAAAGGTCAACTTTATATGCACATAGGAAGCATTTCAAATATTTCCCAAGATACTTCATACAAGGAATAATGTAAAGCCAGGAGAGGAAAGTATATTTAAATCATAACTGTCTAGCATAAATTATAATCTGAGGCAAATATCTAAAGATTCTAGTAACCATACTAAAGTTAAAAAAAAAAAAAAAACGGGCAAAATTAACTTCAAATTTACCCCAATATATCCAAAATACTATTTTAACATGTAATCAAGATTCTAAAATTGTGATGTCCTACCTTTTTTTCATACTAACTCTTTGAAATTCAATATAGATTTTACAATTAAAGCACATCTCAATTCGCACTAACATACTTCAGCCCTGTGGCTTATGGCTATCATATTGGAAAGAAATTTTTGTAATGTGAAGGCACAGATCAAATCATTTCTCCAGGAATCCTCTCAATTAGTTCCGGACTCCAACTGTATTAATATGTATTAATAGCTTGTTAGTAACTGTATCTAATTAATGATAGTTTCTTAAGCTATATATTTGTACTTTTAAAAAAATCACACTTTGAGGCAGAAAAGAAAGGCCCTGGCAGGCCAACAGGCTCAAAGAAGATGAAGAGAAAGAAAATGAAGATGAAGAGGAAAAAAAAAGAATAACTGGCTATCCTGTAATGATGTGTGTAGAGTGGGCGTGTACTCAGCCGACTGTTCTAAGAATGTGAACTCAAGTGCAGCTCAATAAAAGCTGTACAGATTGTTATACAGCTGATAACATTCTTTGTAGAGAAAATATTTTTTAAAATGCAGGTTGTAGCTTTTTGAAGGGCTACTACAGTTAGATTTTTAAAGCTCCTGATGGTGAATGTTTCTAATTTATTAACTTGTGTACTGTAGCACAGCAAACTTGTAGAAATTAGCATCCATAGTAAATTCTGGGGTTTTTTAATGTTACAATTTGGGTTTTTTTAATGTGTGATAAAATTATGTGTATTTTTAAAAATCACACTTTAATGAAGTCTGAAAGACCAGTGGGAACCATGAATCAGTCTATTAATTTTATGGACCTGGGTTCACGTGGTCTCATTTCCTCAGGTGTTGATAACATTATCTCCCCTTCACTGTGATTGAGAAGACTAAATGAAATAAGTTCATGAAAAGTACCTGTGCAGTCTGATGGATAGCCTGAGTGCCAATAAACAGTAGCTTTGTCAGGAGCTAAATGAGACCTAAATGAACCTAGCAGAGACCACTTGATAAACTGTTAAATCTAACTGCCTAATACTGCAGATGAAAGAAAGAAAAAAGGTCTTACAACCACCTAGTACAAGAAGTGGAGTCACTCATGGAACAAATATTGCTCTTCTCACTATTTAAAAAAAGAGGGCAGCTCCTGGGTGGCTCAGTAGGTTAAGCATCCAACTCTTGACTTAGGCTCAGGTCACAAGCTCCCGGTTGGTGAAGAGATCTAGCCCCACACTGAGCTCTGCACTGGCAGTGTGGAGGCTGCTTGAGGTTCTTTCTACCCAGCCCCCCCTCCCCCGCCCTTCCCCCACTGGAGTTCTTTCTCTCAAAATAAACATACATTTAAAAAATGGGGGGGGGGGGCACACCTGGGTGGTCTCTGACTTCAGCCCAGGTCACTATCTCAAGGTTTGTGAGTTCAAGCTCATCAGGCTCCACACTGACAGTGTGGAGCCTACTTGGGATTCTCTCTCAACCCCCCTGCCCCTCCCTCACTCGTGCGCTGGCACACTCTGAGATCTCAAGATAAACTTAAAAAAAAAAAAAAAAAAGCTAGTTTGGGACACCTGGCTGGCTCCATCAGAAGAGCATGGTGATCTCAGGATCAGGAGTTTGAGCCCAACAATAGGTGTAAAGACTGCTTAAAAAAAAATAGTAAAATTTTTTTAAAATGAGCCACATGGGTGGCTCAGTTGGTTGAATATCTGACTCTTGATTTGGGCTCAGATCTTATGTCCTGGGGTCGTGGGATCAAACTCCACGTGGGGCTCCAAGCTGAGCTCCATGGAGCCTGCTTGGGATGTTCTCTCTCCCTTTCTGCCCCCTCCCCCCCATCCATGCACACACACTCTAAAATAAAAAACGTAAAAATTTTAAAAAGCTAGTTTGCTACATCCTTAACACTGTGGTAAAACCTCACTTCTCGAATTATCAAGTGTCTGCCTTGTCTAATTAAAATACATTATAAGCTCACTACCCTGAGATTTCCTTTGAAGATCCTCTAATATCACACTAAACTAGGCACCGGAAGTGAGAAGCCCTAGATTTAAATCTCTTTTCGGCTACAGTGTAGTCTTGGACAAAGTTATGGGTTATTGTCAGTTTCCTAATATATAAAATGGGAATAAAAACACATGCCTCATGGAGCCTATGAGACAAAAAAAAAAAAAAAAAATCAGAAAATACCTATAAGCTTCATAGACTATCCAGCAAATAACAGGCACTTATACTAAACTATTATTTAAAATAACCCACACAAGAATCTGATGTTACAGAAAATGTACAGGTGCATGAAAACATGGAAAAGAATAGGTTTTCTCTTAATACATAAAGCCAAGGCCTTGATGATTTATCTCTAGGTAGATAAAATTTTTTCATTTTTTGCTTTTCTGTTTTCAGGTTTTTTTATACTTACATGCTACTTTTTTTATGTTTATTTTTGAGAGAGAGAGAGAGAGGGAGGAAGGGAGGGAGAGACACACAGGAAGAGAGAGAAAGGGAAAGAATCCCAAGCCGACTCTGCGCTGTCCAAGCAGAGCTCCACTCAGGGCTCAAACTCACAACAGGGAGATCATGACCTGAGCTGAAATCAAGAGTCAGCCACTTAACCAGCTGAGCCACCAAGGCACCCCTACATACTGCTTTTATCAAAACTTTACAGACAGCATTTAAGTTTAATTTTTAAAAATTAAGTGGCCTTTCCAGTTAAATCTTAGTTCTTTTACGTTTTAATAAAAAGACATTTTTTTTTTTAACGTTTATCTATGAGACAGGGAGAGACAGAGCATGAATGGGGGAGGGTCAGAGAGAGAGGGAGACACAGAATCTGAAACAGGCTCCAGGCTCTGAGCTGTCAGCACAGAGCCCAATGCGGGGCTCGAACCCACAGACCGTAAGATCATGACCTGAGCCGAAGTCGGACACTTAAACCAACTGAGCCACCCAGGCGGCCCTAAAAAGACATTTTAAAACATTGAAAACAACTAGGACAATCTTTGGAATTTCCACATCTGTGTAGATACCCCATTTTTACATGTATTAAATTTAGTAATTAAAAAAAGGTACAACTAAAAATCTTTAAAATATCTGGAAATGTAGGGTTTTAATTTAACACAGTTTCCCTAATATTAATCAGCCACCAGGAAGCCTGAGTGGCTCAGTGGGTTAGCATGTGACTCTTGATTGACTTCAACTCAAGTCATGATCTCAGTTTGTGAGACTGAGCCCCAAACAGGGCTCTGTGCTGTCAGCACAGAGCTTGCTTGGGATGCGCTCTCTCCCCCAAATATAAATGAATTTCAAAAAAAAAGAAAAAAAAAAAGAAAAAAAAAGTAGCCACCATCTTTTCCCAAATTATTAATCTGCACAAAGAAATCAATATGCTAAACTAACTTTGAAAGATCAGTACACTCCCAGAAAACTCCGTTAGTAAAGTTCTATAGGTTTTACAACATTTATTAATGTTAATAAACCTATTGCCTAATTTACTCTCTCAAACTTCATTTTAATATTAAGGTAAAGTAATGGGAAATTTTGGAAACACTGCATTGCTTTGAAATTTGTAGTCAAGGAATCCCTGGGTGGCTCAGTCCGTTGAGCGACTGACTCTTGGTTTTGGCTCAGGTCATATCTCGAGGATCACGAGTTCGGGCCCTGCATCAGGCTCAGTGCTGACAGTGGGGAGCCTGCTTGGGATTCTCTCTCTCCCTCTCTTCTGCCCCTCCCCACCGCTCTCAAAATAAATAAACTTACAATTAAAAAACAAAATGAAATTTGGAGTCAATTAGTAAAAGCAGAAATCGTAGAGCTCTGAAAGTAATTCTTTTACAAAGAAGGCCTGAAATTTCATTCAGCCATCTTAGAGATTACATATTTGCTTGGAACACCATGGAAACTTTCCTTTACATCAGCTAGGAATTGAGGGGTTACTTTCAACTTCCATTTAAATGATATTCTGCCCATGGCTATGCAAGTTGCAATGCAATTACAAAGCCCATTTATATAATAAATCAGTTAAAAAGCATTTTAATGACTCCAAATGGGCATAAGATTTTTTTTTTGGATGGTAATGGAAATGTTCTAAAGTAAGGTTGTGATAAGGTTTACACAACTCTATAAATACGCTAACAATCATAAAATGTAAATTCTATCTTAAATATTTTTTTAGAAAAGCTCCTTAAATGGCCAGTAGTATAAACCCTAAGATGTCTCACTCTAGGTAGAAAAGGCTATAAACACAAATTTTTATATAAAATTATATCCCCTATCAGGTACTTAATTAACATATCTCCCATTAATGTATCAAGATTTTTATCTCTTTAACAACTATAGATCCACTTGCTTAAAAAAAAAAAAAAGGCAAGATGCAAACATATTACGTGTTTTGTTTTTTGGGGTTTTTACCGAAGAAAAAAACGATCCTAATTTTAGGTCACATCTTCAGCTTTTCACGGATTCCAATTAACTTGTAAAATGCAGTTTCAGTTCCACCAAAAATTTTTTAATAAAGGTCTACAGAACACTGCCTCAAGGAATGGTGACACTGGCTACTAAACCCAGGACTCTGAAGTTCTTCTACTGAGATTTACAACATTTACAGCTGTGTGTGTATATGGGGGCAAGGGAAAAAAAAGGAGGAAAATCAGAATCACCTGCACATTGAAAAAGAAAAAAAACAACACTATGAAACAATAAACTAAAATGTTAACAGTTGTTATCCCAAGGCAACTTTTGTTTTCAAAATGCCCTCACTGGGGGCGCCTGGGTGGCGCAGTCGGTTAAGCGTCCGACTTCAGCCAGGTCACGATCTCGCGGTCCGTGAGTTCGAGCCCCGCGTCAGGCTCTGGGCTGATGGCTCGGAGCCTGGAGCCTGTTTCTGATTCTGTGTCTCCCTCTCTCTCTGCCCCTCCCCCGTTCATGCTCTGTCTCTCTCTGTCCCAAAAATAAAATAAAAAACGTTGAAAAAAGAAAATTAAAAAAAAAAAAAACAAAATGCCCTCACTGACCACTATTATTGTTTAAATTAAGAAATTTTACTTAAAATTAAACTGCTGCTATGCTAAATATAAGAAACCAGACTCAAAATACTAATCAGCATAGTGTATGAATCTATTTATAGGACATTCTGGAAAAGGCAAAACTATGAGGACAGGAAAACCCCCTTGGATCTGAGGGTGAGAAGACAGGATGATTACAAAGAGGCATAAGGAAGACTGGGGGGCACAGTGGAACTCTTCTTTCTCTTCAATGTTGATGGTGGTTACACAACATTTTACCAAAGCTCATGTAATTGTGTACCAGAATAGGTGAATTTTACCACATGCAAATTAGCCTAAAAACTCATATACTTAAAAATACTAAATTGCTTCTGCCATAAATCAATTTTTCCCCAAGTAGGCAATTCTGTGGATTAAAAAAATTGGGAATCTGAACTACTTCAGACCCTTCATTTTACACAAAAGAAAACGGACTCAAGATTTATTCAAGAGTCCACTGGCAGATAATGGTAAACTGAAGTAGAGACCTAGAATTCCCATCTATTTAACTTCAAATCCAGGGCTCCTTCCACTTCACCATTCCCACTCTTTTCAGAGTTCTAAAGATCTCAGTTTCCACAAAGTACAAGTGGATTACGACAGGACATAAAATTCTGTATGTTCAAGTGCAATTATTTTGGTACAATGTGGCTAGGATCTTTCCCAACCTCTGCAAAAGAACCACCTTTATTTATGAAATAAAAATAAGTAATGGACTCAAAGTCTAAGTAGAATCAAGTAGATTTGTAGAGTATGAGTAAGAATCCACAATACTTTAGAGTTCCAAAATGGGAATATTGTGAATTTAATTTTTAAAAAACTATGAAAAACTCAAAACTGTAAAAAACAATCTTTAAAGTTTTAGTAAACTGATGACCTTACATAATGAATCTTACAAAATAAAAATAAGAAATGAAAAACAGTTTATTTAGCAACCAACACAATACTTTGGCTAAACAAGAAATGTTCTACCATCTACATGCTGCGAAATGATTTAAGACAAAAAATCTTTTTTCTATTTTTCAATTTGCCAAGAGGAAAGAAAAGTATACCTCCATTACACAATTGTATCACCAAAGAGTAGGAATCTGAAACTTTTCCGGGCGGGGGGGGGGGGGGGGGTGCAAAAAACGATGAACCTTACCTACCCTTAACAGAAATATGGCAAGCCCATTCTTTGTGCACTGTGTCACAACTGTATTGTATCTAGGGTCTGAGAAGGCAACCACTAGATTTCAATAACAGAAGTCAATGAAATATCTACTCAAATTTCACTTGGGTCTTAAATTAAGTTTTAAATCTTAACTGCTAATACATCTAGTCAAGCAAAAAGACTCCTTTCCACCAGGCAGTCAGTTTCCACTTCATGTTGACCACCTAAGGCTACTTAAACTTGTAAAAAGCTTAGGGAGATCCTTTAGACGCCAACTGCGATTCCCCACCATGCTATTACCACGTGACAGTTAAACCAAATCCACACAGCTTATCAGTAAACTACAAAAGGAAAACAACGCTGAAATAGGAAATTACGACCATCAAGTAAAACATAATCCTGTGGGATGAAAGGTACGCCGAAATGAAACCCTGGGAGAATGCATTCTGCGTACGCACAATACTCCTGTTTTAGGAGAAGGCCCTTCATAAAAATAGCCAGGACTCTCAAACATTTGAGATCCTGGCTTAGTGAGATTGACTGACAGACAACAGCTGGGGAGATTTTGTATTGATCTCGAAACACTGTGGTGGTATACTTTGGGAGAAAGAATCGGGACAAGGGACCTTTATATTGGCAAAACTAAATTGTAAGGATTTCATTTTCAGTTATGTGACCCCTGCACTGGAAGCCCCCACTAAATTCCTCTACTCTCGAATTCCTCTTCTGTTTTCCAGCCCGATCCCGTAATAATGCATCTCCCAGTGCAAACAAACAAAAAACCTCGTGGGGAAGAAAAAAAAATCAACACTTCTTTCCAAAAACACTGGGCAATATAAAGAAACTAGTCACCTCCCCACCCGTCTCCCTTATCGATTTCATTTTTTAAATCTTGCTTTAAAGCCTATAACTCTAACCTTTTCTTCCGTAATAGAGGGGCTAAGGCGCCGCCCAAATTCCCAGGCCGCAAAAATATTTCAACCCGCCACATTACAAGGTTTTCCTGTTTTCCCTTCGATCCTAACCCTCAATTCGGTACCCGCTTCCCAATCAGACACTAAAGTTTATTAGCCCAAAACCCTAAAACAAAGGTAAATTCTTAAGATTCCGCGACGCACCCCCCCCCTCAAAGGGGTGGGGAGGGGTCGGAGCAGCGGGCCGACGCGCTCCCGCTCGGCTCAGTCCGAGGGGCGGGGGAGCTGCTGTGACCACACAATCCCACCACCTCCTTTCACGACTCCCCAACCTCCCGGCGCTCAGGCCTACTCCCGGGAAGCTCCCCGCCGCCGAGCAGCGACTGGGCTTCTCTTCACCGGCCCGCCAAGGACTGCACTAGCATCCAAGAAGAAGGTCCATAAGTAGAAAAACACAAGAGGTGTCCGACGTGTTGTTTCAAAACATAACGGAGCCCGGGCCCCCGAGACCGTTAAACCGCGGGTGGAGGGGGGAGAAGCGAGGAAACCAGGAGCCTCGGGCTTCGGCCTGGCCGTCCTTTTCGACCCCAAAGCTCACTCTCCAGGACCACCAGCATTCTCCCAAACCTGACTTAACCCCCACAACACCCGACAAAGCGGCAAAAGGGTCGGTACCTTGTAGAAAGCCCCGTTGGAGCCACGAACCTCCACCGTCAGCTCCGCCATGTTGGAACCGCAAAGGCCGCTGGGAAGAGATTCTAGAAACTTTCCAACCAGAGGGGAGGAGGGGGGAGGGGCGTAAAGGAGGCGGGGGGAGGGGCGGGGAAAACACGGCGGGGACTGGGATCCCCCGCCCCACACCCCTGGGGTCTCACAGCAACGACCCCGACTCTCCCAGTGAGAAACCCTCCCTTTCTTACATCACTCGTCCTGGGCTCCGCCCGCCGCCGCCCACGCCCCCGTTCGCCTCCCGACACAATCGCCCGACCTTTGCTGACCCGCCCCTATGTCCCCGCCCTCCAGTGCCCGCGGCTTGCCCGCTCCGGCCAGTGGGTGCCTCCAGCTACCCAGGCGTGAGCTTCCCTGACGCCGCCTGCCCCAGCATCTGCTTTCCTTGGGGCTCGGGCATTCTGCCCTAAACTTCTTGCAAGTGCTGGTAGCCCTGGAGTAGCTTCCTCACCTACGGAAGGGCAACTTTGGGGGCTCCAATTGTCCACTGGCACAACTTTTGGGCTGAGCAGGGAGCATAAAAATGTACCTATGTTCTCCGAATTCTTTCACCTCACTCGTTTTTATTTAAGTCGGATGGCCCTCCCTTGACTCAAATTCCGCAGTTCCACACCTCCTGACAGTTCGCCTGAATCCTCCCTCCACCTGTTAACGTTTCAAATGCTTAAATGTCAAGCTAAAGCTGTTAGTTTTGGGTCAGAAGTGTGTACAACCTGCAGCAGAGTTTAGGTTAGTACCCATTGTTATAAGTAGGCGGAGAAACTTAGTTCTGAGCGGGAGACCGTGTTTTCCCCTTCCGCAAATCCTGCAAACTTCCACGAAAAGGATCAAAGCAGAATCATCTTGTATGGCTTTCTACCAAGCATTATGACGGAGATATTTTGAGTATCTATTTTAACCATACTAAAAAATTTTCCCCTAGCAAGGCCGCTGGAAAAAATATTAGGACTCTTTTATGTGTGTGTCTTATTAGCATTCTGACAGAAAAAAATTCTTTAAAAAGGGTGCTTTGCTGACACTGTATTCTCAAAGAAACGCCCATGGGCCCAGCCTTTCTAGGACAGGGGGTCTTAAATGTACATTACCTTTCATCGGCGCATCTACATCTCCAAATGTTCAGAAGGAAAACAATATATAAGTGTTCAGTATTGTTTGCACTGTACAAAATGACCTTTTTACAATGTTCATTATGGTGAGGACACTGTAATTAAACTGAATTCATCAATGGGTAATGGCCACCATTTATTAAGGGCTTCATCTGCCCAACACTTTTTAATATCATCCTATTATGATCCTTCAAATTACAATGCCCTAGTTTGCTTTTTATTCCAACAGCTTTACTGAGATATAATTCACATACCATACCTTTCATCCACTTACAGTGTCCCATTCAATGGATTTTAGTACATTCACAGAGTTGTGCAATTATCACCACAATCCATTTTACAGCATTTTCATCCCTCCAAAAAGAATCTCTGTACCTGTAGGCAATCACCCCCCTATTTCACACAAGTCCCAGACACTATGCAATCTCTAACTTTCTGTCTATAGATTTTCTTAATCTAGACGTTTTGTATAAATGGAATCATATAGTACATGGTCTTTTATGACTGAGTTCTTTCAGTTA
Source organism: Herpailurus yagouaroundi (assembly GCF_014898765.1). Classification (NCBI taxonomy): domain Eukaryota; kingdom Metazoa; phylum Chordata; class Mammalia; order Carnivora; family Felidae; genus Herpailurus; species Herpailurus yagouaroundi. The sequence goes on along the minus strand of NW_024412400.1, from coordinate 73,216,898 downwards.
GCCTATATAGTGTTTTCAAGTTGCATCCATGTTGTAGCATCCATGTATCACTATTCATTCCTTTTTACTGTCAAGTATACCATTGTATGGATATACAACATCATTTTATTAATTCATCCATCCTTTGATAGACATTTGAGTTGTTTACATTGTTTTGTCTATTAGGAAAAAATGTTGCAATGAAGATTCCTGTACAAGTTATTGTATAGATGTATGTATTCATTAATATATGTAGAATTGAAATTGCTGATCATATTGATACCAGCAGGCCAGGTTGAAGGACCCCGAGGGGGTCCCACAGGACCAGCCAAAAGGGTCCTTGACTTGACATAGGATGGAAATCAAATGTAAGCCAGCAGGACGTGAGAGTAGTTTACTGAAGATATAGAGAGAGCAATTGACAGAGTGAGTATCCAGGAAACTCAGAAAGGAAAGGAGGGAGTCCCATCTTTGTTTGGGGAGAGAGTGCTGGAGGGGTTATTGAGAATGGAGTTCTGATCTACATGTCCTGTTGAGAATGGAGTTCTGATCTACATCTCCTCTCAGAGTAAGCAGGTGTCATTCCTTGGAGCCAGGGGGTCTTGGTGTTGAGATGTCTAGCTCTAGGAGTCTGGAATGTGCATTATGGTAGCTTCTTCTGGTCATTCTTACCTGGTCTTTAGATGTAATTTACTCTGGAGAACTATGCACTGTTTTCTTCTACTTCTCAGTGTGAATGACTTTGGGTAGGGCTGCAAAAATTCCATTTGGAGACAAACTAAAGCATTCCATATTATCTGAACTTTGAAGAATAAAAGTTGGTCCTCTTCAGGACTTGCATGCTAAAAACATGTGTTTGCCCCCACCCCCGACCCGTTGCCACTAACACTTTACTACTCCTGCTAGGTAGACCTATGATTTCCATTAAGCAATTGAGATTCACAGCAAAGACATTTATCTAAGATCACACAAGTTCTAAGTAGCAGACTAGGATTGAAGTCCTCCCTTTTCCATTTCCAAATCCCCATCAGTGACCCTGTTTATTATATTCATAATGAAATATTACACAAAGTTTAGAATTTTGAATAGATCTATTTTCATCATCTTAGACGTTTGTCATGAAAAGGAAAGAATGTCAATTATATCTCAATAAAACTGGAAAAAAGTAAAAGTAAAAAAAATCATTAAAGGAAAAGAAAGGCAACATGCATAATCACATTTAAAATATTGTGTGTGTTTATTATTAGTGTATATTTCCACAGGGGAAACTTATGGTAGCCATAAATTTTATAATTGTTGTATTTTTTGCATATCTGGATCTTTTGGAATGAGCAAATCACTTGATTCTCACAAAAATATTTCCATTTTTCAAGCATTATACCATGGACTCCTCTGTGGCCATTAGAGATGAAGTTTTAGAGTAATATTTATTAATATGAGAAAATGTTTATAATATACTAATAAAAAGAAGATTGTTAAATATCATGTGGAATCAATTTTGTACAGAAAATTGTAAAGAAAATACATTGTAAAGACTTCTACCAAAATATTAACATTGGTTATCTTAAAGCAGTAGCATCATAAATGATCAATTTTCTTCCTGTTTTCTGTTTTCCAAAGTCTCTACATTGGCAAGTAGTACCATTTCTAATTTTAAAAATTATATTGGGGCGCCTGGGTGGCGCAGTCGGTTAAGCGTCCGACTTCAGCCAGGTCACGATCTCGCAGTCCGTGAGTTCGAGCCCCGCGTCAGGCTCTGGGCTGATGGCTCAGAGCCTGGAGCCTGTTTCCGATTCTGTGTCTCCCTCTCTCTCTGCCCCTCCCCTGTTCATGCTCTGTCTCTCTCTGTCCCAAAAAAAATAAATAAACGTTGAAAAAAAAATTAAAAAAAAAATTATAAATTAGTATGGAACTGCAAAAGCCCCAAATAGTCAAAACAATCCTGAAAGAGAAAAAAAAACAAACTGGAGGCACCACAATTCTGGATTTCAAGCTATATTACAAAGCTGTAGTAATTAAGACAGTATGGTATAGGCACAAAAACAGACATATAGATCAATGGAACAGAATAGAAAACCCAGAAATGGACCCACAACTATATGGTCAACTAATCTTTGACAAGGCAGGAAAGAATATCCCATGGAAAAAACACAGTCTCTTCAACAAATGCTGTTGGGTAAACTGGGCAGCACCATGCAGAAGAATGAACCTGGACCACTTTCTTACACCATACACCAAAATAGATTCAATATGGATGAAAGACCTACATGTGAGATACGAAACCATCAAAATCCTAGAGAACACAGGCAGCAACCTACCCTGGCCATGCTCGCTCGCTCGCTCTCTCTCTCTCTCTCTCTCTCTCAGAAATAAACATTTTAAAAAATTAAAACCAAAAACTGTCTCCCTCTCTCTCTACCTCTCCTCCCCCTCAGAAATAAATAAACATAAAAAAAATAGAATTGGGGTGCCTGGGTGGCTCAGTTGGTTAAGCATTCAAATCCTGATTTCAGCTCAGGTCATGATCTCATGGTTCGTGAGGTCAAGCCCTGGTCAGGCTCTGAGCTAACAGTATGGAGCCTGTTTGGGATTCTCTCCCTCTTCTCTCTCTGTCCCTCCCCTTGGCTCCCTCCACCCATTCTCATTCTCTCTCTCTCTCAAAATAAACAAGTAAACCATTAAAATTTTTTTTTTAATGGTTTATTTATTTTGAGAGAGAGAACATGAGCTGGGAAGGGCCAAAGAAGAGGACAGAGGATCCAAAGTGGGCTCTGTGCTGACAGGCTAACAGCAGCAACCCCATCGCAGGGCTCAAACTCACAAACCATGAGATAACAACCTGAGCTGAAGTTGGACACTCAAATGACTGAGCCACCCAGGTGCCCCTAAATAACCATTTACAAAACAGAATTAAGTATGCACCCAATGAGACTTTGTATGTACACAGCTACTGAAACACTAAGAATTTAAGTTTTGATCAAGTTTTTGGCACTATATTTAGTTTGAGTTGTATTAATGAAATGTGTTACGGAAACATGCTATATTCATTTTAAATCTTCTCAAGGTACTGCACTGGAAAATAATTTTAACCCAACTAATTTGAGACTGTGAATTTTCCTTTCTCAAGAAAGGAAGAAAGAAACAAAGATTTAGAAACTGTGAAATACGGGTACCTGGATGGCTCAGTCAGAAGAGCAAGCAACTCATGATCTTAGGATCATGAGTTCAAGCCCCACGTTGGTGTAGAGATTACTAAAATAAATAAATAAATAAATAGCTTTATTATTTTTTAAATGTTTATTTACTTATTTTTGAGAAAGAGAGAGAGAGAGCTGGGGAGGGATGGAGAGAGAGAATCCCCAGCAGGCTCCATCCTGTCAGCTCAGAACCTGACTAGGGCTTGACCTCACAAACCATGAGATCATGACCTGACCCAAAATCAAGAGTTAGATGCTCTGGAAATGCATGCTGGTGCATCCACTCTGGAAAACAGTATGGAGCTTCCTCAAAGAACTAAAAATAGAACTACCCTATGACTCAGCAATTGCACTACTAGGCATTTATCCAAGGGATACAGGTGTGCTGTTTCAATGGGACACATGCACCCCCATGTTTATAGCAGCACTATCAACAATAGCCAAAGTATGGAAAGAGCCCAAATGTCCACTGAAGGATGAATGGATAAAGAAGATGTGGTATATATATACAATGGAGTATTACTCGGCAATCAAAAAGAATGAAATCTTGTCATTTGCAACTATGTGGATGGAACTGGAGGGTATTATGCTAAGTGAAATTAGTCAGTGAAAGACAAAAATCATATGACTTCACTCATATGAGGACTTTAAGAGACAAAACAGATGAACATAAGGGAAGGGAAACAAAAATAATATAAAAACAGGGAGGGGGACAAAACATAAGAGACTCATAAATACAGAGAATAAACTGAGGTTTACTGGAGGGGTTGTGGGAGGGGGGATTGGCTAAATGGGTAAGGGGCACTAAGGAATCTATTCCTGAAATCATTGTCACACTATATGCTAACTAATTTGGATGTTAGTTTAAAAAATTAAAAAATTAAAAAAAAAAAAGAGTTGGATGCTCAACCAACTGGGCCACCCAGGAGCCCCCCAAAATAAATAAACTTAAAAAAAAATGTGTGAAATAACTTTTAATATTTCAACCAATAGTTTCCAAGATAAATTGTGCCCTATATCATAAATAGCTAATGAAAGACTCAGGGGTCATAGTTTAAAATATTTTAGCTTTTGCTCCACAGGCATTTTTAATTTTTTAATCACAATATATGTTATCAGTCATTGAGTATAAGAACTAATATTAAAGAAAACTACATTAAACCTAACTATCGAGTTCAGTTGTCTTCATATTATAATGCCTCAATTTATTTATTATGATATTGGCAACTAGAGTGAAAGAAGAAAGGCACCATATAAGTTTTATTTTGCAAGTCAGAAATTGAATCTCATTCCTCTCCACGGCCCTAACCTAATGTAAAGTTGAATTTAAAGAAAAAAAAACTAGATTACAAATAATAAAATCAGAGCATAGGCGCTGAATGTGGATTGCCCTTCTGAAGTTCAGCTCTGTCTTTTTTTTTTTTTTTTAATGTTTATTTAGTTTTGACAGAGACAGAGAGACAGAGCTTGAGCTGGGGAGGGGCAGAGAGAGAGAGAAACAGAATCTAAAAGCAGGCTCCAGGCTCTGAGCTGGCACAGAGCCCTACGCAGGGCTCAAACTCACAAATCATGAGATAATCTGAGCTGAAGTCAGATGCTTAACCAACTGGGCCACCCAGGTGCCCCAGCTCTGTCATTTTCTAGTTCAAATTATATGTGAGTGAGAAAGAAAATTTTATTAATGTTAAGACACAATGATACTAGACTACTAACATTTCTACTCTACTACTTCAAAATAAATTCCAGTTGAAACAAAAACTTAAGGGTAAAAATAACCATGGAATTATGGTAAATAACAGGTAAATATAGTAAATAGTTTAAAAACTATTGTTTGACTGATTCTGCCAAAACAAAATATCCAGAAGCCAATGGGGAAAGACTTGGAAATGTGAATACATGAAAATTTAAAACTTCTCAATGGAAAGAAAATATTTGTCATAAACAAAGTCAAAATATAGCCTGAGGGGGAAAATAACTGAATTCCTTACTAAACAAAGATCTCTTGCAAATCATAAGGAAACAAATAAGCCCAAAGAAAAATGGATAAAGGACATGAACAATTGACATAAAACTAAATATAAATGGTCAATACATATTTAAACTCAAGTAAAACTCTCAACAAAAGAAATACATCTAGATACCACTTTTTTCCATCTCTGAAAAATAATGACTTATAAATAATATAACTCTCTAGAAATAATAAATATGTATACATATATAATACAGTTTGATGAAACATTTTAGAAAAAATTTGGAAAAGAGTCATATTGGTACACAAATGTGTAAATTGGTTCAACTTCTTTGGAGACATTTTTCTTTTTTTTTTAAGATTATTTATTTATTTTGAGAGAGAGAGAACACAAGTAGGGGGGCGGGGGAAGAGAGAGGGAGACACAGAATCCAAAGCCACCTCCAGGCTTAAGCTGTCAGCACAAAGCCCCACAAGGAACTTGAACTCACGAACCACAAGATCATGACCTGAGCCAAAGCCGATTGCTTAACCGACTGAGCCAACCAGGCACCCCTGGAGACATTTTTCAATGGTCTCAATGTTTAAATTAATCATACCGTTTAAGCCGGCAATTCAATTTGTAGGAATTTATTCTACAGATCTACTCAATAAGGTTGCAAGATTGTTCATAAGGATTTTTATTGGTGGAAGGAACTTATAGTCACAATTAAGAAAAAAATAAATAAAAAAGGTAAGAAATAAAAATCAATGCTAAATTAACCCTTCATACAGCAATAATTAGAGCAAACTTATCCATAAAATTAAATAATATACACCCATTGAAAGGAATGGGCTAAGACCTTTAGACTCAAAATTACCAGAACTTCTATTCTGCTGGCCTAGCTATAGATTTCAGACTCACCAGCCCTTACAGTTTTGTGAGGTAATTCTTTAATCAGTCTCTGTCTCTGTCTCTCTCTCCTCCTTAGAATCTCTTAAGTGATGGGAGTGTCTTTTGTTATTCACATGGAGCCTTTTTGAACACTCTTGAGTTTATGCTAATGTGTTTTAGCATGGAACCCCTTATCTGGCTCAGAATTGGGCTGGTCACCAAAAAGACTAAGAGATTAGAGCTGTTGGAACTTTCAGCCCCACCTCTGATCTCTGGGAAGGACAAGAGTGGAGTGGCTGGAAACTAAAGTAAAAACTCTTTTTTTTTTTTTTTTTAATGTTTATTTATTTTTTGAGGGAGAGACAAAGCAAGGGCACAAGCGGGGGAGGGACAGAGAGGGAGACAGAATCCAAAGCAGGCTCCAGGCTCTGAGTTGTCAGCACAGAGCACCATGTGCTCCAACTCATGAACTGCACGCAAGAGCATAATCTGAGCCAAAGTTGTATCCTTTACCAACTGAGCCACACAGCCGACCCTGTAAAAACTCTTGAATAAGGAGATTTGATGACACATCCACATACTGGAAGGGTGGTACATCCTAGTTCCTCAGGGACAGAAGCTCCCATGCTCATGATCTTTCCTGACCTCACACTATGTACCTCTTCATCTGTATCCTTTACAATTTCCTTTATTATAAACTGGTAAACCTAAGTAAAGACTTCTGTGAACCACCCTAGCAAATTAATTGAACCCAAGGAGGAGGTCATAGAAAACTCTAATTCGTAGGTTGGTCGGAAGCACAGGACAGCCTGGACTTACTTAGCTATTGGCCTCTGCAGTGGGTGAAGTCTGGGGGTTGAGGTAGAGAATAGCCCCATAAATAAGTAATGACAATTCAACAGAACATACTGTGTTACAACTCCGCCCCTGTAAAGTGGATATTCCAAGGAGGAATGCAATTAAGTGGCACCTTGAAGACATGAGTTACCATGTAGGCAAAGAAGGATACATTCCAAACCCAAGAACAATGCGAAAAATGACCAAATGCATGAAATAGGAACATTCAGTCCAGTTAAAGATTTTTAGTTTGTTCACGTAGAATATGGGAATATTTCTATGTCATTGTATTATGCCACTTAATTGAAACATATTGCACTCATATTATTTTCTACCAACCTGTAAGCTCTTTGAAGGAAGTTTTTGGTTTATACTCAACTGCACTTGGTATTTAATAAATATTTACTAAATAAAAATTTAGTAAACATTGGGACAAATACTGTAAGCCATGTTAAGAGGTTCGGAATTATTGTATTTCTGAAAGGCAGCTGTGTAATGCAATGTAAAGTAAAGTAAAAACACTAGAGTCAAACTGCTAGCTTGGCCACTAACTAGCTACAACCTTGGGCAAATTATTTAACCTCTCTGTGCCCTGGTTTTATCACTTGTAAAACTGGAATGAAAATGACTTACCCCAAAAGAATTGATATAAGGATTCAATGAAATATACAAAGAACTTAGAAGAATGTCAGGTATATTTTAGATAGATGTTTAATAAATGGCGATGATGGAGTCAGATAATGAACAAGCCACCACAAGTTCAGAAATAGGGTGATCACTTAACTACGTTTGGGTTTTAAGAAAGAAAATTTATCAGTAGAGAGGAACATAGATTTAAAAATCACAGTAAAAACAGAAACCAGATAAAAGGCTATTGCAAGCTAGACAAGAGATAAATAAAACCCAAATAAAAGCAATAAGAGTGACGAAAAAGAGATAAAATTGAGATATTTAAAACGTTGAAGCAATGGGACCTAATAGCTAGATATATGATGAGAAATGAGAGACTCAAGGATAAATGTTAGCTTTTACCTGGGCAACTGGGCACATAATGATGCTATTAATTTAGAACATAAGAGGGGCGCCTGGGTGCGCAGTCGGTTAAGCGTCCGACTTCAGCCAGGTCACGATCTCGCGCTCCGTGAGTTCGAGCCCCGCGTCGGGCTCTGGGCTGATGGCTCAGAGCCTGGAGCCTGTTTCCGATTCTGTGTCTCCCTCTCTCTCTGCCCCTCCCCCGTTCATGCTCTGTCTCTCTCTGTCCCAAAAATAAATAAACGTTGAAAAAAATTGTTTTAAAAATTTAGAACATAAGAGGAGATTTGTGGAGGGAGATAAGTTCTGTTCAGGAAATACTGCATTTGAGATGTTTTCAAAACACTCTGTGAAGGTTTAGTAGAGGTGTAGGGTAGAGATTAAGTTTTGGGAGCCTATGGCGAATATTTAGCATTTAAGATTAGGAAAGCGGATGAGATTTCCTAGGAAAGCTTTTGAGGAGAAAGTAAAATAAGAGTGAATGCAATTTATAGATGGACCATCTATAAATGGATGGTCCTTGTTTTTAGGGAACTTTTCTTCTTAGAAGGTAAAAAGCAGGGGCGCCTGGGTGGCTCAGTCGGTTGAGCGTCCAACTTTAGCTCAGGTCATGATCTCGCGGTCTGTGAGTTCAAGGCCAGCGTCAGGCTCTGTCTCAGAGCCTGGAGCCTGCCTCAGATTCTGTGTCTCCCTCTCTGTCTGCCCCTCCCCTGCTCATGCTCTGTCTCTCTCTCAAAAATAAATAAACATTAAATAAAAATAAAAATAAATAAACTGCACAAAGAACCCCTAGTCTTTTCAAATAAATGAGTCTCACACTTAAATTAAAATACTGATTCTCCAGGCACCTGGCTGGCTCAGTTGGTTAAGTGTCTGACTCTTGATTTCGGTTCAGATCATGAACTCACAATTCATGGGATAGAGCCCCGAGCAGTTAATCAAGAGCTGAAATCAAGAGTTGGATGCTTAACCGACTGAGCCACCCAGGTGCCCCAAAATAAATAAATATTTTTAAAAAATAAAATCAAATACTGATTCTAACAAAAAATGGTAATTTTAATACTCTAATCAGCACTGATTCTAACAGTGCTTCTGGGGTTTAATAATAATAACTGAGCACTCATTACATGCCAGACACCATACTCAGCTCTTCTACATGTATTGCTTCACTTAATTTTCTCATTAGCCCTTAGAGGGGTGGCCATTATCATTCTTCATTTCACAGAAGAGAAAACCAAAGCTCAGAGATGTTAACCAATCAGCTTAGAATTCAAATTCAGTCTTTCTAACTCCAAAGTTCATGTTTTGAACTGCCAAATTATCATATCTTAGTACCATTAGCAAGCTAATTAAGGTGGAATGGCCACAAGGGTTAAATGATAAGAACTGCCTCAAAAGATGGTGGAGGAAGTCAGGTTAAGAGTGGACGAATGGGGCACCCAGCTGGCTCAGTTCTAGAGCTTGCAACTCTTGGTCTCAGAGTTGTGGATTTGAGCCTCATGTTGGATGTAGACTTAAAAATAAGATCTTGGGACACCTGGGTGGCTCAGTCAGTTAAGCATCCAACTTTGGCTCAGGTCATCATCTCGCTGTTCCTGAGTTCAAGCCCCTCTTCTGGCTCTGTGCTGACAGCTCAGATCCTGGAGCCTGTTTCAGATTCTGTCTCCCTCCCTCTGCCCCTCCCCCACTCACACTCAGTCTCTCGCTCTCAAAAATAAATAAACATAAAAAAATAAAATAAATAAAATAAAATCTTAAAAAAAAAAAAAAAAAGGAGTAGACAAAGGATTTGATAATGTAGCCAAGAACAGGAATCTGAATTTGAGAACCAGGTATTGTCTACTGACCTTCTGAACATACTTCTACTTTTCTTAGTCCTCACTGGTATTACCAGATCTCAGACTTTTCAGTCCTGGATTCTATGCAAAGCACATAGGATACACTTTCTTTCTTTTGAAAAATTATATATCTTCTCTTGTAAGTTTTTCTTTTTGTTGAAAGTTATATCTAATTTAAAGAATCAGTTAGTTCTCAACGAATTTTAGAAACTTCAGTGCCCCACTCTCATTTATAATCATTTCCCCTTTCTCAGAGATAACCACTTATAACTTATTAGCTATCTTCTGTATCTCAGATAATATGTGGGCATTAGCTATTGACTTCCCATTGTGGAAAAGGAGGCCTTAGGTCTTTTCTTTTTACTACCACCACAGCACATGCACACTTTCTATTGTTATCCTTTTACTTTAGTCTTATTGGAATTTAGGTTGGATCAGTATATTATATTATGTAGTAATAGTATATGTTATACTTATATAATATATATTCATATACTCGGGGGTGAGCCATAAGATAAATAAGGGTTAGTTTTCTGGGATGACTTAAAAAAATTTTTTTAATGTTTATTTATTTTTGAGAGGAGGGGGAGGGGCAGTGAGAAAGGGGACACAGAATCCAAAGCAGGCTCCAGGCTCTGGGCTGTCAGCACAGAGCCTGACTTGGGGCTCAAACTCACAAACCATGAGATCATTACCTGAGCCCAAGTTGGCCACTTAATCGACTGAGCCACCCAGGCACCCCCGGGATGACTTTAAAATTTTCCTGGAGGGGCACCTGGGTGGCTCAGTCGGTTAAGCGTCCGACTTCGGCTCAGGTCATGATCTCACCATCTGTGAGTTCAAGCCCCGCGTCGGGCTCTGTGCTGGCAGCTCAGAGCCTGGAGCCTGTTTCAGATTCTGTGTCTCCCTCTCTCTCTGCCCCTCCCCTGTTCACGCTCTGTCTCTCTCTGTCTCAAAAATAAATAAACATTAAAAAAAAATTTTTTTTAATTTTCTTGGAGTTTTAAATTATTTTGTTAACTTGCTTAATGTTTTAATTATTTATCAGCAATTCAATCCCAAACTTTTCACTAATTGTTTAAATGTCATTTCAACAAGTTCGTTCACAATAAGCCATTCTAACAGGTTTGTCTTAAAAAAGTATCTCTCAGGGATTTTTTTTTTTAACTTTTTCTAAACTGAACTGGTTATACTCTTCACCAGACCCATAGCTATCATCCTGAGATCTTCCTTCACCAACATCCTAGGGTTTCACTTCACCTCTCTCCTGTATTAGAGTCTCGTTTATCTCATTTTTTTTTAAAGATCATAATCTTCAGTTGCTTCCGCAGAAAGAATGTGGGGAAGTAAATTTTTCTACATTTTTCTGTATCTTAAGTATTTTTATCCTACTTAATAGATGATGATAGTTTGGCTGGCTATAAAATTTTAAGTTGAAATCATATTCCTTCAGACATTTGAAATACATTGCTCAAGTATCTTCTTGTTTCCAATGTTGCTATTAAAAGTCTAAAGCAGGGGCACCTGGGTGGCTCAGTTAGTTAAGAACCCAACTCTTAATTTCAGCTTAGGTCATGATCTCATAGTTCATGGATTCAAGCCCTGCATTCCGTAGGGCTCTGTGCTGACAGCATAGACCCTGCCTGGGATTCTCTCTCTTTCTTACTCTCTGCCCTTACCCCCACCTCTCTCAAAATAAATAAATAAACATTAAAAAAAAAGAAAAGAAAAGTAAGGGACTAATTAACAGAGAAATCAGGATAGCAGTTACCTCTTGAGATGGGAGAAGGAAAGATTTTCAATCTGAGAGGAGTTTAAAAAGGGTTTCTAAGATACTAGTAATGCTTTATTTATTAAGCGAATAGGTTTATGGAGTTCAACCTATTATTGATTTTGTTCTCTAGAAGATCTGCTTTTTATATGCTTTTATGAATACATGATATATCTAAAGTTTTTTAATGTTTATTTATTTTGAGAGAGAGAGAGAGAGAGAGAGAGAGAGAGAGAGAGAGAGGAGGGGAAGGGGCAGAGAGAGGAGAGAGAGAATCCCAAGAAGGCTCCTCAATGTCAGCAAAAAGCGTGATGCAGGGCTTGAACCCATGAAGTGTGAGATCATGACCTGAGTCAAAATCAAGAAATTAGATGCTTAACTGACTGAGTCACCCAGGTGCCTGTATCTAAAAATTTTAAAGATGATTTTCAAACAAAAAAAAAATGATAGGCATTTCCAATTTTACTATAAAATTCTTTGTATTTTGGATTTAACTTCTTTGGCTAATTTTGACTCTACAATTTCCATAACTGCAGAGAATGTATACTTTGTAGTACTTTCAAAATATATTTGGTGGGGGGTGCCTGGCTCACTCAGGTGGTAGAGAATGTGACTCTTGATCTCAGGATCATGAGTTCAAGCCCCACAATGGGCCTACAGCTTACTGGAAAAAAAAAAAAAATAGACACACACACACGTATATATACACACACATATAGAGAGAGACACATATACATATTTAAATATATATATTTGGGATAAATAAAACTACTTTGAAACACCACTGAAAATTTTTTAAGTTTATTTATTTATTTTGAGAGAGAGAGCAGAGGAGGGGCAGAAAGAGAATGCCAAGCAGGCTCTGCACTATCAATGTGAAGCCCGATGCAGTGTTCAATCTCACAAACCATGAGATCAGGACCTGAGCTGAAATCAAAAGTTGGACACTTAACTGACTAAGCCACCCAGGCACTCCTGAAAAACAATGGAAACTTAATAATGTTTTCTCTAATTTCCAATATAAAGAAAATTTCAAAGCCAAAAAGATGGAAATAAATAACTTCCAAATATTTACTGTTCAATACTCTCAAGAGTTAATAAGACAGGAGAGGGAAATGATTTTATAAGACATATTTTTAAACAGGCCATATCACTTCATAATGATATGAAATGTGCATCAAAGAAAATTATTCTAAAACTCTATGAAGCACAGCAGTACCACAGTTCTGGTCAATTATGATAAGAGGAATTGGCTGGAGCCCATATAATCTGAATGTGAATTTGATTAAAATTGTTTTGCTTTAAATCTATACTTGGTGATGTTGAGAAAAAGATACTTCTATATAAAGAACATTTAATCAGGTAGATTCAGTTAGGCAAAAATGGGAAAGAAAACATCTGTTCTAATTGAGGGTAAACAGAAGCTTTTTTGGTTGTGTTAGATTCGATGAATCTTTTGACCTGGTTTAACTGTTTTGTTTGTTTGTTTTTCTTTGGTGAGTTTTCATTCTGTTCTCTGTGAATAAGCTAATGATTTAAGAAAACGGAGTTGCAGTAATTCTTCTAATGACACATTTCTATTAAGAAACCATAAAAGCTGGGGATGTAGAAGTTGTATTGGATTTAGTTCACTAAATAAAGTTAGGTTCTTATCCAGAATAAGTTTTTTTTTCCTCTGACAAGTATTATTAGATGTTTTAGTTAGCATAAGCAATGTAAGCAAATACATTTGTATGGAGACTAAGAATTTTTAAAAAGTCTAATGTGATCTTAAAGAATAACTAATTCTTTTAAAAACTGTTTTTCATTTATCTATCAATTAAACATTTCTGGGATATATACAATATAGGTTTAAAAAAATGTTTATTTATTTACTTTGGGCGGGGGGGGGGGGGGGCGCGCGCGGAGAGCATGTGCATGTGCACGTGTGCAAGAGGTAGAGAGAGAGGGAGAGAGAGAATCCCAAGCAGGATCCGTGCTGTCAGCCCAGAGCCCAACACATGGCTCAATCCCATGAACCATGAGACCATGACCTGAACTGAAAGCACCCAACCAACTGAGCCACCTGGGCACCCCTACAATATGTCAAGCATTTGTTAAGTATCAAGTATATAAACAGCAAAAATACATATATACAGTTAATTTCTTTGACTCTCATATTCTTTTTATGGGTATATGTTGAGCAAAATTTTTTATAATATGTGAATTACCCCTCCTTTCCCCACAGAGTAAACAGTGGGAGAAAAGGGGGAAAAAAGGAGATAATACTTGGATCTCCAATTTCGTATGAATTCTCTAATTTACTAATTACATTGTACATACACTTTAATATCAAAATAGAAACCATACTACTATTATTCATAGGTCACATTGTGTTTTTAAACTAAGATAACCTTGGTATTCATCATGAGAAAGACCAAGATATACAACTTCACTTGGGAAATGGCTTGAGAAGTTAAAAAAATTGTTAATGCACCCATGAATCTTGATATTTTATTACAATTTTATTTTCTGAAAGTTGCCTATGGATTTATTTTATTCCTTTTTCTGATCTTGCTTTGTAAATTCTTTTTCTATCATGGCTAGAAAATAGAAACATTTTCTTCTCTACTGAGAATTATCTTCTTAGGGAAAAGGATGTCCTTAGTAAGATGACATTTTTTGAGAATAATATGTAATTAACTCATAACAACTCAACAAGTGTGATAACTCAGAATTTCATTTTAATGACTCCTCATTCAAAAACACCAGTTTTCTAGGCAAATATGTTGTGAGGCACTTTAAGATTGTTTTGCTATTACGATTGCATTTTCCATGCAAAAATGTTCATACAAATGGATTACAGGAAGAGTAAACTGATCACAATCTTAGGGGATTGCATTACTAGTAAAATTATTTTTTTAAATAATAATTTTCAGGGCATCTGGGTGGCTCAGTTGGTTAAGCGTCCACCTCAGCCAAGGTCATGATCTCATGGTTCACGAGTTCAAGCCTGGTGACTGACTCTGTGCTGACAGCTGGGAGCCTGGAGCCTGCTTTGGGTTCTGTGTCTCCCTCTCTCTCTGCCCCTCCCTCACTAGTTTTCTCTCTCTCTCTCTCTCTCAAAAATAAATAAAAACATTAATTTTTTAAAATAATAATTTTCAATAATGAAAATAAAGTTTTATGAAAGGGAGAAAGAGCTCCAACTTTAATTTTCCATTCATCTTGCAAATATTTATTAGACTTCTACTGTGTTATATGTTATCCTAGGTACACATATGATATAATAGTATGAGAAAGATGGATAGAGTCATTGTTCTCTAAGAGATTTCAGTTTATCAGGCAAGAAGGTGACTGAACAAGGAATTACCATAGAATAAGACAGGTTCCAGATGGGGAAAGGACTGGGTTCTATTAGAGCACAAAACAGGGCATCATAATGTAATCATAGGGAGAGGGCAATGTATTATTTCCTGGAGGAAGTGAGGTTTAAGCTGAGATCTCACAGTAGGAAATTACATAATACATCTATAATTGGAATATATGGGAATTACAGTTTACCCTGCAACAAAGAAGGGGGTAAGTGGTGCCGATCTCCTTATACATTGGAAAATCTGCATATAACGTTGACTTCCCCAAACCTAACTACAAACAGCCTGCTGTTGACTGGAAGCCTTACTGATAACATAAACAGTCAATTAACACATATTTTATGTATGCATTACATATTGTATTCTTACAATAAAGTAAGCTCTCTTAGAGAAAATAAAATTTTATTTATAAAATCATAAGTAAGAGAAAATACATTTATAGTACTATGATATATTTATTGAAAAAAAAAATCTACATAGAAGTGGACCTGTGCCATGCAAACCCATGTCGTTCAAGGATCGGCTGTGTAATGAAAATACTTAAAGACACATCCGCAAACCTTCGGTAACTTGACATTTGACAGGTAATTCATTTTTACAAATAGACGATCCTTAGGTGAGTAACTTTAACCCCACTTTAAAGAATGGGAAACATGTTAAGGATGCTAAGGATGCTAAGGATGCTAAGGTGGGATTCTAATCCCTTGAATCAATGTGAATGGAGCTTATATTTTAAAAAAGTATAAATACATAAATTTGACACAAAAGTTTAGGCCTTTCTTACATGTCAACTTAAAATCAAGAGAACGAAGAATGTAAAAATTATTCAGGAAGTCTCAAAGCATACTGAATAAGACAGTGACAAAGTTTAGACTCATTCCACCATCAATAATCATCAATACATTATTATTTTGTGATAAAACGTAAAGGATTTTTGGTATTACCAAGGAATCCAGTATGTAAAAATACTTTTTGATTATTTTAAGAACGTATTTATAAAGCCACTTGTATGAATACCACTGAAGGAAAGAACCAATTTAAAAAAATCAGGTTGGAGCTTCACAGTCTTGCCAAATTGTCTGAGATCTCTGCCAGAACCTATCACACAAGATTATTCTGAGAAAATGAGATGTGTTTTATAAACTCCTAAAGGCTGTTTAAATCTCCACTCCTCCAACTTTCTCTTGTACCCTGAGGGCTGCCACCAATGCCTACTATGTAATAAAGTAAGCAAGGAATCTCTGCCCGATGGAATTATTTCTAATCCTGTAACAATGAAATACTGTTTGACAGAGAAGGGTGTTACTCTGTGTGACCACCTGTCTCTTCATGATCAACTCTGCTTTTATTTCTTCTCTATTTTAGACTTCATTGTAAGCTTGCCACAGAGGAAACTGTTAGTTTTGTAACATTATGGAAAATTAACTACTGCAGTAAACCCTAATTACTTGATGCTGGTATTCTCATTTTGGTTCAGATTTACACATTTTAGAATGAATGGATCTGGTGGAGGCATACAAGCAGTGTTTCTCAGGGCTATTCCAATTTTGTGATATAAGAGCTATGACTTCTTTGAAATGCTTTGCAATGCTGTGTGTAACCAGACCTAACTTGAATTATTTGACTTCTACAGCAGTTTTCTGTAGTACTTGATTTTTATAGCAGTTCTCATAAAGTCCATCCCGCTGGCAACTGACTTTGTCCACCTTGTGGGATTCCTTAAATTTGGTAGTTAATTTCTATACTAAATTTCCACATGTTTATCTTCTTTCTAGAACATAAGCATATAGTAGGCACTCAAAAAATGTATTGATTAGTTAATAAATGCAAGTGTTACAGTTGTATGCCTCTCCATATCCTGGGATTTGGCAAAATAAATCACATAAAAACCTTAGTAGAAATTCATGAGTTTTGAATTCAGAGGGATTAAAATTGCAGTAATACTTTAACATTTCTAAACATGTTTCCACTTCTTTAAAATGGGAATATGAGGGGCACCTGGGTGGCTCAGTCGGTTAAGTGTCCGACTTCAGCTCAGGTCATGATCTCACAGTCCGTGAGTTCGAGCCCCGCGTCGGGCTCTGTGCTGACAGCTCAGAGCCTAGAGCCTGCTTCAGATTCTGTGTTTCCTTCTCTCTCTGCCCCTCCCCTGCTGATGCTCTGTCTCTCTCTGTCTCAAAAATAAATAAAAACATTAAAAAAATTTTAAATGGGAACATGATACCCATGTCAGTAGAATGTTATGGGAGAAAAACACCTAATACTTAACACTTATAATTCCATTTTCTTTCATCAAAATACATATCCTTTATAGATCATGAACTCTTTGGGAGCAGGGACTATATGTTAATCACATCTCTACCTTAAACACTTAACAAAATGCCTGGTCTGGCAAAAGTATTTGGCAAATTTTTTTCATTTAATTTAATTAATGCTATTGAACAAATGGTAGTGGGTCTCCTATAAATAAGTTGGAGACTTATCATAATTGGATATTTCATTTATAGATTTATTTTCAGCTAGCATGCTTTCATTTTTATTCAGTTATGTAGGTGTCAAGATGGTCAATATTTATTGGATACTTAGTATACTGTATGTGTTAAGGCTTTCAGTAATGTTGGTTCAATTGAATTGTGGGGCTGTTATACAAGAGGTAAATGATATGAGTCCTTTCCCTCAACCAGCTTACAATCTAATTGGAAACACAAAAATGTTCTTATAGAAAAGATTAAGAGAATTTTTATTTCTTTTTATTTTTTAAAGATTTTATTTTTAAGTAATCTCTACATCCAACACGGGACTTGAATACACAACCCTGAGATCAAGAGTTGCATGCTCTAGCGACTGAGCTAGGCAGGTGCCTAAGACTGAGAACATTTTTAAAGCAATAAACAAGTAAATGAGACATATTAGAGTGGCTTTAGAAGTTTTTACATCTTGAACCAGAGTAAGAAATACATTTTGCATGGTGACCAAGCATATATACACATAAATAACTAAAACAAAGTCATGAAAGAATGCATAGTCTTATTTTATGGTTAAATTCTATTTTTTTATCCCATCCTATTTCATTGTATTTTGTTTAATTAAAAACATTCTAGAGTCTGCCAACTAAACTTAGCTTATGACCCTATAATGAGTCATGGCCTATAATTTGGAAAACATTGAGCTTGTTAGATTACTAATAATACTTTTTCATTTACCTATGATAACATGTTTTCTGTGCTTTCAATTTTTGGTTCTACGAAAGTTAAGGACAAGTACATAAAATGACTACTCAAAAGCAACCGCTTTGTATGAGGACGAAATTGTTTGACAGGAATAAATTTGATAAAGCTATGGGTTTCTAGAGAGAATAATCCAGGGCTCTAAGTGTGAACTAGGCTAAGTTAAGTAGAGAACTGTAGGAACAGGAATGGTGAAAAAGGCATTGTCCCCAGAAGCAGGGAAAATAAAGTGGCATCAAATGAAATCAGAGCAGAGCCAGAGACATAGAGAGGGAAAGTGGCTCATCAAGACATTTGAGATATGAGATCAGGTAAGAGGATCCAGGGGGAAAACAATTTGACTTGTAGTCACTTGGGATGACCCCAAAATACTTGATAAAGTATTGTGGAATAAGGGGACTATGATAGTCAGCTAAACATAAAGCAGATTTGATGTGAGGCTCCATACTGCAAAATTGGTTTCTGGGATTATGTTTTTGCTTGCAGATTGGTCATTTAATTTGGTTTCTGCTTCGATGTTTCTTTATGTGGTCTCAAAGTCACTTTGAGTTGCTTTTAGAATTGAATTAGTAATTTATACTAATCTATCTTTACTCTAACACATAGTCTCCTTTTAACCAGCCAATTTGTGTCAGACCAGAAACATTCATTTTTGAGATTATAAAGGTACCATTTGTCCAGTACTTACAATGTGTCAGGCATTGCTGTAATCACTTTGCACGTGTCAATTCATCCAAACTTTGGAATGACCTTTTGAGGTAGATGGTATCGTTACTCCCTATTTTATGAATAGGTTGCATAGGCAGAAATAATTTGCCCGACATCATACAGCTAGCAGGTAGCAGTGTCTGGCTTCAAAGTCCTTGTTCTTAAACACTGTGTAGTACAGGCTGCCTGAGGCTAGTATCTGAGGACCATAGCAGTCCTCAATATTGTCCAGGGCCTAGCCAGCTGATGTAGGATGCCCAGGCATACTCTTTTGATGATTCAGCAGTAGCATACATAAAATATACACATTGCAAAAACTTAGGAACAATGATATGCATGAAAGAAATGATAAATTAATCAGGCATAGATAAAATATTTAATGTCATTACAATTTGTACAAAGAAATTACATTAATTTTGATGGGATTAAGCAGGGCAAGCTACTTCTGATATTAGCAAAAATGAAAGCGTTTGATAGACAAGGAATTACTCCCAGCTAGAGAAGATGCACTACCTCTTTTCACCACAATTTAGACCTTTTGCTGGATATTTTCTATTTGCTTTGCTGGACCCTTTCTCTACTCTTTCTTTAGATTAGCAACCTTTAGCAGCAACCAGGGAGGTTGACCTGCATAGGCTGCCTCACAGGCTTTTTTTTCTTTGAGCTTTGAGTGTTTGCTGCTAAGAGAGAACCCCCGCAGGAGATGGTAGAAGGGCCATGAGCTATTCAGGAACTGGTTCCACCATCTAACATATATTTGCATCTATTGACTGAAGTTAGAGTGCCTGTCAGACCCTCTCCACAGAGCTTTCTTAGTCTCCAGGTTGTGGAAGCCACACATCCCCCTTGCTCTGCAGGCCTTGCAGTGGCAAGGGAACCCAATTCTTACTGCACTATCTCATATGGTAATTTCCCTATATCTTGGGGGCACTTTTACAATAGGTTCTCTCTCCCTCTCTCTCTCTCTCTCTCTCTCTTTTAATTTGTTGAGAGAGAGAGAGAGAGAGAGAGAGAGAACAGGGGAGGGGCAGAGAGAGAGCGAGTGAGAGAATCCCAAGCAGGCTCCGTGTTGTCAGCACAGAGCCCGATGCAGGCCTCGAACTCATGAACTGTGAGATCATGACCAGAACCGAAATCAAGAGTCAGACCCTTAGGGGCGCCTGGGTGGCGCAGTCGGTTAAGCGTCCGACTTCAGCCAGGTCACAATCTCACGGTCTGTGAGTTCAAGCCCCGCGTCAGGCTCTGGGCTGATGGCTCAGAGCCTGGAGCCTGTTTCCGATTCTGTGCCTCCCTCTCTCTCTGCCCCTCCCCCGTTCATGCTCTGTCTCTCTCTGTCCCAAAAATAAATAAACGTTGAAAAAAAAAATTTTTTTTTTTAAAAAAAGAGTCAGACCCTTAACCAACTAAATCACTCAGGTGCCTCTACAATAGTCTCTTTAAAAAAATTTTTTTTAAGTTTATTTATTTATTTTGAGAGAGAGAGAAAGTACAAGCAGGGGAGGCCAGGGAGACAGAGAGAGAGAGAGAGATTGAGAGAGAGAGAGAGAGAGAGAGAGAGAGAGAGAGAGAGAGAATCCCAAGCAGGCTCCACACTGACAGCACAGAGCCCAATGCAGGGCTTGAACTCATAAACTGTGAGATCATCAGCTGAACCGAGACCAAGAATCAGTCGCTTAACAGACTAAGCCGCCCAGGCACCCCAATAGTCTCTTTTTAAAACTGTACTTGAATGATCCAATTTGAGTATGTCATCAATTTCCTACCAGTTCCTCACTGATAAAATCCTTTAGGACTCTACTGCTTTTGACCTTACCCTAAAGAATTTGAAAATAAATAATGTAAAATGCCTAGGATATTCATAACGCATTTTCCCCAACACAATGAAGTAATACTTATTCTCTTGTGTTTCTCCATTCATAACATGGTAAAAGAAAGAAAGAGGGGGTACAGGAAGAAAAAGAAGTAGAATAAAAACAGGAAGTTAACAGTAAACCAGGAAACAAAAGGAAATTAAGGTCAATCAGATGGGCAGTAGGGTAAAGTCATGAAGGGCTGAGTTTCTGAGGCCATCAAACCTGGGCTCAACCACAGACACTTAATAACAGTGTGACATTGAGAAAGTTACTTTCCTTAAAATTTGAACTGTTGGAAATAATATTTCCTACCTCATAATACTTTGGTAGGGATTGAGGAAAAAACATTTGTATCAATTCCTGGCAAACTTAGGCCTTCAGCTACTGATTTCTTTTTTTCTTTCTCCTAGCCTTTATTGAAGACTACTAAAATATCACGTAACTATTTTGGGCGTATTTTCATTGACATGAAATTAATTCAGAATTTGAAAGAGAACCAAAACCTACTCTTTCTGATTCCTAACACAAAAGCAAAATTAATCATTCCAACCTGCTCATAACCTGTTTCATAAATTTGGAGATTTAAGCATGAATTCAAGATTTTCAGGATCAATTCAGTTCATATTCCATAAAATAGAACTTTTGGTTTAATAAGGTAAACACAAAAATAGAACTTAACAATAAAATATCATAGAGGACACCAAAAAACATGTCTATCAGTTCTTGGATGATTATTTCATTTTACCGAGAAATTTTTAGAAGAATCATGTGTAAAACAACCAAGAGTATTTTGATTCACTTAATATATAATTCACCTCGCTCTCTGGGAAATGTGATTTTAAAAATGTGGAATGCTTAACTGGTAAGTATTAACACTTGAAAAATAGTATTAAATGCACCAAGAATATTCACTGCTTTCTTTTAATTATTAAGAAATCATTATCCACTGGGGCATCTGGGTGGCTCAGCTGGTTGAGTGTCCAACTCTTGATTTCGGCTCAGATCATGATCTCACAGTTCGTGGGATTGAGCCCCATGTTAAGCTTTGTGCTTACAACACGGAGTCTGCTTGGGATTCTGTCTGCTTTCTCGAGCTCTCTCAAAACAAATAAATAAATATTAAAAAAAAAAAAAAAGAAATCATTGTCCACTGGTTATCATTTTGCCTCTTTTCTTATTTTCCCATTGAATAAATTAAGAAAAAATACACACTTAAAATATGTAAAAAACATAAATGATATGTAGGTATATATGATATATTTTTAACATATTATAAATATATATAAATATTAATAGATTCAGAAATATGTTATATATAATAATATATTTTTCATAATCCAAGATGAACAAAATGAAAGTTTAATGAATATATGATACAAAACTTACCACCATATGTGCAATAGCTCTCTATAGCATAATTGATGGTATTCAATAGGAGTATAGCTATGATTATTATGGACCCGTACTTGGAAATCAGTGTTTTTTCTCAGTATGACTTACAAAGTACAACATGTATATAGCATTTTGAAACTTTCCTGTAGCATTTAAAAATCAAATTCAGATAAAATGTACCACGTAGCAGAGAAAATCTTCAAAAATAAACTCAAGTACATTTAAAAATCAGGGGCACCTGGGTGGCTCAGTTGGTTAAGCGTCCGACTTCAGCTCAGGTCATGATCTCATGGCTTGTGAGTTTGAGCCCCACATCAGGCTCTGTGCTGACAGCTCAGAGCCTGAAGCCTGCTTCTTATTCTGTGTCTGCTTCTGTCTCTGCCCCTCTCCCGCTTGTGCTGTCTCTGTCTCTCAAAAATAAATAAATGTAAAAAAAATTATTTAAAAATCAAACCTAATTGCATCCACACCATGAATGGTATGGTGTTCATGCACATATGTGAACACATATGTGTATATATCACGTATACAACTGAAAGGCATTTGAAAAATATGTATGCGATCATAAATAAAAATTAGTGCCTTCTAAGTGTAGAACAGTATAAGCCATCTTTTTGATAATGGAAAATATTAAATAAGAGCTATGAATCACTCTTGTAAGAAAGGAAACCAGTTTTAATTAAGGGGAGATTTTGAAGCAATCATTGGCCCCTCAGTTTACTCAGCAGCAAGCAGTAAATGCCCCTGCTCTGAATTATTTACAATACCTTGTTCAGCAAATTAGCTGAACCAGTTGGGCTAAGATTCAAAGTTGCACTTCAGACTGAATTTTGTTATACTCTCATTTCCTTCATAGATTTCCTCCTCCTCTGTCACCTGATACCCAAGTTACAAAAACATACAAGGTCTCTTAAATGCGCTACAGAAACCATATTCTACTACAAATACAAACTCTAACTCCTATTCTTGGTTTACTTTTAAGTTTTGTGTATCATGCTTTATGCTGAAATCATAAAGCATAGCTAGTGTTGGATATAAAGATAGTTTACATTTTATGATATTACCACTAATTCCTGTTTTTAATTTGTTTGCTTTGTGTCTTTTCCACCTTCCCATGGGGCTTTTTTTTCGCTAGTCATTGAAAACAAACAAACAAATCTACCTCAGTGTAACTTATGTTGCTTGAGAAAGCCGTTCCCCCTGTCAGTTTTTCTGCTGAAGTTTAAATTAGACTTACATTAAGGATGTCTTATGGTTTTTTTGAACTCCAATATAATAGAAGCTGAATGTAAGCTTCATGGCAATAATATTTTTTATTTTGCTCACTAATGCAGTCCAAATACAGTGCTGGTACACTGTGGAAGTTTAATAAATATTTGTTGACTATGATCCTTTTTCACTGTAACAAATATAAACAATACAAAAATGCTTAAATTTAAAAATAAAAGATTTGTCTTCCATCATCTTGATTCTTAGTAACTACTATTAAGTGGTATGTGTCTTTCAGACTTTGTTCTATGTATATCTACTTTTTTTTTTTAGTTCTTAGTGATAATACATATTTTATATGCTAATTAGTTATATATATTTCTAAATTTTTTTTAACGTTTATTTATTTTTGAGAGAGAGAGACAGACCATGAATGGGGGAGGGTCACAGAGAGAGGGAGACACAGAATCCGAAAGAGGCTCCAGGCTCTGAGCTGTCGGCACAGAGCCCGACGCGGGGCTCAAACTCACGGACCGCGAGATCATGGCCTGAGCTGAAGTCGGACGCTTAACCAACTGAACCACCCAGGTGCCCCAATATATGTCTTATTCTGTTTCTATGCTTTGCCTTATTTTTCATTCTAGGAAAAATGGTAAATATAACAAGCTTCTGCTCTATGGCATCAGCTACAATTCATTCCTATGTTCAGTCACTGCATTAGTATTTTAAAATCATTTGGTGGGTTAAGTCACATTCTGAAATTTCCAGAAAGACTATTCTGATTTGTTACTAAAATATTACATAAGCTTGGAAAAGTTATTCACCATCTCCATGCTTTATATTCCTTGTCTATAAAATGGAGGCAACCTATGAGTATGTGGCAAACTTTGGTCATAGAAAATGAATAATGAGTAGAAATTTCACCTCTCATGATCTAATCCCATGCCGCCCCTGAGTAGGAATGAAATAAATTTCACATGCTGCATTCATGTATCAGTTCTAGCAGACTTTTGGTGGAGTCTGTCGGATTTTCCATGTATAATATCATGTCATCTGCAAAAAGCGAAAGCTTGACTTCATCTTTGCCAATTTTGATGCC
Organism: Herpailurus yagouaroundi; assembly: GCF_014898765.1. NCBI lineage: Eukaryota > Metazoa > Chordata > Mammalia > Carnivora > Felidae > Herpailurus > Herpailurus yagouaroundi. Next base: position 73,192,560 of record NW_024412400.1, on the reverse strand, counting down.
TTTGATTTCCTTTTGTTGTCTGATTGCTGATGCTAGAACTTCCAGCACTATGTTAAACAACAGCGGTGAGAGTGGGCATCCCTGTCGTGTTCCTGATCTCAGGGAAAAAGCTCTCAGTTGTTCCCCGTTGAGGATGATGTTAGCTGTGGGCTTTTCATAAATGGCTTTTATGATCTTTAAGTATGTTCCTTCTATCCCGACTTTCTCAAGGGTTTTTATTAAGAAAGGGTGCTGGATTTTGTCAAAGGCCTTTTCTGCATCGATTGACAGGATCATATGGTTTTTCTCTTTTTTTTTGTTAATGTGATGTATCACGTTGATTGATTTGCGAATGTTGAACCAGCCCTGCATCCCAGGAATGAATCCCACTTGATCATGGTGAATAATTCTTTTTATATGCCATTGAATTCGATTTGCTAGTATCTTATTGAGAATTTTTGCATCCATATTCATCAGGGATATTGGCCTGTAGTTCTCTTTTTTTACTGGGTCTCTGTCTGGTTTAGGAATCAAAGTAATACTGGCTTCATAGAATGAGTCTGGAAGTTTTCCTTCCCTTTCTATTTCTTGGAATAGCTTGAGAAGGATAGGTATTATCTCTGCTTTAAACATCTGGTAGAACTCCCCTGGGAAGCCATCTGGTCCTGGACTTTTATTTGTTGGGAGATTTTTGATAACCGATTCAATTTCTTCGCTGGTGATGGGTCTGTTCAAGCTTTCTATTTCCTCCTGATTGAGTTTTGGAGAACTGATACATGAATTCAGCAAAGTTGCAGGATACAAAATCAATGTACAGAAATCAGTTGCATTCTTATACACTAACAATGAAGTAACAGAAAGACAAATAAGGAAACTGATCCCATTCACAATTGCACCAAGAAGCATAAAATACCTAGGAATAAATCTAACCAAAGATGTAAAGGATCTGTATGCTGAAAACTATAGAAAGCTTATGAAGGTAATTGAAGAAGATTTAAAGAAATGGAAAGACATTCCCTGCTCATGGATTGGAAGAATAAATATTGTCAAAATGTCAATACTACCCAAAGCTATCTACACATTCAATGCAATCCCAATCAAAATTGCACCAGCATTCTTCTCGAAACTAGAACAAGCCATCCTAAAATTCATATGGAACCACAAAAGGCCCCAAATAGCCAAAGTAATTTTGAAGAAGAAGACCAAAGCAGGAGGCATCACAATCCCAGACTTTAGCCTCTACTACAAAGCTGTCATCATCAAGACAGCATGGTATTGGCACAAAAACAGACACATAGACCAATGGAATAGAATAGAAACCCCAGAACTAGACCCACAAACGTATGGCCAACTCATCTTTGACAAAGCAGGAAAGAACATCCAATGGAAAAAAGACAGTCTCTTTAACAAATGGTGCTGGGAGAACTGGACAGCAACATGCAGAAGGTTGAAACTAGACCACTTTCTCACACCATTCACAAAAATAAACTCAAAATGGATCAAGGACCTGAATGTGAGACAGGAAACCATCAAAACCCTAGAGGAGAAAGCAGGAAAAGACCTCTCTGACCTCAGCCGTAGCAATCTCTTACTCGACACATCCCCAAAGGCAAGGGAATTAAAAGCAAAAGTGAATGACTGGGACCTTATGAAGATAAAAAGCTTCTGCACAGCAAAGGAAACAACCAACAAAACTAAAAGGCAACCAACGGAATGGGAAAAGATCTTTGCAAATGACATATCGGACAAAGGGCTAGTATCCAAAATCTATAAAGAGCTCACCAAACTCCACACCCGAAAAGCAAATAACCCAGTGAAGAAATGGGCAGAAAACATGAATAGACACTTCTCTAAAGAAGACATCCGGATGGCCAACAGGCACATGAAAAGATGTTCAGCGTCGCTCCTTATCAGGGAAATACAAATCAAAACCACACTCAGGTATCACCTCACGCCAGTCAGAGTGGCCAAAATGAACAAATCAGGAGACTATAGATGCTGGAGAGGATGTGGAGAAACGGGAACCCTCTTGCACTGTTGGTGGGAATGCAAATTGGTGCAGCCACTCTGGAAAGCAGTGTGGAGGTTCCTCAGAAAATTAAAAATAGACCTACCCTATGACCCAGCAATAGCACTGCTGGGAATTTATCCAAGGGACACAGGAATGCTGATGCATAGGGGCACTTGTACCCCAATGTTCATAGCAGCACTCTCAACAATAGCCAAATTATGGAAAGAGCCAAAATGTCCATCAACTGATGAATGGATAAAGAAATTGTGGTTTATATACACTATGGAATACTACGTGGCAATGAGAAAAAATGAAATATGGCCTTTTGTAGCAACGTGGATGGAACTGGAGAGTGTGATGCTAAGTGAAATAAGCCATACAGAGAAAGACAGATACCATATGGTTTCACTCTTATGTGGATCCTGAGAAACTTGACAGGAACCCATGGGGGAGGGGAAGAAAAAAAAAAAAAAGAGGTTAGAGTGGGAGAGAGCCAAAGCATAAGAGACTGTTGAGAACTGAGAGCAAACTGAGGGTTGATGGGGGGTGGGAGGGAGGAGAGGGTGGGTGATGGGTATTGAGGAGGGCACCTTTTGGGATGAGCACTGGGTGTTGTATGGAAACCAATTTGACAATAAATTTCATATATAAAAAAAAAAAATTTCACATGCTGCAAAAGTAAGAGCTGATAATAGTCCCTTTTTTTCCTGTGTGATTAATAACATCATTTCAAATATAAGCTTTAAAAATTTGAATAATATTGGAACACTATGGCATCATACAATCAAAACTTGAGAAAGTATTTATAATTATAAATCACAAGTGATATGAAACAGTTGGGACAGTTACCTAAACTTATTTAGGGTGAATCAGAATTAGAATGAAAATGTCTTATGGATTTTACTAGTGCATTTAAAAATTCTCCCTAATTTTGTAAGCATCTTTGCAGATACAAAGGAAAACTTGATTCTACCTCATTGCATTTTAAAGCAATCTTTTGGGGTACCTGGGTGGCTCAGTCAAATAACCGAGTCTTGATTTTGGGTCGGGTCATGATCTCACGGTTCAGGAGTTCAAGCCCCACATTGGGCTCTGCACTGACAGGGCAAAGCCTGCTTGGGATTCTCTCTCTCCTCCTCTCTCTGCCCCTCCTCTGCTCATGCGCATGCTCTCTCTCTTTCTCTCTCAAAAATAAATAAATAAACTTAAAAAAAAATCTTTGGTCAAAGTACAAAGAGATTGCTCTGGATGTTAGTATAAAAATGCTGAGAGAGTATAATTCAGATATTTTAAAAGACTCAACTGAGAAACTGAAGACCGTTTTATAGCCTTCTGAGAAATCTATTTACAAAGTCTCTGGAAGTTTTCTTTATTTAGTATGTTTAAATTAAATTCAACCTGGCAGGAAGTTTTGTTGAACAAAAATTTCTTACACATACAAGAAATGTTATCTGTTGCTGTACTTGACTGATATCTAACTTAGCATTTGTGCTAATTGGAAATAACTCAGTGTCCATTCCTTTATAGGCTCTTACACTGCCAAATCACAGACGCTTTTTACAACTGGCTGCCTAGGAAGACCTAGGGTATGACAGTAAACAAGCTGAATAACTACTGAAAACGATATTGGAAATAAAATTAGAACATATCCCTTGTTACTGTTTGGGCCCCACAGAATTTTTCATTATGCATTTTGCCTAAAGGGCTTTATGAAGTTGAGAAAACTAGTGACTGAATTTTAATATATGAAATCCACACCTAAAAAGAGCAGATCATGACCCTACTGAAGTCTAAAAATACCCTCTGATGCCTTCAGACCTTGATTCTGTTACAATATTCTTCTTAGGTTGCTAAACTAAGAATTACTGCTAATGGAGACTGTAATATATGAGGGAGATTTGGTGTAGTTGTTCAGTTTGTTGACCCATGAACCACAAGAATATTTGATAGCTTATGTAAAATTTTTCAAATTTCTGTTTCCTTTCTGCTGAATGAGAAAATCTATTTATAGATTACACGATGACATGAAAAGCATGGCAGGGGTTTTTGTTTTCAGGCAATAAAAACATAATGGAAGTGTTCCCTGGTAATGAAAAACAGTTCGACAAGTGTAATTCTGTAATTGCTTAAACGAGAACCACTTTTTAAAACCTGGTCTTTCAGTTTTCCAACTGGTTGTGAAAATTAGATACACCTCTTAGTAGTCGTTCATACATCGTACCTATTTCTTTCTTATTATAGTTTCTTTTAATTTTTTAATTTTTTTAAAATTTATTTTTGAGAGAGAGAGAGAGAGAGACAGTACTAGCAGGGAGGGGCAGAGAGAGAGAGAGAGAGACAGAATCTAAAGCAGGCTCCAGGCTCTGAGCTGTCACAGAGCCCAACGTGGGGCACAGGCCGCAGGGTGCAGGGCGCAGGGCTCAGGGCTCGAACACACAGCACAAATCGAATCATGAGATCATGACCTGAGCCAAAGTCAGAGGGTTAACCGACTGAGCCACCCAGTTCCCCTTTAGACCTTGTAACTATTTCACAGGTATGTCTCAGTGGTTAATGGAAGTACCAAGACTTGAAAGGTGTATTCTAACATATGTAATGAATGGTTACTGAAATGCACAAGGGTGAGAAGAAGGAAGGAAGGAGGGAAGGAGGGAAAAAAGGAAAGAAGTAAGGGGGGAGAGAAGGGAGAGAGGAAGAGAGAAAGGGAGGGAAGAAGGAAGGAAAGAAATTTGGTCTAATAAACCATGCCTAAAATCAGCCTGCATTCCCAAATAGATTAGTCAGCTCCGGAACTTGTCTGTTGCAGTTCCATTTGGAGACATGAGACATTTATTAAGCATACTATTTTAGGTAACATGCACTGCAGGCAGTGATCTAGTTGTTCAAATAATATGTTATTATAACCTGTTAGATAATTCTCTGTATGTAATGAAGTAAGAACTTGAAGCAAGCATATGAGAGTGACTCAAAGGGTATTTTGTTGTTCTAGATATATACTGTCTCAATTGATTTTTCAAAATGCTGCAGAAAAATATGAATAAAGGAACGTCTATGGTATGTTGTAGCATTGTTTGTAATAACTAAAAATTGGAAGGAACCTAAATATCCATTAATAGATATGGTTGAATACATTATAAGCACTCCAGTGTTGAATATCATGCAGTCGTTAAAATGAGCTCTGCACAATTGGAAAATTTTCAAAACAAATTATTAACTAAAAATGTAAGCCACAGAACAATACATTTACAATTATTCCATTTGTGTAAAAATATTTAAAGTTATATGTGTGTATGTATGCAAATACTTATCAAAAGGAAAGGAACTTTGAGATTGTTTGAATCTTTCATAATAGAACGTATTCATGGATTACTTAAGAAATTAAACAGACATCTGAAAATAGCAGTTATATTTGGGTTCAAATTGGTTCATTGTGTGTTTAGCATGCAGCTGGGTACAAAATTAGTGCTCTTTGTTCTAGTTCCTTTGGTTTCTTGTCAGTTTTTAAGGCAAATATATTACAGTTACTGCTTACAACATATGGGCATTCCATCTGATTTCCAAAATACAGTGAAAATAAAATCTGTCAATCTTAGAAAAAACTCACTTAAGGAGGTTTAAGAAGAAAAGTCTGGGAGCCCTGCCCTTAGTTTGTTTTGGGATAAGGCTCTCAGGACTTTAAAATAGAATTCCTTATCATAATTTTTATTTTTAATTATAATCAGTTCATTAGACTTCTCAATATTCGTTGAGGCTCTGAAGGTACTAAGCTTACTTAGTGCTTCTAAACCAGGGTCACTGAAATTTTCTCAAGAGAAATCAAACTCAGAAATAATTAGCAATCCCCCCTTTCTCCCCCAGCCATAAAATAAGCAGGATACTAGGAAGAGAAAAATAAAATTTGATGTCACTGTTATCCGTAAAAGTGCCTTGATTGCAGAAAACCTAAAATTATTTCTCAGTTGTCTTAAACAATAAGAAAAATGTGTAATTTCACATAGCAAGGGTTTTTTCCAAGAAGGCTGCCTGGGAAGGTAATGGGTCACCAACAGAGAATCTGAGAAGTGGGCTATTTTTTCTACCAACAACTAAGGTGGATCAGTCTTTATAAGTACAGAAAAATGACTCATGTCATGGGAGTTGCAGTTCGAAGGGTCTAGCAGGATAGTCTCCAAAGAATCTATAAAACCATATTTAAGAATGACTCAGCTTAAAAAAAAAAAAAAAAAAAGAATGACTCAGCTTTAAACATCTGCCAAACCAGAGAGTACAAAGCCATTTTAAAATAGCACTAATCATGGAAGAACTTTTCTGCCTCCCTTTCCTCTCCTCCCTCCTAGTCCTCCAACTTAGTGGGGTCAGCAACAAGAGCTGAGAATGTGGGAGGAGGTAAACAAACAAGAAAGAAGTCTACCATATCCCCTTTTGCAAAGGCCTGCCTACCATTAAGCTCTTGCTAAGTAAGGGGGTGAATACAGAAATCCTTTTATTAATGAAGATTAAAATGCTGAATTAACATAATGGCCTGGAAATTGGAATTTTGGATTCTAGCAACTGTATTTACTGCATAATGTGATTTAAAGTGGTGGGTGGCTCAGTCAGTTAAGCATCAGACTCTTGATTTCGGCCCAGGTCATGATGTCACAGTTTGTGGGTTTGAGCTCCATGTTGGGGCTCTGCGCTGACAGGGCAGAACCTGCTTGGGATTCTCTCTCCCTCCCTGGCTCCCCCTCCCCCACTCGTTTTCTCTCTCTCTCTCTCAAAATAAATAAACAAATAAATAAACAAACATAAAGATAGTACTAAAGTATTAAAAAAAAAATAAAGTGGTGGTTCAAC
>NW_024412400.1:73165372-73185724 GCF_014898765.1 Herpailurus yagouaroundi | reverse complement strand
TAAGCATGAAGAGGAAAGTTAAGGGAGAGTTTGGGTTATCTCCCAAATACCCAGAAAGAAATTCTTCTGTTGAATATATTTTCTGAGGGAGATTTGGAAATAATTATCTCTTTAGATTCATGGACTGTCTTCCTTTTTTTTTTTTTTTTTTTTTTTTTTTTTTTTTTTTTGGTATCTTTAAACAGTTCCCTTCCTATTGTATAGTATGCACAAGCACTTGAATGTTCTTAAGTCACTTCTAACAAACCTCCTCATTTTCACATTCCCCGTGTGCTATCCTGACCTCTGTCTCTGCTCCCTTTTAAGATCGAACTTCCAGAAAAAAGATGTTTATGTTTGATATAGTTGATATCTGTTATTTGTATCTGCCTAGCATTTGGGGGGATGTGATTGGGAACTGTTCCTCACCTACTCCATGTGGGTGGGTATCAGAGGCATCTATCCCAGGACCTTGAATTCTTGACCTCAGCAGTGGGCATTTGATACTGATTCCACAAATCATAGTGGTCCACCTCTTTGGAAACAGTGATTGGCGTAAGAATAGACTACTCTTTCCCCCATTAAATGATCTTGGCAACCTAATCAAAATCAACCAACTGTAAATGTAAGGGTTTATTTCTGTACTCTTAATTATATTCCATTAATCTATTTGTCTAACCTTATTCCAGTATCACACTGGAATTGCTGTAGCTTTATAGCAAGTTTCAAAATTGGAAAGAGTGAGTCCTTCAACTTTGTTCTTTTTTCCCAAATTTTGGTTATTTTTGGTCACTTCAATTTCCACATTAATTTTAAGGTGAGTTTTTCAATTTCTTCAAAAATTGCAGTTGGATTTTGATATGGATTTGTTTTGAATCTATAGATCAATTTGAGGAATATTGACATCTTAATTATATTGTCTTCCAATTCATGACCATGGAATGTGTGTACATTTATTTAGATCTTCATTAATCTCAATAATATTTTATAATTTTCAGTGTATAAGTCTTGGACTTTTTTTGTTAAATTTATTCCTTAGTTTTTTATTCTTTTTGATGCTATCATAAATGGAATTGTTTATTCATTTTGCTTCAGATTGTTCATTGCTAGTGAGTGTAATTGATTTTGTATATTAATCTTATATCTTGTAAACTTGCTAAACTTGTTTATTAGTTCTGACATTTTAGTGGAGTCCTTTGGATTTTCTACATACAAGATTATATCATCCTCAAGTTAGATAGTTTTGCTTCTTCCTTTCTAATCTAGATGTCTTTTATTCCTTTTTCTTGCCTAATTGCACTAGCTAGAACCTCTAGTACAATATTGAACAGAAGTGGTGAGAGCAGAGCTACTGTTTATTTATGATCTTTGGGAATATCATCCAGTTTTTCACCATTAAGTTGATATTAGCTATGGGTTTCTTGGAGATGCCCTTTATCTGGTTGAAGAAGTTTCCTACTGTTTCAAGTTTGTTTAGTATTTTCATCATGAAATGTGTTTGAGTCTCTCTAACAGTTTTTCTGCATCTAGGTCATTATGTGGGCTTTATCCATTTTTCATCTTATGTACTTTATTTATTTATTTATTTATTTAATTTATTTACATACTTATATTTATTTTTAAGTAAGCTCTATGCCTAATGTGGGGCTTGAACTCAGGACCCTGAGATCAAGAATTGCGTTCTACCAACTGTTTCAGCCAAGTACTCCCATATGTACATTTTAAACTTCAATAGGCAATCCTAAATTGCTCTTCCTAAGCTATTTCTACTTAGCTGCAATTTATATTCCTGAAAGAAATTATGAAACTTTCCACTTTCCTAACTGTCAGCAATGATTGTTATTAAGGTCAATCTAATAGGTAAAAAATGATATCTCATTGTTTTACTCTGCATGTTTCTGATAACTAGTGATGTTGAAGATATTTTAATATTTTTCTATTTATGGATATTTATATTTTCTTCTTGTGAACTGTGACAATATCAATATCCTTTAGTCATTTTTCTACAGCCTCATTGATCTTTCTTATTTGTGGAAACTCCTTATATATTGTAGGTATTTATTTCATGTAATTTATGAACAGTTTAGGTACTTCATGCAAGTTCATAAAAAGGTAATTGTGAAGAATATAAAAAAATCATTCATTTTGCCTTAATCATGCATTAAAATTACTTTTTTGTTAATATCTTACATGAATAAAACTCAGAGACTCCTTTTTTTTTTTTAAGCCTTAACAAGGTAAAATGCTTACCGTAACATCTTTGACACATTTAAGATTATATTCTGCTGATGCCTTTTTGCTAAAGAGCTGATCGTAAAGGAACTAAAAATTTTTGGTGTTAAAAACCATCATTATAACCATGCCCTATAATTTTTCATGTTGTTTCTGTACTCTTTCAATTATATACTAATCTGCTCTTGACTGCTGAACAGAATTGGCATTTCCAAAGGAAATGCTTTGGTTGTTTGTGTCTTTCAAGGAATTTTTTTTTTTAATTTTTTTTTCAACGTTTATTTATTTTTGGGACAGAGAGAGACAGAGCATGAACGGGGGAGGGGCAGAGAGAGAGGGAGACACAGAATCGGAAACAGGCTCCAGGCTCCGAGCCATTAGCCCAGAGCCCGACGCGGGGCTCGAACTCACGGACTGCGAGATCGTGACCTGGCTGAAGTCGGATGCTTAACCGACTGCACCACCCAGGCGCCCCGAATTTTAATATTTTATATAATTTGTTGAATTTTAGGACATAAAGTTGTTCATAATATTTCCTTATTATACTTTTAATATCTGTAGAATCTGAAGGCAATTCACTTCTCTCATTTCTGTTCTTGGTCATTTGTGTCTTCTCTCACTTTTCTGTATCAGTCTGACCATCAGTTTTTCAATGTTACTGATCTTTTAATATAACCAGCTTTTGTTTTTATTGATCTCTAATCTGTCCTGTTTTATTGACTTCTGCTGTGGTTTTATTATTTCCTTTATTCTGCTTACCTTGGGTTTCATTTGATCTTATTTTCTTAGTTTCTTATGACTGGAGATAAGTCATTGATTTGAGGCCTTTTCTAAGATAGGTATTTAATGTTATAAATTTTCCTCTACTGCTTAGGGGTATTCTACATATTTTGATGTGTTTATATAATTTCAGTTACAAAGACTTTCTAATTTCCCTATTAATTTCATTGACCCATTGGTTATTTAGAAATGTTTTTTTTTAGTTTCCCAACTTTATTTTATAAAATTTTTTTAATGTTTATTTATTTTTAAGAGACAGACAGGGGCGCCTGGGTGGCTCAGTCGGTTAAGCGTCCAACTTCGGCTCAGGTCATGATCTTGCAGTCTGTGAGTTCAAGCCCCGGTCAGGCTCTGTGCTGACCGCTCAGAGCCTGGAGCCTGTTTCAGATTCTGTGTCTCCCTCTCTCTCTGACCCTCCCCCGTTCATGCTCTGTCTCTCTCTGTCTCAAAAATAAATAAATGTTAAACAATTTTTTTAAAAAGAGACAGACACACACACACACAGAGAGAGAGAGAGAGAGAGAGAGAGAGAGAGAGAGAGAGGGTGCACCAGTGGGGGAGGGGCAGAAAGAGAGGTAGACAGAGAATCCCAAGCAGACTACACACTGTCAGCTCAGAGACAGATGAGGGGTTTGTGTGCCGTGCTCCTAGTTTCCAAACTTTAGAGAATTTTCCAGATTATATATATTTTTAAGGTTTTTAAAAATTTATTCCGAGATAGGAAGTGCAAGCAGTCAAGGGGCAGAGAGAGAGAAGGAGAGAGAGAATCCCAAACAGGCTTTATGCTGTCAGCACAGAGCCGATACGAGGCTTGAACTCATGGAACCGTGAGATCATGACCTGAGCTGAAGTTGGACATTATATTTTTTATTTTGATGTTTATTTATTATTTATTCTTGAGAGATAGAGAGAGACAGAACACAAGCAGGGGAGGGGCAGAGAGAGAGGGAAACGTAGAATCCGAGGCTCCAGGCCCAGAGCCCAATGTGGGGCTCGAACCCACGGACCCTAAGATCATGACCTGAGCTGAAGTTGGACACCTAACCGACTGAGCCACTCAGGCGTCCCAGCAATTATCTTTTAAAAATATTTAAATAATAACAGAAAATATTTTTATAGTTACCTACATAGTTTACCATTTCTGGTACTCTTCATTCCTTTGCATAAACCCAGATTTCCATCTGCTATTATTTCCTTCTGATTGAAGGACTTCTTTCAACATTTTTTGTATGCAGTTTTGTATGGTGATGATGAATTCTTTCAGTTTTTGTATATCTGAGTAAGTTTCTTTTTTGCCTTCATTTTTGGCAGATATTTTTGCTGAATATAGATTTCTAGGTTAATGGCTTATTCCTTTCAGTATTTTAAAGATGTTACTTCTACCCTCCATTGTTGCCAACTAGAAATCTGTAATCTTTGTTCCTTCCATACACAATGTGTCTTTTTTCCTCTAGCTGCTTTTAAGATTTTCTCAGGGTCACCCTGAGAATACATGCAGCTTCTGACTGTTGAGTTGTATCTGTTGCCTGGACCCTGTCTTTTAGGTAGGTAAAGTGATAACCTAAAGTTTACCAGTCACTAAGAAAAACTCTTCTGCAGCTCCAGATGTTTTGTTACTTTTTTTAGTCTTCTCTCTGCTTTTGTATTTTTCATTTGGATAGTTTTTATTTCCACATTCTTTTATTCAGTAATCTTTGATTCTGCCATGTCTTCCTCTAGTTAGTTTTATCCAGTGTATTTTTTCATCTCAGATATTATAGTTTTCTTTTATTTATTTGTTTGTTTGTTTGTTTATTTATTTATTTATTTATTTTTATTTATTTTTTTAATTTTTTTTTCAACGTTTATTTATTTTTGGGACAAAGAGAGATAGAGCATGAATGGGGGAGGGGCAGAGAGAGAGGGAGACACAGAATCGGAAACAGGCTCCAGGCTCTGAGCCATCAGCCCAGAGCCTGACGCGGGGCTCGAACTCACGGACCGCGAGATCGTGACCTGGCTGAAGTCGGACGCTTAACCGACTGTGCCACCCAGGCGCCCTATTTATTTATTTTTTAAGTAGGCTTCATACCCAGTACGGAGCTTGAACTCATGACAGTGATATCAAGACCTGCACTGAGTTCAGAAGTTCAACCAACTGAGCCACCCAGGCGCCCCTCCAGTATTGTAGTTTCCATCTCTAGATGTTCAATTTATGTCTTCCTGAAAATATCTTCTTTGTACATTCTTCATCTTTCCTCTAACTTACTGAACATATGGGTATATAGTTATAATGTGTGGAATACATGTCTTAATGTGCTTATCTATTAATTCTATCATCTGTATCATTTCTGGATCAGTTTCTATTGATTACTTTTTCTTTCCTTGCTTATCTGCACACTGGGTAATTTTTGACTGTATTATGACATTGTAATTTTACCTTATGTGGTAAAAGAGACATTTTTGTATACCTAAGAAGATTTTTGAACTTTGTTCTGGGATATAGTTAAGTTGCATGGGCACTGTTTGATCCTTTTGGATCAAATTTTGATAGGCAATACCAGCATAGCATTTAATCTGGGGTAATTTTGCCCCATTTCTAAGGCAAACCTTTTGTGTAGTTGACCTTATATTGCATGAATTATGAGGTTTTTCAATATGAGTGTTGGTAACTGGAACTGTTTCTAGTCCTGTATGAGGTTTGAGGCTTATACCTGTAATCTTTTGAACACTTCTCCCCCTGGTCTATAGTGGTTTCCTTTTTGTATGCACTGATCAGCACTCAGCAGAGTACTCTAGGGGGAACCTGTGCAGACCTCTGGAGTTCCCCTCTCAGTGCAGATTTCTTCTCTATGGGACTGTGCTTTGTGAACTCTAACTATTTTGGCCTCTCAAATGCCCAGCTCCAACCCCTCACATCAGGAAGACCACTAGGGTAATTCTTCTTGTGTCACAGCCTGGATTTTCCCTTAAGGCAGTTAATTGGGCAATTGTAAAGCTCAATTTATTTGTTTCCTGTCTCAGAAGTCATTACCCTTTCTTATTTAGTGCTCAATGTCTTTTAAAACTATCATGTGATGTATTTTGTCAGGTTTTTGGTTTTCAAAAGGGAGTGTGTATCTGGTCCTAGTTACTCCACCTTGGTCAGAAGGAGACATCCCTCATACTGTTCATTTAACTGTCCTTTTGCCCAAACAAGTTAAAGCCTCAGCTGTTCCCTCCTTTGTAATTCAGACTACTCAAAATCATCTCAGCTCCAGGTATTTCTGGTATCTTCCCTCTGATCACATTATACCTGCTCAATCTTTCATTGTGTTGTATATTAGTTGATGGATTAAAGGACCAGTGCTAATGATCTAATGTATCTTTCATTCTAGTAATTAAATTTTTCAAAATGTTTTTTTTATTTTTAAATGTTTATTTGTTTATTTATTTATTTTAATGTTTATTTATTTTTGAGAGAGACAGAGATAGAATACGAGTGGGTTGGGGCAGAGAGAGAGGGAGGCACAGAATCCGAAGCAGGCTCCAGGCTCCAAGCTGTCAGCACAGAGCCCAATGCGGGGCTTGAACTCACGAGCTGTGAGATCATAACCTGAGCCAAAGTCTGACACTCAACTGACTGAGCCACCCAGGTGCCCCTTTATTTGTTTATTTTGAGAGAGAGAGAGAGAGAGAGAGAGAGAGAGAGAGAGAGGAAGAGAGAGCTTGAGTGGGGGAGGAACAGAGAGAGAGAGAGGGAGAGAGAGAATCCCAAGCAGGCTCCATGCTGTCAGCACAGAGCCCAACATGGGGCTCAATCTCATGAACAGTGATATGACCTGAGCCAAAATTAAGAGTCGGAGGCTCAACAAACTGAGCCATCCTGGCATCCCCCCCCAAAATTTTCTTAAATAACACTTTTTTTTGTTTATAATAATAAAAATGCACATTCTAAGGAGAATGTGTGAAGAAGAATCTGAAAATCACCTGTAATTAATTGCTCTATTTAGAGAGAAATGCTATAAATATTTTTTGGTTTATCCCAGGATTTTTTCTATGTATTTTTTTAAATTTATGGAAAAATATATCCATTTTGATATATACCCATATGTGTGTGTGTGTGTGTGTGTGTGTGTGTGTGTGTGTGTATTTAATTTAAATTTTAGTCAGTTAACCTACAGTGCAATATTGGTTTCAGGAGTAGAATTCAGTGATTTATCACATACATACAACACCCAGTGCTCATCACAAGTACCCTCCTTAGTACCTATCACCTGTTTAGCCCATCCCCACCCACCTCTCTCCATCAACCTTCAGTTTGTTCTCTATCATTAAGAGTTTCTTGGTGGGGTGCCTGGATAGTTTAGTCATTTGAGCATCTGACTCTTGAATTCAGTTTGGGTCATGATCCCAGGATTGTGGGAACAAGCCCCAAGTCGGGCTTCACATTAAGTATGGAGCCTGCTTGACATTCTCTCCCTCTGCCTTTCTCCCCTGTTCACACATGTAATCTTTCATTCTCTCTCTAAAAAAAAAAAAAAAAGTCTGTTTTCTTTCTTAAATTTCCCATATGAATGAAATCATATGGTATTTGAATTTTGCCGACTTATTTCACTTAGCATAATGCATTCCAGCTCTATTCATGTTGTTGCAAATGGCAAGACTTCATTCTTTTTGACTGCTGAGTAATATTCCATTGCATATATATACCACATCTTCTTTATCCATTCATCAGTTGATGGACATTTGGACTCTCTCCATAGTTTGGCTATTGTTGATAGTGCTGCTATCAATTTTGGGGCACATGTACCCCTTCAAATCTGTGTTTTTATATACTTTGGATGAATACCTAGTAGTACAATTGCTGGATCACAAGGTAGTTCTATTTTTAACTTTTTGAGGAACCTCCATACTGTTCTCCAGAGTGGCTGCCCCAGTTTGCATTCCCACCAATAGTGCAAGAGGGTTCCCCTTTCTCTGAATCCTTGCCAACATCTGTTGTTTCTTCTGTTGTGAATTTTAAGCCACTCTGACAGGTGGTATCTCATTGTAGTTTTGATTTGTATTTCCCTGATAATGAGTGATGCTGAGCATCTTTTCATGTTTCTGTTAGCCATCTGGATGTCTTCTTTGGGAAGTGTCTATTCATGTCTTCTGCTCAATTCTTAACTGGGTTGTTTTTTTGGGTGTTGAGTTTGAGAAGTTCTTTACAGATTTTGGATACTAACCCTTTATGAGATATGTCATTTGCAAATATCTGAATTCCATAGGCTGCCTTTTAGTTTTGTTGATTATTTCCTTTGCTGTGCAGAATCTATCTTTTTTAATGTTTTTTTTATTTTTATTTTTATTTTTTTAATTAATTAATTAATTAATTTTTTCAACGTTTATTTATTTTTGGGACAGAGAGAGACAGAGCATGAACGGGGGAGGGGCAGAGAGAGAGGGAGACACAGAATCGGAAACAGGCTCCAGGCTCTGAGCCATCAGCCCAGAGCCTGACGCGGGGCTCGAACCCATGGACCGCGAGATCGTGACCTGGCTGAAGTCGGACGCTTAACTGACTGTGCCACCCAGGCGCCCCTGTTTTTTTTTTTTTTTTAAGTTTGATTTATTTATTTTGAGAAAGAGAGAGAGAGCACAAGTGGGGAAAGGACAGAAAGAGAGGGAGAGAGAGAATCCCAAGCAGGCTCTGCACCACCAGTATGTAGCCTGATGCTGGGCTTGAACTCACGAACCTCAAGCTCATGACCTGAGCTGAAGTTAGACACTTAACCAACTGAGCCTCCAAGATGCCCTATGAAATGTTTATTTATTTTGAGAGAGGTGGTCGGGGAGAGAGAATCCCAAGCAGGTTCTGCACTGTCAGTGCAGAGCCCGATGTGGAGTTCAATTTCACAAACTGTGAGATCATGACCTGAGCTGAAGAGTTGGATGCTTAAGTGACTGAGCCACCCAGGCACCCCAGAAGTTTTTATCTTCAAATAGTTCATGTTTGCTTTTGTTTCCCTTGTTTTCAATGACGTGTCTAGTAAGAAATTTCTCCTGCTGATGTCAAAGAGGTGGCTGCCTGTGTTTTTTTCTAGGATTTTGATGGTTTTCTATCTCACAATTTGGTCTTTCATCCATTTTGAATTTATTTTTGTGTATGGTGTAAGAAAGTGGTCCAGTTTCTGGTCACCTGTCCAGTTCTCCCAACACCATTTGTTGAAGAGACTCTTTTTTCTCTTGGATATTCTTTCCTGCTTTGTCAAAGATGAATTGACCATATAGTTGTGGGTCCATTTCTGGGTTTTCTATTATGTTCCATTGCTCCATTGTTTTTGTGCCAGTACATACTGTCTTAATGACTACAGCTTTGTAATATAGCTTAAAGTCTGGAATTACAATGCCTCTGGCTTTGTTTTTCTTTTTCAAGATTGCATTGGCTTTTTGGGGTCTTTGTGGTTCCATACAATTTTTAGGATTGTTTGTTCTACCTCTGTGAAAAATCCTGGTGGTATTTTGATAGAGATTACATTAAATGTATAAATTGCTTTGGGTAGTATGGACATTTTAACAATGTTTGTTCTTCCAATCCATGTGCATGTAATGTTTTTCTGTTTCTTTGTGTCCTTTTCAATTTCTTTGATATATGTTCTATAGTTTTCAGAGTACAGCTCTTTTACCTCTTCAGTTGGGTTTATTCCTAGGTATCTTATGGGTTTTGGTACAATTGTAAATGCGATCAAGTCCTTGTTTTCTTTTTTTGCTGCTTCATTATTGGTGTGTAGAAACACAACAGATTTCTGTATGTTGATATTATTGTGTATTCAGAAAGAAATACTCTAAATATTTTGTTAGTTTATCCTAGGGTTTTTTTCTGTGTATTTTTAATGGAATCACAAATATGCAATTCTGCATCCTGTTTTTTTCACTCCACATTTTAGTAAGCTTTTGCTCTGTTATTGAAACTTCTTTGAGAAGAAATTTAAGTGGCTGCAGAGTATTCAGTTTAACAATATTTGAATATTTGGGTAGTTTCCGATGTTCACTATTTTATATAACACTTGACAAATATATTTCTGTGTCTCCGATTATTTCTAGAATAAAGTCTCAAAATGGAATTACTAGATTAAAAGGTATAAGCCTGTTTAAAGTTCTTAAGGAATATTACCATTTTTCCCTCCAGAAATATTATACCAATTTGTACCCTCACCAGTAGTGTGTGAGATTATCCATCTCATTATCTTGTTTTTATTAAATATCAAAATAGCAGGGGCTTTCTAGAGAGTGGGGAAAAACTTATTCACAAGGAATTATTTTAGTGATGGAAATTTCATGTGCTATAGTTGATAGTAGATCCTAAGATCTCTGAGTAGTTGTCTAGTTTGCACACTGAGCAGAAAGACCTAGCTGAGGTGGCCAGGGGAGGTTAAAATCCAGTTCATGCTTTGCTTTCTAAGTTGAATATCCATAGGGCTTTTTCTAATTCAAAAGAACTATAAAGTCAGGTGGTAGCCCTGATAGCTACGATTTATCCATGGAATTACTATGTGTAATGCTAAGTCTGACACTGCTAAGTGTTTTAAATGTATTATCACATTTAGTCGTAATAACCCTGTATTGAAAGTATTATTATTTTCATTTTTGAAATGAAAAAGCTTATGATTAGAGAACTTATATAGCCTTACCTAAGTTGCAGAACTGATAATGTATTGCAGTCTGAATTCAAATTATAATTGTCTGAGTCTGAACCTACTATGTTATACTGTCAGTGATTGATTTTTAGTTAAGTGGGCCACCAAACGTTCCTCAAATCTTTCTGGTAGGTCTTTTAGGCAGACAAAATAGTCACAGTTTATCAGTCACTAAAGAAAAATAAAACAAAGATAACATGATGGTTTGAAAACCTTTGTCCTCTGACGAGGGATGAAAATTTTTTACTTTGATTATCCAATGTACATACAGGTTGATTGTGTAATAATAGGTGATGTACATTTGTAAAAGTAGACAGTCTAGGAAAAGCATATTCCCATTACAGTTTTCTACATACTGTTGTATTTTGTGGTGAGGAACACCTAAAGAACAGTACTTGCTCACACCCCTCACAAAATATTATGGCCAAATCAATTATAGTAGAGAGATGTGAGAGAAAGTAGGATGAGCAATATAATGACTTGGTAGGAAAACGATTCATTTAATGTCCTGTTAACTTTTTTTCAATGATAAGCCACAGTGGAGTATTACTGTAATCATTCATTAAATCAGGGGTGACAATAATTCTTCATTACAAAGAAATTACCTATCTTGTAATCTCTAAATCTTGGTTCTGGCTCTCACTTGATGCAAGACACCACTCAGTGGGGAGCAAGGTCCTGAGTGGAATATCATGATCTTTCATTTGTCATTTGTCTTTGCTTAGTTCCATTCTACCTACTGGAGTGTGATTCAAGTGGTCATGTTGTGTCTACTTAAATACTATATTCATTGATATTTGACCCTTGGGAAAGAGGTCGGTTATCTCCCACATCTAACAAGCTCTGGTTATAAATATAATATCTTCCCTGTTCTCCTAGGCAATAATAATGCTCACATTTGGGAGCTCCAATTGATTCTGCAGTAATCATTTTGTGAAAGGCAGAAATCACTGAAATTTCACCTATTGATAGAAAGGTAAATATAGAAAAGGCACTGGTTATGGTTACGGAAGAAAAAAAAGTACAATTATTCTGTTTGCTTTAGTTAGTTTAAGATGTTTGTAAATGTGTTGATTTCTGGGTTTTGACTGCTCTTCAATGTTATACTTTAGATAAATGTTAATCAAAAATCCAGTCAACATAATGTGTTGATCCCTGGGGGAAAATAGAACTTGGATGTAATAGAAACTTAGTATTTTTTTTTTAACATGTGTTGTATGGCTTGATGAAAAGATTGATGTATGTAAGAATTCGAGGCTTCCAGTTTTGAGTAAATGAAAGTTGGCTTGAAGTGCAATACTTTTAAAGTACATTCATCCTCTGGCCATCATCTAGGTAGGGCTTACATTTTCATTGATTTGTAGTCTAGATAATTTATTTATAAAATTGGGAAAAATTTGGGAAGCTGAGAAAGGGATTAGTCTTATCACTTGGCTATATCATGACAATGTTTCTGACATTTTAGGGTTATTATTTATTGACATAATATCTGGGATTCTCTTTTAATATTTAGTTTCAAGAGTAAGATAAAGAAGCAGTGATGAAGCTCAGGAATGAGTTCTGCCTAAAAGACAAATGTCATGATTACTCTTTGCACACAACCTGCAATCAGGGACAATATGAGCATCTAAGGTTATAAAAATTCAAATCATAAGTGCTGCATAAAGGGTGCATCCTTATATACTTGAAACATATTCCATACTACTTTGGCTTTAAATCTCTCTAATTTTTCTATTCGATTACAAGTTATTCATTTGGGGAGCAATAAAGAAATTCCAACTTGAACTGCCTCACATCTTTTAATTGGAATTTTCCCAAAGCACAAAAGTAAAAATGTAAAAGTTGCTGTATTTCATTAGTTTTATTCTTTTGAATGTTGCTACACTGAAAGCTCTGTGTGAAATTATTAGAAGACAAATTTTCAAATGGTTGTAAAAGAAGATGCATATATGGGGACTCACTCAAAGGGCATTATTTAAAAAAGAAATTTTCCAGCCACCCACATCTCAGGGTGGCTATGCCCATTCAAGGATAGAGAATCCACCATCTGTATGATTATTTTTACATTTGAACTTTTTTTATATACCAGAGAGACTCAAAACTTTCAGGGTCATTTGCCCAGCATGTAGTGGAATGTCCTGTGCAATAGATTCCAATTAATATAACCACGTTCAATGGCCGTGTACCACCAATGATGTGTAACTGCTTTCCACTTGGCTTTATATGGCACTTCTTTGTTGCAGCTGCAACCAGGTCTATCGCCCCTTTGATAAAAATTTCAGTTACCCCAGGGAGAAGCTTTTAACTTTATTAAGCATTGAAGTCTGCACTTGTGTTCTTCTTTGGAAGAGCAGATCAAAAGCACACTTTCTAAGGAAGTAATCTGAAAAATTAGGATAGCACTTGCGGACTTTGGCAGTAATGTTTTTCTGTAATTGAAACCTAAGAACCTGTGTCAACTGACTAGACTATTATGAACTTCTTAGCATTTAACAAACCTTTCTCTTTTTTTGAAAGTAAATAGGGTTCCTTGATTCTATTTAACCAGTTCTTTAGCATGCTGTGTTCTTTTTGTTGTGGTTAAGAAAACCTCAGTCCAGGTTTAAAGATAGGGAACTGACAATCAAGGAAAAAAGCAATTAGATGATCAAGTTGTGGTATAGAGAAAAGCCTGTGGTTTTCAGTTCTATCTCTGGCATTAACTCACTGTAAAAACTTAATTCTTCTGGGCCACAGTTTTTTCATCTTTTAAAAATGAAGAGAGGTTAGCTGATCTGTTAAGATTTCTGCTGAATTTGAAATTCTCTGAATTTAAATGTTGGTCCAGACACTGGCAACACCTCCTATTAGCTTTGAATCTCCTGTCTGTTTCCATCCCAGGTTTGGTTTGGCAAAGGAATAAATATGGTGCTGTTATATCTTTGAATTGAAAGGAGATATATCTGGAACACTGGTTAAAGTCAGAGTAGTACTGGGGCATGTGGGTGGCTCAGCTGGTTAAGCATCTGACTCTTGATTTTAGTTCAGGTCATGATCTTATGGTCATGAGATCAAGACCTACTTTAGGCTCTGCACTGATCGCGATCACAGAGCCTGCTTAAGATTCTCTCTCTCCCGGGGCACCTGGGTGGCTCAGTCGTTTAAGCGTTCGACTTTGGCTCAGGTCATGATCTCATGGTTCGTGAGTTTAAGCCCCATGTCGGGCTCTGTGATGACAGCTCAGAGCCTGGAGCCTGCTTCACATTCTGTCTCCCCGTCTCTTTGTCCCTCCCCCACTTGCTTTCTGTCTCTTTCTCTCTCTCAAATGTAAACACTAAAAATTTTTTTAATAAAAAAAAAGGTTCTCTCTTTTCCTCTCCCTCTGGCCCTCTGCTGCTTGCTCTCTCTCTCTCTCTCTAAAAAAAAAAAAAAAAAAAAAAAAAGAAAGAAAGAAAGAAAAGAAAAGAAAAAAACAAAAGAAAGCCAGAGTATTACTACTTCACAAAGATTGGACTGAGTCCTATTTCTCCCACAATCCCAAGCTGTTAGAATTTTGTAAAAAGCACTAGACAGACTTCTGTTGAGAAAATTGCCCCTTACACACACACACACACACACACACACACACACACACACCCCACACACACTTCAGATTCCAATTTGTGGGATTTAGGTCCTTGGAAGGGGTGCCCTGAATCAAAATGTAAACCACATATTGCCTAGAGACTGAATATAATTCCTTGTAGCTTTTTGTCAATGGCTACTTCAAAGGTAAGCACTAAATGTAAAAGTATTCAAAATGTTTTAGTATTAAAAAGTTGGAACAATTTTGTAGAGCAATTCTTTCTAAATTTTAAGTTGTAATGCTTAGGAATCAAGTTGGGGCCATGTCTTTCTTCAGGATCTTAATAATTATTACTAAGATAGGGTTAATATTATTAGAAACCTATTCTTGGGAGGTAGGGATTTAGGAGCCAAGTTTCTAATCTCAGACTTTCAGCAATTTATATTTAATATTGTACAGTTCACTTGTTCTGCCTGTCCTTTGTTTTCTTATCTTTTATATTACACCAAACCCCTACAAGTGTTAGGTTTTTAAAGGTTAATTACAGAGTGAAATCCGAAACCATTTAATTAAACTTTGTGTACTCAGTTGTGTTGAAATCTGCTGATGTATATCTTGAACATTGAATGGATCTTTGACTAATGCATAGTTTTGTAAAATTATTCATTGGTCATTGGGAAAATATTGGTTCACCAATTTATTCAGATCTTCTGAATGTTGACCCGTTTCATTATACAACATCAAAAATTGTGTTAATGTCACTATTATTCTCATTACAAAAGTCTTTCAAGTATTGAGAAATTGTAAATTTCACTGTGGTAAACTCAACTTTTCCAAAATTTAAATTTTCTCTTGAAGAAAATACCATCTGCTGTTTTCTTTGAAGTGACAGGTCAGCTTGTTCATTTAAAAAAAAAAAAAAAAGTAAAAGTCTACCAAATACCCAATCTGGTAATCCGTTATCTGTCTGTCACTCTTTTTTTCAAGTAAAAATGAAGTTTGATGAAAACACAAGGTGGTTCTGCTTGCAGCTCTATTGCACAAATTTCTTTTCCTGGCGACAGGCATCATACTTCAGTATGCAGAAGTTCAGTGTATTTCCCATTTCATCATATGGAATATTATTAAGCTGTTTAGATTTAATAAAGTTAATCAATTTTAGTGCCTTATAAAGGACATTCTTATATGAGTGGACCTGGTATTTTATTTATATTATGAGCACATGATGGTGGAGAATGTAACCACCAGTGTGGTTTGGTGTCACTGCCTTGATTCTTCTTAAGGGACCAACAGTTTTGCCACCATTGGTTTTGCACCACTAGTAAACATTAACATAGTAAAGAAGAAAAATAACATCTCAGTTTTATTATAAAAATAGTTTTGGCCTAGCAGACTCCCTGTAAGTGTCTTGGAGCCCTCAGGAGGATGCAGATTGCATTTAGAAAACCACTGGACTAGAGTGACTTTTCCCCTTCTCCATTTGTCAGAAGAACAGGCCAGCTTTTCCTTGCTCCATTTCTGGTTAAGTTGCTTCATCAGAAGTAAGGAATTGTTGACAATGAGGCTCACTTATTAGAAGCAGAGACCCACTCCTTAATGACTAGATTGCCCTGTCTTGCTGACTGAAACAGAGTTATTAAAAGTAAGAACTTGAACTAATACAGTCAGTAACTGGTAAGCAGTATGCAATCTCTTCTCACTCTCCTTGCCTTTTTTCCCAAGGTGGGATAATAATATACAGAATTTAAAGAAATTCTTGTATGGGAAAAAGGCCAGGATTTGCATTTAGCTGGAGACCAAAGCCCATGTACTTGGCTACCACTTTATACTGACTCAAGTGCCGCTCTGAAAGTCAGTGATTCCAGAAAACAAATCTATTCCAGGAGTGGCAGGCGAGGCTGCTGGTAGTAGAGATAGGCCCCATAGACAACCTTGAAAGTGTTTAGGACTAACACATATGGAAAGGATTTGGGTAAACTGGAAGGATTTTAGCAAATGCAACAGATAAAAAGTTTTTTTCAACGTTTTTTTTTTTTTTAATTTTTATTTATTTTTGGGACAGAGAGAGACAGAGCATGAACGGGGGAGGGGCAGAGAGAGAGGGAGACACAGAATCGGAAACAGGCTCCAGGCTCCGAGCCATCAGCCCAGAGCCTGACGCGGGCTCGAACTCACGGACCGCGAGATCATGACCTGGCTGAAGTCGGACGCTTAACCGACTGCGCCACCCAGGCGCCCCCAGATAAAAAGTTTTTAATCACACAGAATGAGGCAACAGGACATGGTGGCTTAAAGAACAAGCTTTGAATATAAACTGTTCACAGCTCAGAACTACCATTATCCAGCTTTGTGATTTTGGGCAGGTTACGTAGCCTCTCTGTGCTTCAGTGTACTCATTCATAAGATGAAATGATTAGATATGATGATGATAATAATGCTCCCTGTTGAGGCTTCGGTTAGTAATGGTCTGGTAGGCAGTAGAGCATGTGGTAAGCAGTAATGAACCTCGGCCATTTAAATTATTCATAGGGCTGGGCACATGATAACCATGCAGTATAAATTGGCTATTATCATTTAACAAGCTGCCTCTTGCTTCTCATTACTGGTACAAACACAAGATTCGTTTGTTATTTATTTATTCGTTTGTTTGTTCCACACTGATTTACTGATCACTTACTATGTAACTGTCCCTGTGCTAGGTGATGAGCCTGCTTTGGTCCTATAGTTGCCAGCTCCAATATTATCTATTATTTCTTTTCCTCTTATCATAGAGAAGTAGTATGTTAGCTTTTCATAGGCTTGCTTAGATTGTGCAGTTCATGTCAATTACCAGATAATTTTCCTCTGTTTTTTTGTTTTGTTTTGTTTTGTTTTTGTACAGATGAGAGCCAGCTTGTTAATAATTTCATTTTGATCCTTAGGCCAACATTTAAAACCAAACAAACATAGATTGGAAAGTAAGCATCTCCCATTTTCTAATTTTTTTTTCAACGTTTATTTATTTTTGGGACAGAGAGAGACAGAGCATGAACGGGGGAGGGGCAGAGAGAGAGGGAGACACAGAATCAGAAACAGGCTCCAGGCTCCGAGCCATCAGTCCAGAGCCCGACGCGGGGCTCGAACTCCCAGACCGCGAGATCGTGACCTGGCTCAAGTCGGACGCTTAACCGACTGCGCCACCCAGGCGCCCCTCCCATTTTCTAACATTGTTATTAAGATTTTAAACATTCAAGCCTTGGGGAGTCTGGGTGGCTCAGTCAAGTGCCCGACTTTGGCTCAGGTCATGATCTCACAGTTTGTGGGCTTGATCCCCGTGCAGGGCTCTGTGCTGATAGCTTGGAGGCTGCTTCAGATTCTGTCTACCTCTCTCTCTGCCCCTCCCACACTTCTGCTCTCTCTGTCTCTAAAATAAAATAAGCATAAAAAAAGTTTTTTTTTTTTAATTCAAGCCAAAAAATGTTTTATTTGGTTTGGTTTCTTTTATCGGCATAAAAACATAAGATAGTATGACATGGATGAGACATTGATGATTACATACAGATTATCTGAGAGGAAGAGCTCTAACATTTTCCATCACCTGTAACATACTCAGCAGCTCCTGAAAATACCTTAACTGAGTATATTCAGGTGAAAATGGAGTCCTTCACTATTACCCATATCACAAATAAATTTCCTTAAAATGTAAAGATTCTCCCTAAGAAACCAAGAACATAAATGCTAACAATTTATTCACTGAAACCAAAAGTAAGATTTGAAAATTTAAAGAAGATAATTTTTGAACAGTAGGAAAAGCTAATCATTTTTATTTAATAGCTTTTAAAAGCTTCATTCTTCCTCGAAATTTAAATTGTTCCTAATCTTAGCAAACACTAAAAATGTATAAAAATCATAATACAGGTGTACAGGAAATGTGTTTTTAAAATTTCATGTTTGACAGATTTGAAAATTGAATCATATTTTAAATGTATTAGGAAAAATCTCCATATAAAAGAATCATTAAGATGAACCTGTTCAGTAAGAATTTCTACTGTTAGCCGCAGAAAAATCCTCTCTACAATTATATTTTGAGTGTCTAGATTTGTGTATTCCATGTATTTTGAGGTAAAATATGCTATAGTAGAGGCTATTACACTTACATGTATAATAGTAGAAGCTATTATTTATTATCAAGTTAGAATCACACCATGTCTCAGTCACTCTTTTGAAAAGTATCCTGACGGAAATAAACTGTAACGTGAGTCATGAACTGAGCTTGCCACCAGTGATGGAATTAATTTCAGCATGCATTCTCCTTGACCTCTTGGCACTGTTCAACACTGTTGGCCACTCCCTTTCTTGAATGTGTTCTTGTTTTGTCTCATATTGACACACCTTTCAAATATTTTTCTCTCTGACCTTTTTGGTTGCTTTTTCATTTTCTGGTTTCTTCTTTTCTACTTCTGGGTATCAGAGCTCTTTAGGTCACAGTCCTGGGGGATTCTGTTTTTCAGAGTCCATACTTCAAGGATCCAAATTCTGGTCACAAAGCTTAAACTTACTATAGGTAAGAATTATGTGCCTATGTTTCTTAATACATAAAAAGGAAATAATAGTAATATCTACTTCATGGGATCATTGTGAGGATTAAATACTTATATTAATTAAATATTAATTAAAGTATTAAATATATATTTATATCTATCTATCTATCTACCTATCTATCTATCTATCTATCTATTTGGGCTTCATGCCCAATACAGAGCCCAATTTGAAGCCCAACATGGAGCTTGAACTCACAACTCTGAGACCAAGACCTGAACTGAGATCAAGAGTCAGACGGTTAACCATCTGAGCCATCCAGGTGCCCCAGGATTAAGTATATTTTAAAAACATTTAAAGAATTTAGAATAGTGTCTGATATGTAATAGGCACTCAGTATGCTTTGTTTTTATTCTGCAATATATTCTCTTCCTAAGTAATTGTATCAATTTCCACCCATATGCTGATAATGCTAAATTTAGATCTCTAGTCCAGATGTCTCTTCTGAGGTTCAAATTTTATATTTATCTGACTACTCAGTATCTTCTCTTACATGGCTCTCAGATACTTCAAACCATGTTCAGAACTGAAAATTAAATTATTAACTTCCCTTCTTCTAAATCCCTTCCCCACCCCAAATTTGGTCCTCCTTAAGACATTACAGTATCAGCAAATGGCATCTTAACCACCTCCCAGTTCAAACAAAAACTGGATAGTTAAATTTTTAAACATTTTAACTTTTTAACATGGAAAATTTAACCTACAAAAATAGAGACAATACCTGACTTCAGCATTTGGCATGCCACTCTTGTTTTATTTATACTCCTACCAGTCTACCACATCCCAAACTGGATTAATTTGGAATGAATCCTGAACACTATACTATTTTGCACACAAGTATTTTCATATATGTCTCTAAAAAGATAAGGATTCTTTAAAAAAAACTTTATCAAAATATCATAGATTGACTCATAATTATTATTTTTTAAATTTTATAATTTTTTTCAAGTTTATTTATTTATTTTGAGAGAAACAGAGAATGTGAGAGGGGAAGGGGAGACAGAAAATCCCAAGCAGGCTCTGCACAGCACAGAATCCAATGTGGGGTTCAAACTCATAAGCCACGAGACCACGACCTGAGCCGAAACCAAGGCTCACCTAACTGAGCCACGCAGGCGCCCCTTATAATTATTTTTTTAATGTTGATTTAAATCAGAATCCAAATAAAGTCCACATATAGGAATTATTGATGTGTCTCTCACATTTATTTTAGCCCCTATTATTCCTCCCTCTCCCCGCCCTTGTCCCAGAAATAGATTTGATGAAGAAACAGCCATTACCTTGTAGTTTCCCTTTGTCCTCTGTATTTTTTGTAATGTTCATCATGATAAGTGCACTCCTAACCCCCTTCACCTATTTCACCCATCCTCCTCACCCACCTCCCCTCTAGTAACCATCTGTTTATTTTCTATAATTAAGAGTCTGTTTTTGGTTTTGGTTTTGGTTTGTCTCTCTCTCTTTTTTTTCCTTTGTTCATTTGTTTTGTTTCTAAAATTCCACATGAGTGAAATCACATGGTATTTGTCTTTCTCTGACTGAATTATTTTGCTTAGTATTATACTCTCTAGCTCCATCCCTGTTTTTTGCAAATGTCAAGAT
>NW_024412400.1:73130204-73165362 GCF_014898765.1 Herpailurus yagouaroundi | reverse complement strand
TGTGTGTGTGTGTGTGTGTGTGTGTGTGTATACACATATTCTTTATCCATTCATCTAGAGATGGACACTTGGGCTGCTTCCATAGTGTGGCAGTAGACATAGGGGTGCATATATCCCTTTGAATTAGTGTTTTTGTATTCTTTGGGTAAATACCCAGTGGTGTAATTACTAGATTGTGATTACTAGGGTAGTTTTATTTTTAACTTTTTGAGGAACCTCCATACTGTCCAGGTTTTCTTTTTTACATCTTCCATCATGAAGCAAGTAAAGTCTGTCTTTCTTATTTTTATGATCTGGATAAACTTTTGATGGTCATTGTTTAGAGTAGATCCATTATGCCGACCATGGTTATAAAATGTTGTTCTATTGTTGCTTCTTCATTTATTGGCTGAAATACTTCTATAAAAAGAAACTTCCTGTCACAACTTTTGGTTACCCAGCAGTATGTTTTAAATGGGAAAGGCAAAATCCTCTATTCTTTCCCTTTACTTATCAGCTTTTAGCATAATGGGTTGATTCTGTATCATATTGCATGGATGGCCAATGAACTTTTAACAATATTTTTACGTGTTTCAATCCATTGCAGCAATTATATTTGTTGATGCTCAAATTATGCCATCTTTGACTAGTAGGAGTTTCTTCCAATTTGGCTCCTGATTCCTTCTGACAAACTTCAATAGTCTTTGGTAGCCTCATTGTTTTCTGGGATGATGAGATATTCCAGGATCACCTTAGACATTCCTTGCTTCAGCACTGAAATCATCTAGTTTTGCAAGGAACCCAGTGTTGGAAAGTGGTATTGAGATCAAAATCTTGATTTTTAAGAATGCTCACTCCTGCTGCATTTGTCATCATATCTAGGCTTGTTCAGAGCACAGAGCTAGGAAATACCTAAATATTTTAAAAGAGAAAATATGATTTCACAACATTTGAAATTTAAGGTTACAATATTTTTACTTAACTTCTTTGATTTTATATTTATGATGTTTTATACTACTGTAAAAAATATTGGTTCTTAATGGCATAAACATCATTACTTATTTTCTTCTTCCTAGATTGTATATAATAGTTTTCAAAATAACAAAACCAATGCTATCTCTAGCAATATGATTGCTGAAAAAATTTTAAGATTTTTTTACAGTTTGGGCCACCTGTGTAGCTCAGTTGGTTAAACATCTGACTCTTGATTTTGGTTCAGGTCATGATCTCACAGTTCATGAATTCAAGCTCCACATCCAGCTCTGTGCTGACATTGCAGAGCCTGCTTAGGATTCTCTCTCTCTCTCCCTCTCTCTCTACCCCTTCCCTGCTCATGCTCACTCTCCTTCTCAAAAATAAATAAATAAAAACCTAAAAGAAAGGTTTTTTTTTTTTTTTTACATTTCTTGTATTTATATTGGTCCTAAGGGTGTATCTGACTAGCCAAATAAAATTATTATGTTTTCAGTTCATTTGAAATAACTCTTTCTGTGTGATTATGCCATCAACTCATTGCATAGATTAATTTGTTTCATTTTGCTTCAGAGGTTTAGGGATTTCTTTTTTAAATAAGATCTTAATTTTTTAATTATGTAAAATATTTGGATGGTTCCAAAGAATTCTACCAAACAAGGTATATTCAAAGAGGTCAATCATCTATCTCCATCTTTATTATAGTTTCTTCTATCTACCTAGTATGTAGCCATTTAAAAACTTTTCTGCTAGCCTTCTATTTAAAAACAAATTAGCAAAAACATACATGCCTTTGTATCCTCCCTGCTTTTAAAAGCATGTCATACATACTTTTCTTCAATTTGCTTTTTTCACTTGTCTGTATACTCTGGAGATCACTTTTATGTGAGTATATAAAAAGAGCCCTATTTCCTTTTATAGTTGTATAGTACTTCATTGAATGGATATATCATGGTTTATTCAACCAGAATGCTTTTGATGGATGTTTGGATTATTTCCAGTTGTGTGTTGGTAAATGTTTACCAATTAGCTCTTCTTAGGGGAAAAAGTTCTGATTTGGAGTGTTTGCATATTTCTATGTGATGTAAATACTCCTACCATGGATGATTTCAAGCTACTAACATCATGTCACTGGATGTGAAGTTGGGAAGTGACATACAGTAGCATGCCATTATGTAGTATTCCCACCATTCATAATTCTCAAGAGACACATAGTAATAAAATATAGTAAAGTAACTAGAAATTGATGAATTTTGAGTACTTACTATCTTTGTTCTTAAATATAAGGTATTTAATTGTAAGCTTATATAATTTAATTTTTAAAAAATGTTTATTTATTTTGAGAAAGTAAAAGAGAGAGCACAACAAATGGAGGATGGGCAGAGAGAGAGAGAGAGAGAGAGAGAGGGAGAGAGAGAATCCAAGCAGGCTCTGTGATAGCACAGAGCCTGATGTGGGACTCGATCTTACCAACAGTAAGATCATGACCTGAGCCGAAATCAAGAGTTGGACACTTAATGGACTGAGCCATCCAGGTGCCCCATATGTAGTTTAATTTTAAATCACTATGTTCAACAATCAGTTTACACAATCCCTGATAATTTAACAACTAATTCTTGTAAGCAATACAAGTCAGCTTTAGTATACTCATTGGTTGCTATTACAAATGTTGCTGTGATGAATAGCTTTGCAAATATATCAATTTTGTATATTTGCCAGTTTATCTTTGGTATCAACTTTTACTGAGTCAAAAATAAATGCTTATGTTGCTAACTTCTCTTCCAAAGAGTCTGTGCAATTTGGCATTCCCATCAGCATTAAAGGACATTGTTTCCTTGAGTCTCACCAACAGAATATGTTACCAAAATTTTGGATTTTTCCCTAAATAAGTGATCTTGTTATAGATCTCATTGGCATTTATCTTATTATGGATGGGGTTGACCATGTTTTCACATCTGTTAGTCACTACTGAAAGCTCCTTCCTGCCTCACTCCACATATGTAACCCACTATCAAGTATTTTTTTCTTTCTCAGTCTCATGGCACATCCTAGTAAAAGCTGAAATCTCATCTGGATTAATGTTTGGACTTCCTGTCTTGTCTTCCCACTCCATTTGTGCCTTTTCTGATTCATTCCCTACAGATCAGCCAGAGTAATCCTTCTGGTAAAAACAGAATCATATCTCACTTGCTTCTAATACTTCAAAGGCTTCCCACTAAACTTTAGATTCCAAATTTCTCAGATTGACCAATAGGCCATTGGAGAGAACTTTGTCACTGGAAAATATGGTGTGAAAATGGAAGGAGAGAATTTTTCTTACACTACCATTGATTAAATATGTCATTAATTAGGGGCTCCTGGATAGCTCAGTTGGTTAAGCGTCCAACTTCGGCTCAGGTCATGATCTCGTGGTTCGTGAGGTGGAGCCCTATGTCGGGCTCTGTGCTGATACCTCAGAGCTTGGAACCTGCTTCGGATTCTGTGTCTCCCTCTCTCTCTGCCCTTCCCCCCACTTATGCTCTCTCTCTCAGAAGTAAATAAATATTAACAAAAATTTTAAAAAATGTTACTAATTACAGACTTATTAAATAAGGCTGGAGTTTATTTAGGAAGACTTTTTTTTAAGGGATACACCAACTTTTTATTCATTGAAAAGTATACACTCCAGAGTCCTTAGATATGCCAAGGACTCACATCTAAAGGCAGAGCCCTCGATTCAGGAATTATTCCCAGAAAGGGAGCTTTTAATCCCCATTCAGCCAAGCATTCCACATTGATTCCTATTGCAGTAATTGCCAGGGCATTTTCACTGTCACCGAAAAGGGGGGAAAAGGGCAAGGGAAAAGGTTCATAGAGGACAGATGTACCTTTTCTTTAAGATTTTCCAACGTGTTTTCCACCTGTAACTTGTCATTTTTGACACTTTCAAGTTCAGCTTCTGTCCTTTTGTATTGCTCTTGGACTTGACGTCCAAGACGTCATCTTCTCTGTGGCCTCTGCCTTGCTCTTGCTTCAGGGGTTCTACCTCATTCAGATAGAAATCGGGCTGCCAACGGAGGCTGTCATTTTCTTCCTTCAGAAATTCTGCCTGTGATATTAAGCTGATTTCCCAGTTTTTTTTGTTCGTGTTGTTTCTTCTATTTCATCGTCAGACATCGCCATCTCTTCTCACCTGACTCTCTTTAATTCATCGTTATGTATGTTATGAATTTCCTCAGCTTGTTTGCACCAAACGCTGATGTTTTTATGCTGGGCTTTTGTGAAATGGTCCCATGCCTTTTGTTTGGGGATGGAATGGCACACAGCTACTACCTGCTCCAATTGAATGAGGATTTATTCAGGAAGACTTCTTAAAGCAGGTGATGAATGTGACCTCACGGAAAGAAGAAGAATGTGTGCAAATGCCAGTAGGCAAGAAATAGCAAAGCTTTCCTGGCAATAGGAAGCAAGTGAGAGAGATAATAAGTGGAGAAGGAGCAGCGAGGTAGAGTCAGAGATTGAGAAAAGCTTAAGCTCCAGTGTTTGAGGCTTCCAGAAATAAATTCTAAAACAGGACTGCAAAATTTATGGTAAGCTTCAAAGACATCTGTTTGATACTTTAAACACCAAAAATATAATGCAATATAATTGTAACATTCACAAGATGATTACAGAATTTATACAAAAAATATTAATTCATAATAGGCCACAAGTAGTGTAGTATAATAGTTCTATGAAGCATGTCTCTTTCAAATTGCTAGAGTATCCCTAACAAGGACTGTGCTATGGATTAAATTATGTGTTCTATTCTAGATTAGTCAGAGTTCTCCAGAGAAACAGAATTAATAGGATATATGTGTGTGTGTGTGTGTGTGTGTGTGTGTGTGTGTGCTTGTGTATAAAGAAATCTATCATAGGGAATTGCCTTATGCAATTATGGAGGCTGGCAAGTCCCAAATCTTCAGGTTGGAGACCCTGGGGAGCCAATGGTGGTGTTTAGTTCCAAGTTTTGCAGATTGGAGATCCAGGAGAGGCAATGGTGCAGATGAAGTTAAAAGGTAGTCTGCTGGAGAATTCTCTTGCTCAAAGAGGCTGGTTGTTTGTTCTATTCAGGCCTTCAGCTGATTTGATAAGGCCTACCCACATTACGGAGGGCAATCTGTTTTACACTGAGTTCACCAATTTAAATGTTAATCTCATCCAAAAACATCCTACAAGTTGACACATAAGATTTACCATCACAACCCCAATAAAGATACCCCCGTACCTCAGAATGTGACCTTATTTGCAAACAGGATCTCTTCAGAGGTAATCAAGTTTAAGTGAGGTGTCCTTATCAAAAGGGGAAATTTGGACATAGACATGCACAGAAGGAAGACACAGAGATAATGCTACCTATAAACCAAGGAATCACTGCACTTCCAGAAGCTAATAGAGACATGAGACAAGAGTCTCAGTTACAGCCTTCTAAAGGAACAAACTTCACTGACACCCTGGATTTAAACTTCTAGCCTCCAAAACTGTGAAACAATAAATTTCTGTTGCTTAAGCCACCCAGTTTGTTGTACTTTGTTATGGCAGCCCCAAAAACTAAATGCAGAGTGTATGTATGACCTCCGTTGGAGATAGAATCCTAATTTGACACCATAAAGTTGACACTTAGACCAAATGTTTCTAGGTCAATTCACTAAAAGTCAGTTTTCCAAAACCTGTCAAGAACAGTTTAATGACAACCATTAGGACAAGACTAAGACTTTGGAAATATCTTCAATAGTTCACCAAACTGCTCTACAATCATCCTTTCCACCTCAACTATTGGTAGACTCTAGTAGCTGCACATCTTAAAGCTTACATCTTACAAAATACGTGTGGTCAGTTATGAAAATGACTGGTCCATGGTAGCATTAGTGTGCTGACTCCCCCAAGCTCTAAAGTCATTGTTGGATTCAAGTTACCCACTTAAACAGAATTTGGTGAAGGAAGAATCTGTTTTAGTTAGCAAACTAAACATTCTCCTTAAAATGAAAAAACAGTAATTCTGCTGACAGTGTGGTCCTATCATGTCCTTTGGATTTAGGTTCTGCGGATGTTTTAAGCTGTAAAGTTCTGTGTCTTCTGTTTCTTAACTGAGAGGCACTGTGGTATAGTGGATATGGTTATCAGAAAGCCTAACACTGTTGGCACTCACTAAATATTGTTGAAAGAATAAAATTCACAAGTCTTAGAGTCAGTCTAGATTTCAATTCCAGATCTACTTTCTAGCTGTTAGACCTAGGATTGGCCATTGAACTTCTCTGACTCTCAAGTTTCTGTTTCTCTAAAACAAGGGGGGAAACACTCCAACTTTTTCTTTCTTCTGTTATCTTTCACATTATCTGCAAGAGTGTCTTCCTTTGGTAATTTTTAAAAAAAATTTGTGATTTTTAAAAAATTAATAATTCCTGCTTTGTTTATTTCACAGAAATGGTGTGAAGACCAATGTGACGGTAAATATAAAAGTACTTGACAAAATATAAAGTAATACATGGATATAATAGATTATTATCCTGCTAAAAGCATCAACATTCTCAAAACAAATATCTCTCAGATTGAGTATTGTGAAGGTATATATATGTTCTTTTTAAGACAAGAAAATGATTTTAATACTTGTTTGTAGTTTATACATGTATATATGCACATGTAGATTTTTGAAGCCTAGGATTGTAATTTATTTAAGTGTAAAGTATAACTTCTAGGGGCGCCTGGGTGGCTCAGTCGGTTAAGCGGCTTACTCTTGATTTTGGCTCAGGTCATCTTCTCAGTCCGTGAGTTGGGGCCCTGTGTTGGGCCTGCTTGGAATTTTGTCTCTCTGTCTCCCTCTCTGCCACTCCCTGATTGGTGATCTCTCTCTTTCTGCCTTTGTCTCTCTGTCTCTCTCTCTCCCTCTCTAAACAAACAAACATTTAAAAAAATGAAGTATAACTTCTATCCAGTTAAATAAAGTTCCTTTTTAGCATTGTATTACAGGATTGTAAACTGATATCTGAAATCCAAAAATATTTTTAGAATACAAAATCTTTTTTGTAACTGATTTATAGTAAAATTGGATTTGAACTATTTATAGTCTATTTATTGCACTTAATATGAATATTCATACATTTCATTGCAGAAGAAATATTTCGTTCCTCCTACAAAGAGCTTAAGGAGGCCAGACCAATGAAGACTGGAAAATTAAAGAATAATATAAATGAGGTATTTAAACTGCATATATTCAAAAGCTAAAATATTTAGTGCAAATGATAAGTTTCATGTGTTATTAGACAATAAATAAAATAAACAGAGACTCTAGTTCTGTCAACTTCTAGAAAGTTGAAAACAGGTTTATTGAATGATTCATGGTATGTTCAAATTCAACACAGTCCTAAAAAAAAAAGTACAGTTTCTGAAATGAATTTTAATTTTTCCTAAACAAAGAAAAGCAACCCTGATTCTTCAGAACTTTTCTTTCATCAAAGGTGAACCATCATATAATAAAAGCTCTTTGTCCTGGATGCTTATGAAACTTTATTATTGTTCCGTGTATTGGGTCTGAAGAGGTGTAGGATCATTGTCAGTCTTAAGAAATAGAGAATTGATTTCCAGATGTTGGCTTCAACTTAGAATAAGACTCATAGAGAGTTCTTGACCTTAATATTTGCTCAGCAATCTTTCACGGCTCTGGCATATTTCATCCCATTTTTACAAGGCACAGCTTTCCAAACCTTGCTTACTGCCTCTGGTGTTCCAGGGCAAGGTCAGACAGAGTGCCCTGTGTTAATGTTGGAAGTGTAGGCCTTAGCACCCTCAGTGAATGCTGCCAATATCCACAAAGATTTGCTATTTTCCTTTAGAAATAAAGTCCTATTTAAGCCTCAGACAAAAGATGTAGGCTTTCAGGTGCTTGCTTAAAAATCTAAAATGCTTTGAATTTTCAATCCATCTATCTTCCTTCACAGGTCTGTCTGCAACATGCAATTTATAAAAGAAAGGAATATTTTCCTCCAATAAATACTATATTGCTATTAGAAGACCCAATAAAAAGCGTTTTCACTGAGCAAATAACCATTGTAGGACAGTGATCAGGAAAAGAAAGTTTAGATTATAAGAAACTGGATTCAAATTCCAGTTCTGCCAGAGCGTCTGGGTGGCTCAGTCGGTTAAGCGTCTGACTTCAGCTCAGGTCATGATCTCGTGGTTCACGAGTTCAAGCCCTGTGTCAGGCTCTGTGCTGACAGCTCAGAGCCTGGAGCCTGCCTCGGATTCTGTGTCTCCCTCCCTCTCTCTCTCTCTCTCTCTGCCCCTCCCCCACTTGTACTCTGTCTCTCTCTCTCTCTCAAAAATAAATAGAACATTAAAAAATTAAAAAAAAAAATCCAGTTCTGCCACCCCTACTTGTTCTGTGACTTTGGGCAAGTGACTCAACATCCTAGCCTCAGTTTTCCCATCTATAAAATGGAGTCAATAATAATACCTATAGTAATAGAATATTGTGAATAATAAATGTAAAACATTTAGCAAATTTCTGGACATTATATGTAAGAACTCAAGAACTGTTAACTTCTTACCATTATTAGCAGGGAATAAACCTATAATATGTCAAAAACTTTAGCTTGCAAAATAGTCCATTGTTTGACCCTATTTCACTTCCGTCCACTTCAGTGGCTGCCACATGCCTCATGTTCTGTCCCCTTCACAGTCTGTGGGAGCACATTTTTCATTGTACCTGAGAATTGTGAGAAAATCTCATGTTTCAATTATTCAAATGTTACTGACCAATGTGACTGTGACCTAGAGTGCTATCACAACTGTGCTCTCAGCCTCCGGTTTTTAAAGTGACATTAAATATACTTCTGCTGAGTCATTTTACTTGAAGAATCCCTTTTTCTCCCTCCAAACTACAGAGACCTGACAGGGACTACCCCTCCGCCACTCTATTAAAACCCTCATCCTGTATCTTATCAACAGGGAATGATAGAAACAAGGTTTATGGGCAATCCAACTTTTGTTAGACTGATCACGTTGGTTTTTCAATATATGAATATGAAACTTACAGACTGGCCCTCGCATTCTTCCCATTTTCTAGAACACAACACATCATCTAAAGCAAAAACTAAGTTCTCTGTTTCTCTTCTCGACTACCTACTATGTGCCAGGAAATTAAAATATTTGTTATTAAGGTACATTTTAAGTGCAGTAATATTCACCCTGCGAGTTTTGACAAATGCACACAAGTCCACCACAATTAAATTAAGGAATAGTTCTCTCATTCCATATATTTCCCTGTGCTTTTTTTTTTTAAATTTTTTTTAACGTTTTATTTATTTTTGAGACAGAGAGAGACAGAGGATGAACAGGGGAGGGTCAGCGAGAGGGAGACACAGAATCTGAAACAGGCTCCAGGCTCTGAGCTGTCAGCACAGAGCTGGACGCGGGGCTCGAACTCGCGGACTGTGAGATCATGACCCTGAGCTTAACCGACTGAGCCACCCAGGCATCCCTTCCCTGTGCTGCTTTTTTTTTTTTTAATTTTTTTTTCTTAACATTTATTTATTTTTGAGACAGAGAGAGACACAGCATGAACGGGGGAGGGGCAGAGAGAGAGGGAGACACAGAATCGGAAACAGGCTCCAGGCTCTGAGCCATCAGCCCAGAGCTCGACGCGGGGCTCGA
Source organism: Herpailurus yagouaroundi (assembly GCF_014898765.1). Taxonomy (NCBI): domain Eukaryota; kingdom Metazoa; phylum Chordata; class Mammalia; order Carnivora; family Felidae; genus Herpailurus; species Herpailurus yagouaroundi. Next base: position 73,155,744 of record NW_024412400.1, on the reverse strand, counting down.
ACTCGCGGACCGCAAGATCGTGACCTGAGCTGAAGTCGGACGCTTAACCGACTGCGCCACCCAGGAGCCCCTGCCCTTCCCTGTGCTTCTTAAGATCACCTCCTTCTGTGACCTCCAACTCCTGGCAGACATTGCTCTACTTTCTGTTTCTATAGTTTAGTCACTTTTCACATATATTGTCTCAGTTAATATTACCTAAACTCTGAGATAACAATAGTATTCTTGTGGAAGAGACAGAATTGACTATCTTTCTTTGCTCATTTCAATATTTTTATTTATTTATTTTATTTGCCATAAGTGATATTCTGTATCTTTTAGCTTTCTCATCAACACAGAGCCTTATAACAAAGTGTCTGGAAAAAAAAACAAAAACCAACAGCTGCTATCAAGTGAAGTGATGAGTTTCATGGTTTCCCTTCCTCTAATTAAAATTTCTTTTCTTTATTTTTTCTTTATTCCTTTATTTCTTTAAAGGGGAGAGAATTTTCTTCTGATATCATTCTTCCTTCTCAAAATGTGAAGTTTTATTATTCAATTTCTGTAACCTAAAACCATTAACTGTTTACCTATCTCTGACCCATTGAACTTCAACCATGAATGGGAAAGAAGAAGCAGTCAAACATGAATTTTATGATAATATTTTCAAGCTCATGCCAGACTCCCCTCAAAGACATCTTCTGTCTGGAAGAATTGACTAGGGATTCATTCATGCAAATGAGTTCAGGACTGTATTTATCTTGATTTGTCCAAGTTGGTTTTTTGAAAGCTAAAGTCCTGACCTTTTATCTCTCATTGTGAACAACCACAATAAGATGGGAACAAAGAGAACATGGAATTTCCCAAAGTTAGAAGGCTCCTTTGATTGCCTTGCTGTGACTGGAGCTCAGCCATGTGTGGCTCCAAGCTTTAAATACTCAGGTTTCTGTGTGGGAACAGGGGTGTCTGTCTGGCTCAGTTGATAGAGCATGCAACTCTTGATCTTGGGGTCATGAGTTCAAGGCCCACGTTGAGTGTACAGCCTACTTAAAAAAAAAAAAAAGATTCTCTGTGAGAACAGTGGTGGTATGTGCCTGTGAGTTTAGCAGTCACATTAAACCAGCATCACAGATTTAGAAGAAGCTTCTTAACAATCTGTATAGCTATTTATTTATTTATTTATTTATTTACTTATTTACTTTTTTATTTATTAATTTTTAGAGAGAGAGAAAGCACACAAGCAGGGGGACAATACAGAGAAGATTAGCATGCCCTGTGCAAGAATAGCATGCAAATTTATGAAGTATTCCATGTCTTTAGAAATGGAAAGACATTCCATGCACATGGATTGGAAGAACAAACATTATTAAAATGTCTATACTGCCCAAAGCAATATATACATTTAATTCCATCCCTATCAAAATGCCAATAGTATTTTTCACAGAACTAGAACAAATAATCCTAAAATTTGCATGGAACTACAAAAAACCCTGAATATCCAAAGCAATCTTGAAAAAGAAAAGCAAAGCTAGAGGCACCACAATTCTGGACTTCAAGTTATATTACAAAGTAGTAATCAAAACAGTATGGTGATGGCACAAAAATAAACACATAGATCAGTTGAATACAATAGAAAATCCAGAAATAAACCCATAATTATATGGTCAATTAATCTTTGACAAAGAAGGCAAGAATATGCAAAGGGAAAAAGACAGTCTCTTCAGCAAATGGTACTGGGAAAAATAGACAGCAATATACAAAAGAAGAAAACTGGACCACTTTCTTACACCACACATAAAAATACATTCAAAATGTATTAAAGGCCTAAATGTGAGACCTGAAATCTTAAAAATCCTAGAAGCAAGCACAGGCAGTAATTTCTCTGACATTTGCTATAGCAACTTTTTTCTATATAGGTCCTTGAGGCAAGAGAAACAAAAGCAAAGACAAACTATTGGGACTACGTCAAAATAAAAAGCTTCTGCTCATTGAAGGAAACAATCAACAAAACTAAATGGCAATCTACACAATGGGAGAAGATATCTCAAATGACATATCCAATAAAGTGCTAGCACCCAAAACATATAAAGAACTTAACTCAGCACCCAAAAAACAAATAATCCAATTACAAAATGGGCAGAAGACATGAACAAAATATTTCTCCAAAGCAGACAGACAGATGGCCAACAGATACATGAAAAGATGCTCAACATCACTCTTCTTCAGGGAAATGCAAATCAAAACTGCAATGAAATATCACTTCACACCTGTCAGAATGGCTAAAATTAATACAAGAAACAACAGGTGTTGGCAAGGATGTGGAGAAAAAGGAACGCTCTTGCAATGTTGGTGGGAATTTAAACTGGTGCAGCCAGTATGGAGGAAAACAGTATGGAGGTTCCTCAAAAGTTAAAAATAGAACTACCTTATGATCCAGCAATGGCACTACTGGGTACTTACCCAAAACTGCCAAAACACTAATTCAAAGCAATGCATGCACCCCTATGCTCATAGCAGCATTATTTGCAATAGCCAAGAAGATATGGAAGCAGCCCAAGTGTCCATCGATTGATGCATGCATAAAAAAGAGGTGGTATATATAATATAATGGAATATTAGTCATCAGAAAGAATGAAATCTTGCCATTTTGCAATGACATGGATGGAGCTAGAGAACATAATGCTAAAGGAAATAAGTCAGTCAGAGAAAGGCAAATACCATAAGATTTCATTTATACGTGGAATTTAAGAAACAAAACAAATGAGCAAAAGGGGGATAAAAGAGAGAGAGACAGAGAGGCAAATCAAGAAACAGATTCGTAACTATAGAAAACTGATGGTTACCAGAAGAGAGGTAGGCGGGAGGAATGAGTGAAATAGGTGATGGAGATTAAGGAGTGCACGTGTCTTGATGAGCACCGGTGATTAAAATAAACACTTATGGGGTGCCTGGGTGGCTCAGTTAGTTGAACATCTGACTCTTGATTTTGGCTCAGGTCATGATTCCACACTGACAGCACGGAGCCTGCTTGGGATTCTCTCTCTCTCTCTCTCTCTCTCTTTCTCTTTCTGCCTCTCCCCCACTCACAATGCTTGCTCTCTCTCTCTCTCTTTCCCTCTCTCTCAAAATAAATAAATAAACTTAAAAAAAACCTTGAAAACAACCCAAACAAAAAAGTAATTAATGGCTGGAAAGTCCCCAAATTTAGTGAAACATATACGTATATATTCAAGAAGCTTGGTGAATCATAAACAGGATAAATTCAGAGAAATCCACACCCAGGTGCATGAAATTCAAGCTGTTAAAAACTGAAGACAAAAAGTCCTGTACGTGCTAGAGAAAAATGAAGCATGAAATATAAAGGAAAAGTGAGTTGAATAAATGAGAATTTCTCATTGAAAACGCCAAGCCAGAAGGAAGGGAATTGCCACAAGATTTTTAAAGTGCTGAAAGATATGAAGCCAGGGGCTCCTTGGTGGCTCAGTTGGTTTTGTGTAGGACTCTTGATTTTGGCTCAGGTTATGATCTCATGGTTCGTGGGATTGAGCCCTGTGTCAGGCTGTGTGCTGACAGCATGGAGCCAGATTGTGATTCTCTCTCCCTCTCTCTCTCTGCCCATCCTCCACTCATGCTCTCTCGCTCTCAAAATAAATAAATAAACTTAAAAAAAGAAAAGAATCCAGAGTTTTATATCCAGTAAAAATTTCTTTCAGTTAATAAAGGTGAAATAAAGATATTGTTGATATGGGAAAACTAAAGGAATTCATCACTAGCAAACTGCTCTAAAAGAAACAATGGATGAATTCTTCAGATGGAAAAGAAATAACACCAGAGAGGAGCCTGAAACTGGAATGGTAAAAATGTGGGCAAATATAATAGACTATTCTCCTTAAGTTCTTTAAATAATATATGGCAGTTAAAAGCAAAAGTTGTAACATTGTCTAATGAGGTTTTCAATATATGTAGATTTATAATACATATGCCAACTGCAACATAAAGAGGGAGCACTAGGGGCGCCTGGGTGGCGCAGTCGGTTAAGCATCCGACTTGAGCCAGGTCACGATCTCGCCGTCTGGGAGTTCGAGCCCCGCGTCGGGCTCTGGGCTGATGGCTCAGAGCCTGGAGCCTGTTTCCGATTCTGTGTCTCCCTCTCTCTCTGCCCCTCCCCCGTTCATGCTGTGTCTCTCTCTGTCTCAAAAATAAATAAACGTTGAAAAAAAATTAAAAAAAAAAAAAAGAGGGAGCACTAAAAGGATCTATATCTTGATCGGATTTCTACATTCCACTTGAAGTGGTAAAATATTAATTTTAAGTAGATTGTGAAAACTTAACTATGTATATTATACTCCTTAGAGAAGCCAGTAAAAAAATTATGCAAAGATACATAATTTAAAAACATAATAGGTACATTAAAATGGAGTACAGGGATTCCTGAATGGCTCAGTTATTTAAGCATCTGACTCTTGGTTTCGGCTCAAGTCATGATCTCATGGTTTGTGTGTTGGAGCCCTGCATTGGGCTCTGTGTTGCCAATGTGGAGCCTTCTTGATATTCTCTCTTCCCCCACTTTGTCCCCCTCCTGCTCTCTCTCACCCTTTCAAAATAAATAAATAAACTTAAAAAAATGGAGTACCAAAATTTCAAATAATTTAAAAGAGTGTAGGAAATGGAAACAGAGGAACAAAATACAAGAAGAAACCGAATGCAAATACTGAGATGATAGACCATAACTTCAGTAAATGTAAATGATCTAAACACACTAATTAAAAAAGAGAAATTTCCAGAATGGATAAAAAAACACCATGTGCTCCTACAAGAAATTTACTTTAAATTTAACAATATAGTAGATTAAAACCAAAAGGATAGAAAAAATATACAGTACAGACACTAATCAAAAGAAAGCTGAGTGACTAGATTAATATCAGACATAGTAGAGTTCAGAACAAGGAAAATAACCGGGGATAATGATGGACATTACATAATGATAAAAGGGTTAGTTTATTAAGAAGTCATAATAATCCTAAATGTGTATGCACCTAGCAACAAAGCTCCAAAATATATTAAGAAAAAAAGTGATAGAACTAGACAAATAAAAATTATAGTTGGGAGTCTTAAAACTCCTTCATCAGTAATTGGTAGAACAAGTAAAGAGCAAATTAACAAAGATATAGGACTGGAAAACACAATCGACCAACTAGATCTAATTAATATTCATAGAAAATTCTACCCAATAACAGTAGAATATATTTTTTCTTCAATGCAGTAAGAACATTCACTAAAATAGGCAATATTCTGGGTCATAGAACAAAACTTAGAAAATTATGATTAATTGAAATCATACAAGGTATGTTCTCTGAATATAATGGAATCAAACTAAAAGAAACCTGGCAATCCTGAGTATTAAACAGTAGTGATAGAGTTTAGTAGATTAAGAGCTTGAATTCCGGTTTCAAAGAAGCAGATGTGAATTATGAGTCTGTTACATGTTTTGGAAACTTGGACAATTTACCTAATTTACTGCTTTCTTTTCTTTTAAAATTTTCTAATTTATAAAATAAGCTTAATAATGATCTCTACCTTACAATACTGTCAAGAATAAATCAATAATTCATTTATACAAAGTGCATAAGACAGTTTCATCACCTGTTTGTGTTCAATAAGCCTAGGTTCCTATTATGAGGAAAGAGCCATTGTTAGAGGCAAGGTACTGATAACAAAAGGTGATAGTAGCTATTGATTTTAAAATAAAATATGTGAAGGACTTCTTGCCATTAACCCAGCATAACATATTTTAACATTTTACTTGAATATCACCCATTTGTCATTGTGGAAATGTTTTTATTGTAAGTAATACTGGGGATTGATTCACATTTCAGAGATCAAACTTTACCCGGCACTGGTAGACTGTATTTTCTAAGATTGAGTCACAAAGCAACCCTCTTGACCACCTCCTCTTGACTGGTTGATTTTGTTGATGAAAATGTGAACCAGGATTGGGAGAGAGGATTCATTCATTTCAGATATTATTATTCAGCACCTACTTTGTAACAAGCACTATGTTAGCTAATGGGTAAATAGCACCAGAACTGATGGTCTAAAGTGGAAGCCAATACAACAAATTATAATTAAGTAAGGATTGGATGATATAACTGTTGATAGACAAAGAACACCTTGAGTTCAGTTTCCCTTTGCAGTTGCTTTTCCATTATTCATTCTGGTAAGTGCTTAGGGTAGAAAATAGTATATCAAAATATTTCCCTGGGCTGGTGGATGACAGGCAGGGTGGGGAAGGGAAACACCCTTCAGATGTGTCCCAGTATGTTCATAATGGTGTCATAGACCCAAAGAAGATTAGAACACACTGTTGTAAGCTCATCAACCAGATCATCTTTCAAATTCAGAGATGCCAAAAGATTTCAAGATTCCAAAATTAGGATCACCTTGGTTTCTTCAAGTGAATATGTTTACCAGCATTGCCGGTATGATTTTATGAGTTATTCATCAAAAGCTGACCTGAGGGAAGGACTCTGCTCATGCAAAGTAGAAAAGAATTTTATTGTAAAGAAAATTACTTTCTATAACTAAAGTCTCTAATGGCATAACATTGTGGTTTCCAATAATGTACAGGAAACAGGTGTCTAATGAAGCCAGAAGAGACAGAGATAGAACTCAACATGTGAAATGGGGGTTAAATCATATCTCATGATCAGCATATGTAAATTGATTTCTCAGGTTATGAAGAGCATAAGGAGGTAGAGTGAAAAAGGAATTTTAATGACTGAAATAACTGACTTGTTGACCATACTAGGGAGAAGCATGACTCTTTAGTTTTGGATCCTTCTGTATATGGTTATAAAAAGAGCAGGGAGTTAAAATTAGCATGAGCATTATTATTAGCTATTTTGTTAGGCTTGGCATTTTGCTGAATAGGATCATTCAATGTATTAAGCTTGAATCAGTTTCACAGAAACCTTTTTGTTTTTTAAAGTTTATTTATTTATTTTGAGAGAGAGAGAGAGAGAGCATGAACAGAGGAGAGGGAGAGAGAGGGAAAGGGAGAGAAAGACAGAGAATCCCAAGCAGGCCCTGCATGGTCAGCACAGAGCCTGATGTGGGACTCGAACCCATGAACTGTGAGATCACGACCTGAGCTGAAACGAAGAGTTGGATGCTTAACCAACTTAGCCACCCAGGTGCACCTCTCGGAAACTTTCAACAGGCAAGATAAACTCCTATTTTTATGGTAGATCTCCAAAGCTCTAAGAACAGTGGCCCAACCTATTAATGAGAACAACGCCGTCTTGCTGGGTTGGCAATGCCTCATGGATTGCATATAATTGAATAACATACTGAACATATAATTAAGAAACATACTGCACATGTCTTTGTGGACTTAGAAATGTTGGATAATCTTAAAAATTAGAAGATTCTCGAAAGAGAATATTAGTATAAAGTTTTATAAAGTATGCACAGGTACATTTATTCCATCTTGACAAGAACTAGTCGTAAGAGAGGTTATTTATTTTTTTATGGATAATCAATCTGAAGCTCAGAGAGTTTAAGTGACTTACCAAAGTTCAAATTATTGGGAAGTGCTAAACTAATACGGATATGTAAATAATCTCTATGGAAATATAGTTCAAAGAGGCACACATTTACAACAACTTTCAGAGATACCACTGTTGTATAAATATCAAATAATTTTATGTTGAGATCTTGTTTTTGGCTTGGTAAATGTAAACAAACAATTAAATTATTAATTACCATCAATAAATGACATATTAAGCTTTCATTTGGGTTTTGCTTACATAAATAATATGAACTGATAGTAGAATAATTTTAAAGGAGAAATAAACCAAAAGAATAATATCCATCTCTCAAATTTTTGGCCAGAGAAATCACTGATAAATTTTAATATATATCTTTCTTTTTTTTCAAAGATTTTATTTTTAAGTAATCTCTACACCCAACACGGGGCTGGAACTTACAACCCTAGATCAAGGGTTGTGTGTTCCACCAACTGAGCCAGCCAGGCACCTCTAAGGTGTATCTTTCTTTCTTTTTTTTTTTTTAAATATATGAAATTTATTGTCAAATTGGTTTCCATACAACACCCAGTGCTCATCCCAAAAGGTGCCCTCCTCAATACCCATCACCCACCCTCCCCTCCCTCCCACCCCCCATCAACCCTCAGTTTGTTCTCAGTTTTTAACAGTCTCTCATGTTTTGGCTCTCTCCCACTCTAACCTCTTTTTTCTTTTTTTTCCTTCCCTTCCCCCATGGGTTTCTGTTAAGTTTCTTAGGATCCACATAAGAGTGAAACCATATGGTATCTGTCTTTCTCTGTTTGGCTTATTTCACTTAGCATCACACTCTCCAGTTCCGTCCACGTTGCTACAAAAGGCCATATTTCAGGGCGCCTGGGTGGCGCAGTCGGTTAAGCGTCCGACTTCAGCCAGGTCACGATCTCGCGGTCCGTGGGTTCGAGCCCCGCGTCGGGCTCTGGGCTGATGGCTCAGAGCCTGGAGCCTGTTTCCGATTCTGTGTCTCCCTCTCTCTCTGCCCCTCCCCCGTTCATGCTCTGTCTCTCTCTGTCCCAAAAATAAATAAATAAACGTTGAAAAAAAAAATCAAAAGGCCATATTTCATTCTTTCTCATTGCCACGTAGTATTCCATTGTGTATATAAACCACAATTTCTTTATCCATTCATCAGTTGATGGACATTTAGGCTCTTTCCATAATTTGGTTATTGTTTAGAGTGCTGCTATAAACATTGGGGTATAAGTGCCCCTATGCATCAGTACTCCTGTATCCCTTGGATAAATTCCTAGCAGTGCTATTGCTGGGTCATAGGGTAGGTCTATTTTTAATTTTCTGAGGAACCTCCACACTGCTTTCCAGAGCGGCTGCACCAATTTGCATTCCCACTCCAGCATCTATAGTCTCCTGATTTGTTCATTTTGGCCACTCTGACTGGCGTGAGGTGATATCTGAGTGTGGTTTTGATTTGTATTTCCCTGATAAGGAGCGACGTTGAACATCTTTTCATGTATCTTTCTAGTGTTTCATATAAGTGTGTGTGTACACACTATATGTAAGTATAATGAAACATAACCTGCAGACATATATATGCACACTTAAAATATGTATGCATTTTTTGGGGTGTGTGGGTTGCTCAGTCAGCTAATCATCTGACTCTTGGTTTCTGCTCAGGTCATGATCTCATCTTTATGAGACTGAGTGTCTCACAGGGCTCTGAGCTGGGCATGAAGCCCGTGTAAGATTCTCCCTCCCCCTCTGCCCCTCCTCCACTCTTGTGCGCATGCTTGTGTGTGCTCTCTTTCAAATAAATTATCAATAAAAATATGTATGTATTTTTAATTTCTACACCATATACATGTATATATATACACCGGTAAAATAAAATAAGACTATTTTATATATTCTACTTAAGTACTGATTTTTGAAATTGTCATGGACATCTTTTCATTCACTAAATATACTTTTACAACATTTTTTATGGCAACAATTGTTGAACATTTTAGGTTGCTATTATGAATAGTACTGTGATGAACATCCTTGTAGTTTTAATTTTGCCTGCATTCTCAATTATTTCCTTAAGGCAAATCTCTAAGCTTGAATTTTGATGCTTGTTGACATATTGTCCTTCAGGAAGTCATACTTCCATCAGCAGTGTGTATAAGACTGCTTGTTTCCTTACACACACGCTAATATAGAATATTTTCAGGTTAGCAATTGGCATTTGTTAACATCCCTACGTGCCCATAGTCCTGTCCTCTTGAGGATCTTGTGTTCTAAGTGACTGATCCTGAGATATATGTGCATAGGGGAGTGACAGGCAGACCAGCTGGGTTTCGAGGTTTAACAAGATAATCCATGTTCAGCATGTGGCAGAGTATCTATATGTAGTAAATGCTAAGTATATGGTAGCTATTTATTACTGTTGTTATTTTAACTTGGAATCTTCCCCTTCATCTCCATCAGGAAAAGTCTTATTCTTTCAGCACCCAAATAAAATATAATATTTTAGTCATCTTTCTTGATTTCCCCAAGGATGATTTAGACCCTTTCTCTTTGCGCTCAATGCACTTTGTATATATTTCTGTTGTAGGTCATATCACATTGTAACATAATTATTCTTTTATCTCTTTGACTCTCTCAGTACATTGTGAATGCCTGTGAATAAGGGCCGTGTCTTATCTCTTCCCACAGCACTGAGCACAGGCTCTGACATATGGTAGCAATGCAATAAATGTTTGTTACATGAGTAAATGGTTGGAAAGCAAAAGAATAAAGATTTTGCTCTTCAGATGGGTGACTTGTGCCTTCCTTATGACTCCGCATCATAGGACTTAAGTTTGGAAGAAAGTGGGTAAGGACTATGCTCCTAGTTCCCTTGGAAGTTGGCAATAGAATTAAGAAAATATGAAGCAGCTATGGGGAAAACTATGGCTGAGGGTGTCATTGGAAGTTTCATCACAATACCAGTGGTGTGTGGATTTGAGTTACTAACAGCTCCTTCTTTTCATCCTGTTTAGTAAGAGTATGCCATTGAAGAGGAGAAACCTGCCAATTTCTTTAAAGGAAGGAAAGCTAGCAGATTCTCATGGGGGTGTCTACCGAGAGTACATCCCTCATCCCTAATCCACTTGGATGGGCCATTTTACCACTGTTATTCTACCTCCTCCAGGACATAATTGAGCCAGAGTAGATACCTGATTCAAGAGAAACTAATCCATTGATATACAACTCAGCGTTTGTCCCTTGGGAATTTGGAATTTGGACTCACAGGTGCTGGCACTAATTAATTCCTGCTAGACCTGAGAGAACATGTAGGGACACTCAGTGTGGCAGACTTGGCTTTGTGTACCAAGTAGCCAAATAAGCACTTCTGCAGAGCAAGAATGACATAAATGCGCACAGTGAAAGAAAAGCATGCAATCCCATACAGTGAAAGAGGTTGAGGAAGAGAAAGAAAAGAAAGGGAAAAAGAAAGAGAAAGAGAAAAAGAGTTAACTGCCCGCACTGTCTGGTTCTGGCTCTGGTTCTGTGTGGGGCTTCACCGGGTTCTGTAAGTCCCAGAAGATATCCTTAGATTAATTTAGAACATTTTCCATATACTCTTGTTATCTGAGTGGTGTTTGTTACTTTTAATCCAAGGAATTTTCAGCAAGGCAATAAGTTGTTGGTTTTACATAATGCTTGGTGCAAAAGTTAGGCTTAAAGACATTTAGCCAAGGTGTCAAGCTGGGGTCTCAAAAAGACTTTCTGTCTTGATTGTGATCCAAATGGGTCTTGGAATGTACCCTGGGCCCACACTGATCCTAATGTATCCCAGAGAATCTCAGAATTTATGGGCCAGCCTTGCATTTGAGCACATTGGTAGAACAAAGAATTAAGGACCTTTGGATTAGAAGCAGCCTTCTGACATAGGGCAGAAGATGCAAGGTTTGCTAACTTCCTGGACAAAAATTAAAAATACACCTGTTGGGTGACTTATTCAAACTTTGGAGACTGAAAGGGCACTATTAATAGTTACACCAGAACAACAGTTATGAAGTGGATCTGTCTTCAGAAAATACAGCAGTATTATCACCATATCTTTGGGAAATTTGCAGTGATTTACATATATATTTAGTTAGCAAAGGTTTTAAGAACCACTATTTATTTTTATTTGGGAATAACTCATTTATTCTTGTTGTTTAAAAAAAAATCTTTTTTATCATAGACAAAAATTATAAAATGTAGACAAGCAGAGAGAATGCAGTAAAAAACCCTGTCACTTCTTAAGGATAATGACTATTAATATTTTGGCATATATCTTTCTAGATTTGTCTAATTATGCATATGATATATTAAAATAAAAATTAGATCATATTTTACATATTCTTGTATAAATTGCTTTTTAAAAAATTGCTTTTTAATGTCCTTACACATCAATATCATTTTTAATGGTTATTTCCTGATTTATTTATGATGTACCATAATTTAACAACTCTTTATTCTTGGCTGTTTAGTCTTTCTCCATTCTTCTTAATTGTGCTTTAAAAGGCCTCTTTTCTCCTGCAATATTTTTTCTTATAAAGTAAATGCAGGAAAGTGGAGGTGATTTGCACAGAGGATCATGCCTTCAAAGATCTTTCAGGTTAGACTGTACACATAAGTCTATTAAAGCATTTTAAATGGTCATCAATTCAAATGTCAGGTTTCAATTTTTTTTTCTTTCCTGGAAGACAAAGGGAAGCATTTGGAAGCAGGACCTGGGCACCCCCTTGTGTCACCTGGGTGGAATGTCCTGCCAACATTCAACATCCCTCTGCAGAAGAACAGATCTTCCCAATGCTGAGGAAGAAGCAGATTTTACAAAAAACACTGTGATGGAAATTATATAAAGACGGTGTAATTTGTCCTTATATGCTTAGAGATTTTTCTTACCATGAAGTGGATCTGGCTTTTGAGTGTCATTAGATATAATTCTCTTTTTATCATGGTTAACCTTTGGTACAAAATTCTTTTGCATGATTGAAAAAAAAATTTAAACATACTCACTGTAGAAAATGTAGAAAGTTGTTGAAAAATAATTGTATTACCGTGACTTGGAAATAACAACTATTAACATTTTGATGTATTTTCTTCCAATATTTTTTCTGTATTTATACATACATAATTTTTTTTAAAGTAGGTTCCACGCTGCATGTGACCCTGAGCTCAAGACCTGAGCTGAGATCAAGAGTCAGACACTGAACTGAATGAGCCACCTAGGTGCCCCTACATATATAAATTATGTAACAGATAGTATAACAAAGGTTTTATAGCATTATTAAGTATTATAGTATTATAAGGACTTTCTTCTTACCTTTTTAAAACTTGACCTTAAATTGTTATTATTGGAAAGTCAGGTTCTGTATCTTTCATGTTCACTGCTGAATCTCCAGTGCCTAGCAAGATAGATGGCACATTAGTAAAAACTTGATAAATATTTATTTGATTACTGAATCTTAGTGTATGTTGTAATTTTCTTAACCATTCCTTTCTTGCACATCATTTCCTGTTTTTTTCACTATTGTAAACCACATGATGATGAACTTCTTTATGCATTAGCTTTATCTACCTTCATGAGTTTTTTCCCTCATGTAAGATTTTTTAAATGCAATCATTAGATCAAAAGGATCTACATATAAAGATTCCAATTACATGGTGCCAGACTACTTTCCAATTCACCCAACACCAGCAGGACTTATAAATAAGTGGCAGAGCTATAAAATCCAACTAAAATCTTCACTCTGAAGCCTGGGTCCTTGACATAATTCTATGCCACTTCTCTATCAACCTAGTCACAAAATGATTGAACAGTGGTAATCTAAAGATTCTGAATAATTAATTCTGGTTTATCAAGCCAATAATTCTAGTACAAAAAGAGTTTCGTAGGGCTTTAATTTAATGAAGCCCTTCTGACTCATGATAACAGGGCCACTGCTAGTCCAAATGGCACTTCTATATAAAAAATGACTCTTCTCCAATATATTTCAATACCTCTGCGGGAAAATTTTCTTAATCAATACATACACCTATGAATATAGAGATGTGAGTTGCATCCTCTTGACCCATGAGGCATAAAACCTGGACTACTGTGTTTCCTAACCTTTTAGGAAATCTCTGTTCAATCCAGACTAGAATTGTGTGAGAATACAATGTCAACCTCAGTAGACTATGTGTTTTAGAAGCCTCTTTTTGAAAATTATTACAACTTTCATCCTTCTTTTAGTCTCCTGGATCCTCTTTGTGTCTCTTCATTTTTATAATGTTTCTGCAATCTCATCTACAAATCATGTTCTGGGGTCATAAATCCTCTCAGTTTAAATAGTGATGAAGGGAAATTTTATTTTAAAATGAAATCATTTATTTTCAATTATTTATAAACTATTTGCAATTTTAATATATATTGTATATGCAAACATATATTTATATATATAAATATATACTGTATATAAAAGCCAGTTTCATGTGTGCATGTTTATTTGAAACAACTTTAAAAACATAAATTTATTAAAGAAATCATACCATTTTATTTCTCTGATATATTCAGCCAGAGAATTTTTTTTTAAATTTTCTTAATGTTTATTTTATTTTTGAGACAGAGAGACAGAAGATGAGAGGGGGAGGGGAAGACAGAGAGGGGGACACAGAATCCAAAGCAGGCTCCAGGCTCTGAGCTGTCAGCACACAGCCTGATGCAGGGCTCGAACTCGTCAAACATGAGATCATGACCTGAGTTGAAGTCAATGCTCAACCAACTGAGCCACCCAGGCATCCCTCAGCCAGAGAATTTCTATTGTCAATTTGATTATCTGGCCCTTTATTGGATGAAATTCCATCAATTTTAAAAGTATATTTTATATTCAACCTTGACATCTCAGCTTCTAAATGTAAACTTGTGAATATAAGCAGTGTCTTCACCCAGAGGTATTATTATTATAATAAAAATTATTTATAAATATTATATTATGAGTGGCCTAACAAGTTGAACAATTGTGACAACATCTGTACCTTGACTTTTAATTATTGAAACATTGTTGATGTACTCCTACACTGGAAGAAAAATTTTAAAGGGCATGATTTAATTCAAATAACACTGTGAGACTTTTTTACTCAGTAGATGCAGGTGAATAATTTCACTGAAACTAGAATTTTCTCTTCTATTTTGTTCTGCTGCTGCCATCTAGAGTAAAAGTGAAGCAAAGGAAACATGTTAACCAAGCAATGGAGAGAATTCAGATTCAATTGGAAACAGGGAACAGCGAGGGACATTTCCCAGAGCTCCTGTGAGCACAAATGGTGAATAAGTAGTATCTGCTTACAATAGCTTCTGCCTTCCTCTTTTTGTCCCCTTTTCTCTTACTTGCCAGTATCTTTCAGGGTTCCTGGGCCTGAAGATGCTATTTTTAACTTCTTATTAAAATGTGCTTTCTGGACAGGATCTAATAAATACATTCATACTCAGGTATAAAGGATAAATAAACTAGATCCGTGACCCGTCACCTCTCTACATCCATGTAGGGATAGTTTTGGTTGAGTGTATTCAGATGCAAATGGCAATACAATGATAAAGCCTTGAGGATTTATCTAGTTTTGTTCTCTGCATCTGGCTTTCAGCAAGACCACCCGTAACTCCACTGATGAGGACATCACGGGAGACCTCGACATTAGTATACAAAAGACCTGTTGCACGGGCTTTCTCTGATGACTCTATGATGTGCTCTCATTGCATCCAGAACTTTGCTAAGAGAGCTTCTCTCTCACTTTATAGTAATTGTTTCATTGTCTGTCTACCCCATTAGGTTATAAGGCTTCCTAGGGCAGAAAATGATGTAGCTCTTATGTTGAGTTAACATTCCATAAATGAGCTATGAAAAAAGCTCATATATATATTCATAAATGAGCTATGAAGAAACAGTATTATCTTTTAAAATTTATTTGAGTTTCTTGTTCTCAAAGTAATTTAATGTGGAATATTATTGTAATGCCATTAAAATTCAGGCAAATAGAGCAGTCTACAGAAAAGAGCAACATTTAAACTGTTACAGAGTTATAAAATTTGAATTTGCTATTACTGTTATCAGCATCACTTAAACCATACCTATCATTAGATGCCATGTTTGAATAAACCGCAATAAATTTCCGAAGTGCAGGTGTGCCACCGGCATTGAAGCTATAATATCCTTATTCTCAGCAGTTAAATATATGACGAGTTAGATGAGAACGGAATATCTACATAATCACTCTAGGTGGAGCAAATAGTAGAACAACAACAGCAATGGAAAAAGGAAGTTACAAAATCAGGAGAGATCAGGACAAATATAAACACTAAAAAAAAGCATCATTTATATTTATTGCTAATAACAACAGTGGCAGATAAGGCTCTGCCGGTCTAGTGAAGGGCCTTCGAATCAGAGGCCGTGGAAACCCTGAGGAAGGACCACTGATGAGCTGAATGACAATAAAGTTTATTTATGTGGCAAGAATTTCTATGGTACTTACTAATCAGACATATACAAGGTTCTAGTAATATTCATCACTAACATAACCTTCGATTATGAGAGACCACTGGAAAAATGTCCAACTAATCTAAGTTCAATAATAATGGAAAGATCTTAACATTAATCAGCCTTCTTTGGGGGCTATTCATGGTTCCAGTTTAAATGGAATACTGTCATAATCTCATTTGTCTCCCTCCCCCCTTTTTTCCTTCTTTCTTTTTCTTTCTCCCAAGCAGCTATGAGGGTAGTGTAAATTATTATTCCTCTACAGGATTATTCCATTCCTATACTAGCATCCATCTTTTGAGAACACCAAAACTTTCCAGCTACAACCTATTCCCCTTGCTTCTACTTCATCTCCCATTCTCTTTTTAACCCATTCCAATAAAGATTTTTGATCTCATCATTCCATTTTGTCCTTACCATATTGTTTTTAAAGATGATCAAATATATGTATCTTCCCAGTATCTATCAATTGTCTATTTTCTATTCTCATCTTACTTGACTTCTCATCAGTATTTGAAACTGTTGATCATTCTCATCTTTTCGAAAAAAGTTTTTTCTCTAGTGTCCTGCTCTAACACACTCAGCTGGTTTGCCTATCCACTCTGTGGGTAGTCTTTTTCTACCAGAATTCCACATGTTTGGGTTGTTTCCAATAATTTGCTATTACAAAAAATGGTGCAATAACAACCTTCTATAGATGTCATTTTACATATCTAGGACTGTATTTCTAGGATGTATTCCTAGAATCAAAGAAGATATGCAATAGTAGTTTTGGCAGTAATGTTAAATTGTCCTCCATAGTGACTGTACCATAGTGTATTCCTCCAGCAATGTCTGAGAGTGACTTTTTCTCAAAGCGTTTTCAACAGTGTGTTAATTTTTTAACCATTGCCAAACAGATAGGTGAAATATAGTATGACAACATAGTTTTAATTTGCATTTCTCTCATAATGAGCTGATGAGAATTTTTATGTATTTAAGACACATTTGTGTTTTTTTTAAACGTTTTTCTAAAAATTTTATGTTTATTTTTGAAAGAAGAGAGAGACAGAGTGCAAGCAGGGGAGGGACAGAGACAGAAGGAGACGCAGAGTCTGAAGCAGACTCCAGGCTCCGAGCTATCAGCACAGAGCCGGATGGGGGGCTCGAACCCACAAACCTTGAGACCATGACCTGAATCAAAGTTGGATGCTTAACTGACTGAGCCACCCAGGTGCCCCTATTTAAGAGACATTTGTATTTATTTTTTTATAAACTACTGATATCTTTTACATTTTTCTATTGTGTTTTTGTTGCTTTTCTTGCTAATTTATAAAACCTAAATATATGTTTTGGAATTTATCCCTTTCCATTGATATGAGTTACAAATAAGTATTTCCTGTTTGTCATTTTTTTTTTCTTGTGCTCTTTTTTCCCACAAAGAAATTTAAAAATTTTCACAGGGTCAAATCATTGATTTTTCTTAGACGGCTTCTAAAATGTAAAAGCCCATCCCCCTACCCCCACCTCCAAAAACTCTTCCTTACCGTGCAATTATGGAAAAATATTTCCTATGGTTTCTTACAGTTCTTTATGGCTTACATGTCTACATTTAAATCTTGGATTCTCTGGAGTCCATTTTGAAGATGTGAGGAATGAACTAAAACTTCCTTCCTTCCCCAACTGCTGCTAGTTCCTCCCTCCCTCACTTCATAGGTGCTCAAGTGACACGCTTGGTCGTATTAATTAATTAATTCTGCAACAAGCTTTCTTGTTTCCATTTGGTCCAGGGCTTGGGTGAGGGGTTAGAAGGCTGCCCAGTGGCTTCAGGGAGAGGTGAAGGCAGAAGCCCTGACGCCAGGGGGATGCCAGAGGGGCCCCTCAAAGGCGGCTGGGCTCTGGAGGCTTCCAGTCTTGCTTGAGGGTGAGCCTTCCCGAGATATTCATCCAGCCCAGCCCAGCCCAGCCTCAGGGCCAGCCAGCCTGAAGCGGTTACTTACTCAGGTGGTCGCCCCTCTTCTTCGTGAGTTTCACCTGCTCATCCAGGAAGTAGTTTTCCGGGAAGTCAGTGAGTCTGCGCAGGCAGAACCCAGGGCGCGCAGATATAAAAGGGCCTGGCTTTGGTTCTTCTCCAGGTTGGAGGCGGTTTCCGTGGCATCCGGGGTTTTATCCCACTTACCTTGAGTCGGCTTCTGACTGCAAGGGAGCGCGGCCGCTGCTCTGGTTTTGCATCTTCAGTGGACTCTGGGTAGCCTTGCAGGTCTCCTTAACAGAAGTGGCCCACGCCTTCAGAGCCACGCGGTGGGTGGAAATAGAAGCCAGAGAGAGGTAGGTGTAAGAGGCCCGCAGATGCCCCTGGACGAAGCACTTGGCAGTGGCTTCCATCCGGGTGGAATAATTCTCACAAATCTGGGAGTTCACGGTTGATAGGTTTAAATAAAGAGCTAAAGTCAGAAAACGGTGTTGGCTGGTCCCAGAGGCAGAGGATGGCTGAGATGGTTCTGTGGGTTGTGACTGGAAAAGAGGTCGGAGGGTGGTTGGAAGCCGGAAGATGGGGTGTCTCTGGGTCTGTTCTATAAGAACAGCAAGAGATGAACAATCTGCAGGACTGCCCTGCCATCCACTTGCTCATTTTAAATCTACTTATTTAACTGGTTTAAAATGCTTTTAATCACAATTTACTTTATGCTTTTTGGTCCGTTTTCTGGACTTCCTTTTCTATTCTCTTTTTTTTTTTTTTGGACTTTCCTGTTCTATTGAGCTGTTTGTATATTCATATGCAAGTACAATACTGTTGTTATTTTTATACTAAATATCTTTTTTTAATACTAAATATCTTGTAGGGACAGTCTTCTTGCTCTTGTTTTTCAAACAAAATCCTGTCAATTCTTTTTTACTTTTCCAGTGAATTGAAGCTTATTTAGTTCAAAACATATCTGTTAATCTTTTTACTGGGATTGCATTTTATATAAAGATTAATTTGGGGAGTATTAACCGGCTTTTTGAAGTTTAGTGCTCATACACAAGAACATGTTATGCCAATATATCTGTTCATGCTTCCTGTTCCACAATAATGTTTTCAAGTTTTCCTCAAATAGATCTTGCATATTTCTTGCTAAGTTTTTAAGTATTATATCCTTTATTGGTTGCTATTTGTGACCTGTCTTTTATCTTACATGAGGTTGTTTTTCATTCCACAGAAAATTTCCATTTTGAGGTAATCGTACTTTCAGCATTTACCAACATTTTCCTTTATGGTTTTGCAATTCATGTAAAATTTAATTAAGAAGACTTTCCTTACTCCAAGCCTTACTTAAAATTCTCAGAAAATTGTATTTTAGTCTATAATTAAGAGGAATTTTAGTTCATGTCCATAGGGCCATAGAAATTTACACTTAATTTAGTGAATTTATTTAATACTGTATTTTTTCTTTAGCTTTCTATTTTTAGAAATTTCAAATTTACAGAATATTATAATTTTTTTATGTTTATTTATTTTTGAGAGCGAGAGAGACAGAACATGAGTGGGAAAGGGGCAAAGAGAGAGGGAGACACAGAATCTGAAGCAGGCTCCAGGCTCCGAGCTGTCAGCACAGAGCCCAACGTGGGGCTCCAACTCGTGGACCACGAGATCATGACCTGAGCCAAAGTCTGCCGCTTAACCGACTGAGCCACTCAGGTGCCCCATTTTACAGAATATTTTAATGAACAGTGCAATAAAGTGTCAGTTAAGTGTCCTACTTTGATTTCGGCTCAGGTCATGATCTCATGGTTTGTGAGCCCTGTATCAGGCTCTGTGCTGACAGTGCAGAGCCTGCTTGGGATTCTCTCTTTCTCCCTCTCTCTGTGCCCCTCCCATTCTCTCTCTCTCAAAACAAATAAATAAACTTAAAAAATAAAAAATAAATAAAAATAAAATTATAGAAAAACAAAAAGAAAAAAAGAAAAACAATAAGAAAATATAGAGGGCAGCATTATAATGTTTAAAAACAAAGAATAATGAAATCAATTTTCTACTTATTGAGATTATTAATCTTGATGGTATAGATTTATTGGATAAATCATTCAAAAGGTTTGATGTAGTTATGTCAAGACATGGACAAGTTCTGGGGTTGTACATTTTAATACATGGCACTATTACTGTTCATATCAGAGTAGTTTTATTGTCCCTTTGATTTCTTCTTTAATACAAAGTGATTAAAATGGGATTTTATAATTTTAAAACAGACATATATATGTATTTGGATATCATTATAATTTCTAATTTTATTGCATTGTGATAAATGAATTTAGTCTATATGCTGTCGGTCTGCTTTTCAGATATATTGAGATTTTTCTTATTGGCCTATATGTGATCCTAATTGTGCCCTCTCCTTCTCTTCAGAGCTAACAGTTATCTTGGATTTTGTCTTTAACATCACCTCACTTTTCTTCAATATATTGTTTAGTTTTGCCTGTTTTTGACCTTTATATAAATGGAATATTACTATTTGAACTCTTATGATATGCTTTCCCCATAAAATGTTTTTTGTAATTCCTACGTGTTAATGTGTGTAATTCTATTAATTGCGTTCATTGCTAGAAAGTATTAGAGATACTAATTTATTGAAAATTTATTTTTTCAATTGTTGATGAACATTTCAGTTGATTCCTGATTTTTTTTAATCCATTACTAAACAAAAACAAAAACTGAGCTATGAGCTTGGGTTTCCTGATAGTTCACACCTGACTTCTCTAGATAGATTTTGTATCATTGCATCCAGTCTGACAGTTTTTGTCTTTTAAGTGGAGAATTTAGTCCTTTTAGATTGATTATGATTATTGATATATTTGAATTTTTTAATGGATCTGAATATGAGTCGCTAAGCATTGTCAGTTTGCTTTCCAGAATTTGTGTGCTAGTTTATACTTTTGCCAGTAGTGCTCGTGGGTTACCATTCCCCCCCTTACCAACATTTGTTGTTATCTGCTTGCCTAATACTTGTCATTTGTCATTTTTACGTATCTTGTTTTAATTTGCATTTCTCATATAACCAGGGAGGTTGAAGATTGATATCCTACCTATAAAATATAGCTGATTTCATGTGTATGTAATTATTATATATATGTATATTATTTGAGAGTAGATTGCATACATGTACCACTTTATCCCTCTAATGCTTTAGGCCACATTTACTATGAACAATAATGCCCTGTTACTGCAACAAGAAATATAGTTATCAAATTCAGGAAATTTAACATTGATAAAGTACTTTAATCTATAGTCCATTTTATAATTTTGTCAAGTTGTTCCAATATTGCTTTTTATGACATTTTTCTCTCCAGCACAGAATTCAGTCCAGGGTCATGTATTGATTTAGTCATCACATCTTGAATCTGTAAGAGTTCCTCAGCTTTTGGCATTACTATTTTAAAGAATATGGGCTAGTTATTTACAGTAGAATGCCCAGTTTGGTTTTGTCTGGGGATTCCTTCTTAACTGTATTTTGTGAGAATATTAAGCCCTGGGGTATCCACTGTGTAGAATTTCTTTCTTTCCTATGTATCTAGAATGGAGTATTGACAAAACAGCTACTCAAGTCATTTTCTGTAAGGCTAATTCTGTTGTGGAACCCTGTATGAGAAAAGTTGGCTCTTTCCTCATGATTTGATTCAGGTTATATACCACTGGCCAGAATATTCCATAGGTGATATTGTGTCCCTCATTGGGGAGTTTAATTTTGATTATGCAAAGTGTTTTCTAGTTTTTCCACCATACAGTTATGGCTTTCCTCCTTGTAACTAATGAACAGTCTTGGGGGATACCCTTTGAGATCATGCAAATATCCTGCTGGTCCTCAAACTTTCCCCTGTAGATTTAGCATCCATTGATGATACTTGTTCTGACAATTCATTACTATAATGGTTGCACAATGCAAAAAATATGAAGATATTCCACAGAATGCATCACAGAAAGATAATGATGTAGAAAATAGAAATTATTCTGAGGCTGTCATGTGGTCTTTCATGTACCCAGTCAGAATTCCTGAAGGAGAGGATAAAGAGGAGGGAGAGGCAATACAAGAAGAGATAATGGCTGAGAATGGTTCAGAACTGATGAGAGACACCTGCTGCAGATATAGGAAGTCTAAGAATCTTAAGCAAAATAAAGAAAAGGATGTCTACATTCACATATATCATCGTCTATTAACACACCTTATGCAGAAAGAGCAATGTTGATGGTGGCTTGGTAGAAAAGGTGTGTCAGTACCATTCCCATTACAGCCTTGTCCCTGACCTCTAGAGACTCTATGGATAAACACTATCCTTCCTTTTGAGATAATAAATTCCTTGCTTTTTTTGTTTTTTGTTTTTTACAGTTTTAATGTCCATATTAGTTTCCTAGGGCTGTGAAAAAGTACAACCTAGGTAGCTTAAAACAACTGAAATTTATTCTGTCCCATTTATGAAGATGAGAAATCTGAAATCAGATGTTAGCACACCCACACTTTTTTTGAGGTCTTTAGAGGAAGACCTTTCCTTATCTTTTCTGGCTTCAGGGAGCTCTAGGTATTGTTTAGCTTGGGCAGCATAGTTTCAATAGCTGCCTCCACCTTCACATGGCATTTCCCCTGTGTCTGTCTTTTCCTCTTCTCATAAGGACACTGGTTATGTTGGATTAGAGTCCACTTTGATGACCTCATATTAACTTGATTATATCTGCAAAGACCCTATTTCCAAATATGGCCACATTCTCAGGTACCACAGGTTAGAATTTCAATATATCTTTATTCAGGACACAATTTAAACCATGATACATCCTAAACACTAAAGTCCATTTTTGCCTGTTTTTGAACTTGAGATGAATGGAATCATATGTATTCTTTTGTATTCTTCTGTATTCTATGTATTCTTTTGGACTTGTTTTTCATCAGTTTGTGTGATCCATTCACATAGTGGTGTGGGGTTGCAATTTTTTTCATTTTCATTGTTTTGTACTATTTAGTTGTATCAATAAACCACAATTGATCCATTAAATTTTTTTTTTGGTGCAAAAAACGGTAGTTTTATTAAAGCATGGGTACAGGACCTGTGGGCAGAGAGGGTTGCCTATCTATCAATTTTAGATGACATTTAGGCTGTTTCCAGTTTTTTGCTATTATAAACAATGTTGCTATAAATATCCTGCACAACTATCTTGGTGCACGCGTGCAAGAATTTCTTTAAAACCTGTATCTAAGAGAAAGCCAGGTAGGGCATAGAATTTGTATATCTTTACTAATAATGCTAAACTGTTTTTTCAAAGTTTTAGAGACAATTTACATACCTATCAACAGTGTGTAGAATTCCATATTTTGTCATGTTTATTGGTCATTCGTATTTTTCATCTTGTGCAGTTCAACACTTTTTCCAATTTAAAAAATTGTGTTCTAATTTTTACAGATTTTTATGAGTTGCTTATATTTTCTAATTTGGTACAGTACTGAATTGAAGTGGTCATAATAAGCGTATTTGTCTGGTTCCTGATCTCAGAACAAAAGCTTTCAAGTTTTTTTATGCATAATGTTTGCAATACCTTGTTTGTTTGTTTGTAGATACCTTTTATTAGTTAGAGATTATCTTCTTTTCTTTTTTTCATGTTTTATTTATTTTTGAGAGAGAGAGAAAGACAGAGTGCAAGTTGGGGAGGGCAGAGAGAGAGAGGGAGACACAGAATCCAAAGCAGGCTCTAGGCTCTGAGCTGTCAGCACAGAGCCTAATGCGGGGACTCAAACCCGTGAACCGTGAGATGACGACTTGTGCTGAAGTTGGACGCTCAACCCAGTCGCCCCAATTATCTTCTGTTCTTAATTTGCAGTGAGTTTTATCATGCCTAGATGTTAAATTTTTGTTAAAAGTCTTATTCTGCATGTAGATAGAAGATTGTACGCTTTTTCTTTTAATCTGCTAATATGGTAAATTACATTAATTGATTTCATAAGTTAAAACAATCTTGCAAAAAAAAGACAAAAGAAAAAAACAACAACCACAACAACAACAAAAGAAAACAATCTTGTATTTTTGGAATAAACCCAACTGACACATGATAAAAATGGTACTTTCTGTGTACTGACTTAGTTTAGGATTTTTGTATCTATGTTATAGAATCTAAAATGCCATTATTTTATGTATCACTATGAAAGAGCAAAAATCCTGCCAATTAAACTATGACACAATACTTTTTTCACGTAAATTAAAAAATATTTATTGAAGTACCCTTTTGGGCTTAAACATAGATCTTATTATTGAAAAAAATGCTAGCAAGATAAATTGGTTAAGGTGCTCCTAAGGTGTCTTCATAGCAGCTGTCCTGACTATATTACATTAAATCTAAAACAAGCCTTAGTCAGTGGTAATACTGTATTTCATCAAGTTGAAGACTATCAATTGCTTGGGTGAAGATATTATCCCTCCAGAGCACATTTGCTTTTGCATCTGTTATTGTGAGAACTGGAACTGTTTTTTCTTGAGTTTTAATGTGTATATATTTTTTTGAATCTTGTTTTGGATTTACTTGTGTCATCTAAGAATGCTGTGCCTTTCTTTTTCTTTTACTTGACTCTAGTGATTGAATGGGAGAGGTGGCATAGATTATAGATGGAGTATTCTCTACATACCTTCATATGAAGAAACTTTTCATATCTTCAAAGTTGCCGTCAACACTGGGCATTAACCTGCCTCTCTGGGCTAAGGGCTCCACGCTCACTGCTCCTGTCTGAAATAGGAGCCCTCTACTGCTCCACATTAGATAAATAGGGGTGGGATAGTAAATATGCGACCTACCTAGCTGCTCTTTCTGTGGCTTTCTAAATAATCATCTACTTTTCTTCAGCTTTCCTCCAGCTCCCCGTGTCTGCCACCTCTGTCTCAAAATACTCCTTGAGCTGCTTCTGCACATCTTTTACTAATTTCTGACTATGGGGCTGTGATTTTTCCTTAAATAACCTCCACTGCTTCCCAGTGGGAAGCATATGTTATATGCTTTCTATACCACCATAATCATCTTTTATTGTTATCCTAGGCGGTTGTGGATTTATTATTATTATTATTGTTATTATTATTTTAATTTTTCTAATGTTTATGTATCTTTGAGAGAGAGAGAGAAAGAAAGAGAAAGAAAATGTGAGCAGGGGAGGGCCATAGAGAGAGGGAGACACAGAATCTGAAGCAAGCTCCAGGCTCTGAGCTGTCAGCACAGAGCCTGACATGGGGCTTGAATCCAGAAACCATGAGATCATGTCCTGAGCCTAAGTCAGATGCTTAACTGACTGAGCCACCCAGGTGCGCCAATATTATTTTTCTATTTCTAGAAATCTGGGGTGGGATGTGAGGCTAGAATGTGCATTCATACCATAGTATTTCTAATCTCCTCTACCAGTAGTTTAACAGTGGTTATGACTAGGTAATTTAAAATTTGTTTTGTATATTTTTAGTTTTCTTTCTTTTCTTTCTTTCTTTTCTTTCTTTCTTTTCTTTCTTTCTTTCTTTCTTTCTTTCTTT
>NW_024412400.1:73045837-73130104 GCF_014898765.1 Herpailurus yagouaroundi | reverse complement strand
CTTTCTTTCTTTTCTTTCTTTCCTTTCTTTCCTTTCTTTCTTTCCTTCTTTCTTTCTTTCTTTTCTTTCTTTCTTTTCTTTCTTTCTTTTCTTTCTTTCTTTCTTTTCTTTCTTCTTTCTTTCTTCTTTCTTTCTTCTTTCTTTCTTTTCTTTTTCTTTCTTTTTCTTTCTTTTTCTTTCTTTTTCTTTCTTTTTCTTTCTTTTTCTTTCTTTTTCTTTCTTTTTCTTTCTTTTTCTTTCTTTTTCTTTCTTTTCTTTTCTTTTTCTTTCTTTTCTTTTCTTTTCTTTTCTTTCTTTTCTTTTTTCTTTCTTTTCCTGCTTTTCCTTATTTTCTTTCTTTTCTTTCTTTTCTTTCTTTCTTTCTTTCGCTCCAACATGGGGCTCAAACTCCCGACCCTAAGATTAAGGGTCTACCATGTTCTACCAACTGAGCCAGCCAGGAACCCCAGCTTTTTAAATAATGTATATATATATTACTTTGCTTAATTATATTTCCAATTACAAAAGTAATTGAAAGGGCACCTGGGTAGCTCAGTTGGTTGAGCATCCGACTCTTGATTCCAGTTCAGGTCGTGATCTCATGGTTGGTGGGATTGAGCCTTATGTCAGGCTCTGTGCTGACAGCAAGGAGCCTGTTTGGGATATTCTCTCTCTCTCTCTCTCTCTCTCTCTCTCTCAAAAAATACATTAAAAAAAAAGTAGTTGAAGTATGATTGTACAAAATCAAAAGTGAAATTCTCATGGAGAGAGCCCAAATGTTCACCAACTGATGAATGGATAAATAAGATGTGATATATACATACAATGGAATATTACTCAGCTATCAAAAAAATGAAATCTTGCCATTTGTAATCATGTGGATGGAGCTGGAATGTATTATACTAAGCAAAATAAGTCAATCAGAGAAAGACAAATACCATATTCTTTCACTCATATGTGGAATTTAAGAAACAAAACAGATGAACATATGGAAGGGGGGGAGTACAGGGAAAGAAAAGAGAGGGAAACAAACCATAAAAGACTCTTGATAGAGAATAAACTATTGGTTATCAGAGAGAGGTGGGTGGGAGATGAGCTAGATGGCTGATGGGTATTAAGGAGGGCACTTGTTGGGATGAGCACTGGGTGTTGTATGTAAGTGATGAATCACTGAATTCTACTCCTGAAACCAATATTGCACTGTATGTTAACTAAAGCTTAAATTAAAAAAAAATCCTTATCACCTCCAATATTGCACTGTATGTTAACTAAAGCTTAAATTAAAAAAAAAATCCTTATCACCTCCAATCTCACTCCTCAGAGGTAACCACAGTCTTCATCAGAATTTCACAATCTTAGCATTATTGGCACATGGGCCAGATAGTTTTTTGTTATTTGGGGATGTCTTGTCCATTGTGGGATGTTTAGCATTCTGATTTCTACCAGGGATGCTAATAGCAATTCCAAATTGTGACAACCGGAAATGTATTCATACATTAACAAATGCCTCCTGGGGGCAGTGGGACAAAGATCATCTGTGGTTGAGAACCATTGGTCTAGATTTATACATACATACATACACATTTAAAGGAGAATAACTTGGAGGCACCTGGGTGGCTCAATCGGTTAAGCATCTGACTTCAGCTCAGGTCATGATCTCATGGTTAGTGAGTTTGAGCCCTGCATTGGGCTTTATGCTGCCAGCGCAGAGCCCTCTTTGGATTCTCTCTCTGCCCCTCCCCCACTCATGCACATGCATACTGTCTCTCAAAAATGAACATTAAAAAATTATATAAAGGAAAATAACTTGTTATGCTAATAGTAAATGCTAAAACATTCTTGGCCTAGGAGCTTCTCAGTCAATACGCTAAAGTATGCTCTTTGAATACTAGCCTGATGCTAAGAGTATTATAACAAACAAACAAACCCCCAAATTAGTATTCTGTGGTCGAATAAATTTTGGTAACACTGAGTTAACAAAATTAAACTGGTTTCTTTCCTACCTGACTAGTCTGAATCTTTAAGTTGCTACTGTGCGTTGTGAATCTCCAGGAGGCAGCCTTAATTGTACTGCTCTCAAGTTTATATGGCTGCAGAATCTTTATTTCATGGAGCATTTCATGGGACTAATGTTCTATGGAAACCCAGGGGGAATTTACACATTGATCTGCTGAGTATAAGAAAGTTCATGGCAGATTTTAGACAAATACAAAGCTGAAACAATTAAACCAGCAAAACACGGGAACTATTTATGGCAGTTTTTAAACAAATATAAAGCTGAAGCAATTAAACTAAAAGAACTATTTTATATTCCCAGTAATCTCTCATCTCCCTACTTTATCTAGTCTACTTTGAGGAAAATCAACCTGAGGTAAAGTCAACAGATAAATCAGACAAAGAGATTGGCAGCCCCACTTGGCATATGAAAAGGTATGTGACTCTTTCACCCATGGGCCAGTTATTTATGGAAAACCATTAGTTGCCAAAAAGGGGAAAAGGATACCAGTTCCATTTCAGAAGAGGCTTGTTTCCTGAGTGGCCATAATAGCTCTTAAATTTCCCCTCTGCTCAAGATTGTAGGCCACTATCTGATTATTTTATTCCTCGTTGGAATAAATGGATAAAGTCATGGTGTTCAACAGAATTACAATGGCACAGTGTTTCTCTCTCTTTTAACTATCATTGACTTTCTAACAATTTACTAGGTCTTTAGACATTTTTTTAAATGTTTGTTTTGAGAGAGACAGGGTATGAGAAGGGGAGGGACAGCGAGAGAGGGAGACACAGAATCTGAAGCAAGCTCCAGGCCCTGAGCTTTCAGCACGGAGCCTGACGCGGGGCTCAAACTCAAAACCTGTGAGATCATGACCTGAGCCGAAGTTGGATGCTTAACTGACTGAGCCACCCAGGCTCCCCAGTAGGTCTTTAGACCTTAAAACAGAATTCTTATTAGAGAAATACAAATGAATGAAGATCTTTATAATGTTTCTCTCAGATTGATCATCACTGCTCATGTGTGGTGAATAAAAGGCCTTTTCTTCCTTGTTTTAGTAGCTGGTAGACAAGACTCAGATTGGACTGTAGGGCTTGGGGCAGAAGTGTACTGCAAAGAGACACTATTGATTCAAGTGAAGGTAGTCTGGGGATTAGTTGGAGGATGGTATAAAAGACAGCAGGGATGTAAATGAGCAACATTTATGCTTTCTTGTCCTTTTCTCTCTTCATGAATGAAATCAGAAGGTGAAACTAGGGTGAGAAAGAAAGAAAAGCTGGAGGTAGAAGATGTAGAGGGTGATATTTATGTTATCTCTGAACCATTTCCAAGCTGATTATCCAGTATTCATAGTTACGAGAGAGAGAAAAAATTAAGAAGAAAATCACATTGACTCATTCAGTGAGGCCAGGGCAGAAAAAGTTGAAGGCTGTTCTAATCTTCTGTAAATAGTTTCAATTTCCATTTTTTAAAAAATTTTAATGTTTATTGATCTTAGAGATAGACAGAGTGTGAGCAGGGGAGGAGCAGAGAGAGAGAGGGAGACACAGAATCTGAAGCAGGCTCCAGGCTCTGAGCCATCAGCACAGAGCCCGACGCGGGACTCAAACTCACGGACCGTGAGATCATGACCTGAGCTGAAGTCAGGCAAACCGACTGAGCCACCCAGGTGCCCTCAATTTGCATTTTTGAAAGAAAAGCAGCATTATAAGAGGAGCCTATGTCATAGTATTTATTCTCATCCATGTTGACACCAGAGGGCACTAGCAAATGTGTATAAAAAGTTAAAACTTTAAAATTCACAGAGTGCAAAGCTGTAAGCGTAAATCCTGCTGAAGTCTGTTACCTACCCTGTATTTTTTATTAACCTATAGACTGAGATATTTATAACGACTTTTACATGAAGTTCTCAGTTTTTAAATCTCAAACCATTTTAAATTCAGATGACTTTTTGATATGATCAGTTATGACAGGTTATAACTATTATAGAAATCTTAATTAAAAGAAATTTGTGCTTTGAGAGGCAGTGGTGGTACTGTATTATCCTAGGGTGCCATATGGTTGGGGCTTTACAGTTTTTTTTTCCTTAGCTATCACCCTTGATGCTCTGTCTTGACTTTCTGGGCATACTTTAAGAAGATAGTCCATGTATTTGGAGAGAGAAGGGTAAGGTGGAGTGAGGTTGAGAGGGATGGCAATATAAGACCTGACAGGAAGTTTTGGACAGATTGAAACCTTGGAGAGAGGGGAAAAAAAAAAAGATATCCTCTGCACCAAAAGAAAAGAGAGAAGAGATAGATAGATTGAAATTATGCAACACATGACTGGCTCAGTGGGAAGAACATATGACTCTTGATCTTGGGGTTGTGAGTTTAAGCCCCACCCTAGATGTGGAGATTACTAAAAAAAAATTATACAACACAAGTTTCAAAAGAAAATACACATAGACTTTGTAACATAATGCTGTTTAGTAAAAAACTAATAAATTTTATTTTGAAAAAAATGTTTATTTTGGAATATTACAAGCATGGTTTGTTTAAACAGTAATTACATGTTTACTAATTAAGGTTACACATTTCAGGTTTTCATTTATTTATTTTTACAAATGAAGCTAGGAAAAACTTGAGAATTAATGAGACTATCATTATTTTGGTAAAACAGAAGAAAGTAATTATGTGTTCAGGACTTGGTGTCAAGAACTTATTTTTCCCAAAAGAAATTGTATGGGGAAGAAAAGAAAATAACTCAACTAAAACTTACAATAAAATTTGTTGAATGTAAACTTGGTTTCAACAGTCTCAGTTGGCTGTAGTGCCACTCTTCGCAATTTCTCCTACTTCTAATTCTTCTTCTTTAACGTTTTATTTTATTTATTTATTTTTTTTTTTGAGAGACAGTGCAAGCAGGGGAGGGGCAGAGAGAGGGGGAGACACAGAATCTGAAGCAGGCTCCAGGCTCTGAGCTGCCAGCACAGAGCCCAACGCGGGGCTCAAACCCATGAACATGAGATCACGACCTGAGCTGATGTCAGATGCTCAACCAACTGAGCCACCCAGGTGCCCCTAATTCTTCATTTTTGTCACCATAACAAATGTCAGCAAACTACATGGGGTTCTCTTAGATTGAGGAAAAACTTCTCTGCTTTTGTTTCTGTGATAAGATAAAGCTGATATAAGAGAAGATGACAGACTTTAGTTTTTCAAAATTCTCATCATCCTTAGAGTTATGCTTGGTAAAAATCCCAGACTAATTCAGGAACCCTGTGCCACATCTTTTCGATCTGAAACCTTGAAACAAAAGCAGATGTCAACTGCCTCTGTTCATTAAGGACTCTGTATTTGCCAGCATCTAACCTTGATGCATTCACAAGAAATCTAATGGAGCCAAACCTAGGAACATGTTTGCTGTTTTATTGATAAATTTATGAAGGCACAAAAAGGGATCTCCGACCCAAAACTCAAAATTTCTCCAGAAAAATTACTCTAAACCATCTCTTCTATAAATCTCCTCTCAGCTTCTAGTTACCAGGTATCTCTTCTGTTCCATTCCATGCCCTGATCTGCCCTCAAGAAACTCTTAATTCTGCTGCTGCTTCTTCCCCCATTTTATTTTTCAGAGTAGCTTCTTTATTCCAATGAAAAATGCCATTTTCCCATGAAAAGTGGGAACCATCTGAGACTTCATTTGGCCAGAAGTGGGCTATCAAAGAAGCATCTGAAATAGAATTGGTCTCTACTTCTTTTCTTTTTTTCTAATGTAATTTTCATTCTAGCTACTGAGAAGTATTGTTTAGAAGTGATACATGCTTGTACAAATAAACAAAAAGAAGAAAGTCATTGTTTTTTCCCTATGGAGTAGTGGATAAGAAGGTAAAATTACCAAGATTTACTTATTATGGAGAGCATATAACCCTATTGCTTGTGGAATATTTTGAAAGACTTAATTTTGCTTCTAACACATTGTAGAGGACTGAGGCTCTTTAACTGCTTAAGTGCAGAACGAAAGTGTTCCTTCTAAAATGTACTACGCTGGTAGATTCTTAAGGACATTGACATCAGAGTAGAGCTCAGTTTCGTGGTGTGTTAATTTTTTGTTGCATAACAAATCACCACAAATTTAGTGGTATACAAAAAAAACCACATTTATCATCTCCCAGTTTCTATGAGTCAGAAGTCCAGACATGGCTTAGTTAGGTCCCATGCTCAGAGTCTTAGAAGGCTGCAATCAGTGTGTTGTCTGAACTGTGTTCCTTTCTGGAACTCTGTTCTCTTCCAGCCTAACTTGGAACTTGTTGACAGAATTCACGCCCTTGTTTATAGGCCTGACATCACTATTTTCTTGCTGGTTATAAGCCTAAAGTTGTCTCAGCTCCTAGAGGCTACCTAAAGTTCCTTCAGCCTACCACAGTTATGTGCTTGTAAAAGACAAGAGATTCCTGGGTCAGAAGTTAAGGATAGTTTATTACTTACAGTAATAGTAATAGTAATAGTAATAGTAATAGTAATAGTAATAGTAATAGTAATAGCTGGAACATCAACATTTGCTTAGGTTTTCCTATGTTGCACTTCCCACAGGGCCATGTGAAGAGTGCCCCATAGATAGATGCCCACACATGCAATGGGTTGCATTACAGGAAAGGAACCCTAAATTTAAGGAAACCAGATCTTTTATAATGGACACTAATTATACCTGCCCTTTGTTCTAAAGAGAGATACTATATCTTCCAAGACTGTTACATAAACATTCCTGAAAAGATAGCTCAAAACAAAGACATTTAGTGCCTCTGTCTGAAAAACATGGATAATTATCTCTTAACAACAACCACTGTACAGTTTTTGAAATTAGGGTATTAACATTGATATAATACTATTTAATCTAAACACCTTATCAAATTTTACCAATTGTTCCACTAATGTCCGCTTTCTGCTATGGGATCATATGTTACATTCAGTTGCTATGTCTCCATCTCCTTTAACCTGAAACAGTTCATTACTCTTTTTTTTTTTTTTTTTTTTTTTAGTTTATTTATTTATTGAGAGAGAGTGCAAGTGAGAGAGGGCAGAGAGAGAGAGAGGGAGAGAGAAAGAATCCCAAGCAGGCTCTGCACTGTCAGTGTGGAGTCTGACTCAGGGCTTGAGCCCATGAACCATGAGATCATGACCTGAACCAAAATCAGACACTTAACTGACTGAGCCATCCAGGTGCTCCAACAGTTCATTACTCTTAGTCTTTCATAGTCTAGACACTTATGGAGGTAACAGGCTAGTTATTTTGTAAAAGTCCTGCAATTTTGTTTTGTCTGATATTTACTCACTATTGAATTCAGATTATATATTTAAAAAGTTTATTTTGAGAGAGAGAAAGAGCGCACCTGCGTGAATGTACTCATAAGCGGGGGGTGGGGAGGCACAGAGAGAGGGCACAGAGAATCCCATGCAGGTTCCACACTCAGCATGGAGCCTGATGTGGGACTCGATCTCATAACTGTGAGATCATGACCTGAGCAGAAATCAGGAGTCAGATGCTTAACTGACTCAGCCACCCAGTCACCCCAAATTATGCATTTTTAAAAATGTTTCCTAAAATTTATTTATTTTGAGACAGAGAGACATGCATGCGAGTTGGGAGGGGGCAAAGAAAGGGAGAGTGAGAATCCCAAGCAGGCTCCACACTCAGCATGGAGCAGCTCGATGTCATGATTGTGAGATCATGACCTAAACCAAAATCAAGAGTTGCTTAACCAACAGAACCACCACCCAGGCACTCCCACATTATGCATTTTTGATGAGAATACCACAAAAGTAGTGTTGGCTTTTTTTAGTGCATTATATCAGGAGGCACTAATATCATTTTGTCCCACTGGCTAGTGACACTGATCTCTTGGTCAGCATGGTGTCTGCTGGATTTTCTCTGCTGTAGATGTAAGATTTCCACATTGTAATTAAGAAATCTTTGTGGGGAGATATTTTGAGACTACATACATCAGTTGTTTCTCATCATAATTTTGCCAGTGAATTCTAGCATCCATTGATGATTCTTGCCTGGGATAATTATTGTGGTGTTTGTCAAATGGTAATTTAAAACAAAATTTTTTTTTTGTTAATGTTTATTTTGAGAGAGAGACCGACAAAGTGCAAGTGGGCAGGGAGGGACAGAAAGAAAGGGAGACACAGAATCCGAAGCAGGCTCCAGGCTCTGAGCTATCAGCAAGAGCCTGATGCAGGGCTTGAACCCATGAACCGTGAGATCATGACCTGAGCCAAAGTTGGACCCTTAACCAACTGAGCCACCCAGGTGCCCCTCAAATAGTAATTTTCTATTTCCTTTAGCATTTATTAGGTGGAAGGTGGAATACTACTGTAAGGAACAGCTTTACCTTTTCCCTATTTATTTATTAATTAAATTATTTATATCAGCATGGACTCATGCATGATTATTTTATTTGGGGGGGTTCAAATCCACTATTATTATTATCATCATCATCATCATCATCATCATCATCATCATTAGTTTTGGTCCAAATCCATTAATGTCACTGTTTTCTTACTCAAATTGTTGCAGATTTGACCACTGGGAATCCCTTTCAGTTGGTGGCTGTTGTGTCCTTTTGATATTCCCCATCATTTTCTGAATACTTCTTTACTTGCTAACAATGCCCATTAGTCCTGGGATGTCATTGCCTCTGGACCTTATCAGCAGATAAACCTAGGAATTTTATGTACACACACACACACACACACACACACACACACACACACATATCTATATACTAAAAACCATGAGTTTATACCCCAATTCCATTCCAATACAATCCTACAATGTTTTCCCTTTACCTTATTTTTAACAAATTTTATTCTAATTTTCTATGCCTCTTTGCACAATTCCCTCTCTTTACCCCCAGCTTCCATTCACTGATTTCCTTCCCTATACTGTTGTTTTGTTCAAAATGTCATGTAATTGGAATCGCAGAGTATATGGCCTTTTGTGTCTGGCTTCTTTCAGTTAACACACTGCTTCTGAAATTCATACATGTTACATGTATTAGTGGTTTCTTTTTATTGGTGAGTTGTATTCCATGGTATGGATGTACCACAATTTGTTTATCCATTTACCAGTTGATAGACATTTTTGTTGTTTCTAGTTTTTGACTTTATGAATAACTTGTTATAAACATTTTACACAGGTCTTTGACGATAGTTTTCCATTTATTTTTTTAAAAGTGTATTTGTTTATTTTGAGAGAGAGAGGGAGATGCAGAGAGAGAATTCCAAGCAGGCTCCCTGCTGTCAGTGCAGAGCCTGATGCAGGGCTTGATCCCATGACTGTGAGATCATGACCTGGGCTGAAATCAAGAGTCAGATGCTTAACTGACTGAGCCACCCAGGTGCCCCAAAAACATATATATTTATATATTTTTTTTTTATTAGAGAGCATGCAAGTGGAGGAGAGGGGCAGAGGGAGATAGAATCTTAAGCAGGCTCCACACCAGCGTGGAGCCCAAGGCAGAGCTCCATCCCACAACCTCATTTATTTTGAATAAATACTTAGGACTGAGATTGCTGGATCATGTACTAAGTATGTTTAATTTTATAGGTGCTGCTAAACTATTTGTTAAAAATTATCTGTACCTTTTGCATTCTCACCAGTAGTGTTTGAGATTTCCATTTGCTCCACATTCTTGCCATTGCTTGAAATTGTTAGTCTTCTGAATTTCAGCTATTCTAGTCTGTGTGTAGTGGTATCTCATTGTGGTTTTATTTTGCATTTTCCTAATGATCAGAGATGTCAGCTGTCGTGCCATGTGTTTATTTGCTCTCTGTATATCCTCTTTGGTAAAGTGTTCTTCAGATGATTTTCATAATTAGGTGGTTTGTGTTCTTATTGAGCTATAAGAATTCCCATACGTTGTGGATATTTCCCTCAATTTTTAGAAGTTTATCTTTTTATATTTCCCCACTTTGTCAATTGTCTTTTGATGTTGTTAGTAGTGGGTTTTTTTTGCCATAAAGTTTATTTTAAAAATTGTACTCCTATTTATAAATTTTTTAAATGTACACTGGATTTTGAGAGGCTTCCTAAGCCTCTTTCAACAATGGGAGTTGAAGAGGAAGTCACTCATGCTTTCTTCTAGTCCTCTATATTTCTATTAAAATATTTATAATTCATAATCCATGGAGTTTATCCTTGTATATGGTATAAGGTCTGTGTCTAATTTTTTTTCCAAGTGGTTGCCGGTTGACTTAGCACTATTTATTTTTTTATTTTTAAAGATTTTATTTTTAAGTAATCTCTACATCCAACATGGGACTTGAACTCACAACCTTGAGGTCAAGAATCACATGCTCCACCTACTGAGCCAGCCAGGCACCCCATCCCAGCACTATTTGTCAAATCTATGCCTCAGTGATTTAAAATGGCACTTTTATCATATACTAAATTTCTACTTGTATTTGGGCCCATTCCTGGGCTTTCTATTCAATTGCATTGGTCTGTTAGTCTACTTTTGCATATTGTTGTAATTATAGAGGCTCTTTATTATGTTTTAATGTTAGGTAGGACTAGTGCCCTTCATATAATTTTTTTTTTAGTGTTTTCCATTTTATTTTTGCATTGCATCTTTGTTTTTCCATATGACCTTTAAAAAAATCAATCTTTTAATGTTAGAATAGTTTTAGATATATAGAAAAATCATAAAGATAGTACAAAGAATTTCCCAAACACTTCATGCCCAGTTTCCTCTGTTAACATCTTACGAGGGTATGAAATTTGACATAATTAATGAACCAACATTAATACATTATTATTAACTAAAGTCCATACTTTATTCATATTTGATTTTTTTAAGTTTTTTTATTCATATAGTCTTCATTTTTACCTAATGCCCTTTTCCTGTTCTAGGATACCATCTATGATACCACATTACATGTAGTTATGTCTCCTTAGTCTCCACTAGGTGTGGCAGTTTCCCAGACTTTCCTTTATTTGATGACTTTGATAATTTTGAGGAGTATTGGTCAGGTATAGGATAGAAGATCTTACAGTTGGGGTTTGTCTGATGTATTTCTTGATTAGACTGAAGTTACGGGTTTGGGGGAGGAAAACCACAGACATAAAGTGACATACTTATCACATCATATTATATCAACATGACTTATTACTTGGCATTAACCTCAAGCACTTGGCTGAGGTAGTTTTTGTCATGTTTCTCCACTGTAAAGTTACTCTTTTCATACTATTCTTTATAAGGAGGTCAGTATACACACTCTGCACTCAGAGTTGGGAGTTATGCTCCCCTTTTTTGAGGATAAAGTATCTACATGAATTATGTGGGATTATTCTGGAGATTTATCTGTTCTTCCTATTTACTTATATCAGTATGGACTCATGGATATTTATTTTATATTTTGGATTATAATCTAATACTTATTGTTCAACTTTTTCCAACTTTGGTCATTGGGAGCTCTTTCATTTGATTCCTGTGTCAGTCAACAGACCCCTGTTACTGTGTTTTATGTTTGAGCACTTTCTTGTACCCTGTAATATATGCATTTTATACCTTTTCAAATCATTCCACAGTTTTTGGATGTTATTATTTTTAAATTTCCTTTGCGTTTCAATTTGGGAGTTTCTACTGATCCATCATCATGCTCACCAATTGTTTCCTCATTTGTGTCCAGTCTACTGATGAGATCATCTAAGACATTCTTCATTTTTGTTATAGTGGTTTTGATTTCTAACATTTTCTTTGGATTCTTAAAGTTTCCTTGTCTCTACTTAAATTACCCATTTGTTCTTGAATATTGTCTACCTAGAATCCTTAACATACTAATTATAGGTATTTTAAATTCCCTGTCTGACAATTCCAACATCTGTGTCATATCTGAGTCTGTTTCTTATGCTTGCTTTGTCTCTTCAGACTGATTTTTTTCTTGCCTTTTGGCATACCTTGAAAGCTGAATACGATATATATATCAGATATAAAGAGCTGAGGTAAGAGGCCTTTAGTGTGAGGATTTATGTTAATGTGGTTAGGAGTTGAGCTGTTTGCTGGTCACTAAAGTTGGCTGAGGCTGCAAATTGTTCTGTTTTCCTTGTTTTTCTCTCTCTTTTTGAATGTGGGCTTTCCTAAATATTTCTGTGTCTATGTTTTGCTTTAGCTTTAATTAGCTCATTATATTGGAACATTTTGGTGTGGTGGTAAAGTGTGGCGGAGCATTCTATAATATTCCAATTAAATCTCAGTGTTTTAGTAGGTCTTCTCTTGGGACTGTGACCTTCACATGTGTTTTCCTCTTTTCTTCCCCCTCCTCTCCCTGCCCCTCTCTTTTCCCCCAGTTATAATATTCCCAGCATAAGCCCTGACACCGTTTGAGTTTTTTTTAAACCCCTTTAGTTGAGACAGGACAGGTAGAGTGTATAGGAATGGGAGGAATGCTTTACTTCAAGGAACCCTACCAGGTTCTCAACAGAGAAGACTAAGAAATATTCCACATGACTCTGTGAAAGTCATTTCCCCTGGGAAGTGGGACTTTGTTATAGAGAAAGCTTAGGGTGTATTTTTATATTTCCCAGTGCTTTACTCTTTCTCTTTCCCTGCAGAGCCAAGAGGGCATATTTCTTGTTTTTCTCTGTGAGAACCTGGTAAAGGTGCTAGAAAAAGCTCACAATATTGCAGCACGATCCCCCAATCCCTACTGTTCCCAGGAGTTTCCCACTCTCATGCTAGTTCATATTTAGCTTCCTGTAGTTTGTCTAAAGGACCATTTAAATGTTCCTACCAGTTGGAGTACCTGGGTGGCTCAGTACGTTAAGCATCTGACTCTTGGTTTCAGCTCAGGTCACCATGTCACAGTACCAGTTTATATTCCTACCAACAGTGCACAAGAGTTCCTTTTGTTCTGTATTCTCACCAACACTTGTTATTTCTTGTCTTTTTAATTTTAGCCATTCTGACAGGTGTAAGGTGATATTGTGGTTTTCACTTGCATTTCCCTGATGATTAGTGATGTTGAGCATATTTTCATGTGTCTCCTGGCCAGCTGGATGTGTTCTTTAGAAAAATGTCTATTCAGGTCCACTGCCCATTTTTTTTTTAATGTTTATTTATTTCTGAGACAGAGAGAGACAGAGCATGAGTTGTGCAGAGAGAGAGGGAGACACAGAATCAGAAGCAGGCTCCAGGCTCTGAGCTGTCAGCACAGAGCCTGACGTGGGGCTCGAACTCATGGACCATGAGATCATGACCTGAGATGAAGTCAGTTGCTCAACCAACTGAGCCACCCCGGTTCCCCTCCACGCCCATTTTTAAATCAGATATATATACTTTTTGGTCTTGAGTCTGATTCATTAGTTTTTAATAGTATTCTTTAACCTATTACCTACATAGCAGTGGTTCACAATTGGAGGTGATTTTGCTCCTGGGGGACATTGGCAATGGCTATATTTTTGGTAGTCACAACTAGCATCTAGTGGGTAGGGACTAGGGATGCTGTTAAACATCCTATGTTGCACAGGACAGCCCTCACAACAAAGAATTATCTGAGCCAAATTAATAGTGCTGAGGTTAAGAGACCTTGCTACATAGCAATCAACTTTTCTCTTTCTCTTTTTTTCTCATTTCTTAGTTGCATTATTTCTATTTTGTAACAGCATCTAATATTTGCACATTATTATTTCTTTGTCCTTTTTTGAGGAAAATCTAGAAAAATATTAATCTACAATCATATTACGTATATATCACATTCATTTTGGCTGATGTTTTCTCAGTTATCTCTTAACTGGCCCAAAAAAATACAATTAGCATTACAGTATATTTTCCATGTTGTTATAAACTTTGGTATAAATACCTACTATAGTATTATATAAATATATATGAATTCATTTACACACTGTCAGAAGGCTTGGTTGTTTGCAGTATTTCCCTATTATACATTTTATAATGAAGATCTTTGTGCAAAGTTTATTTTTCTGAATTTAAATTTTCTTTTCAGAAATGGAATCACTGAGGTCAAGGGCATTCACATTTTTTAGGGTCTTGATATCTAATGTAAAATTGCTTTTGAAAAAATTGTTGTCAATTTATATATCCAAGAACAATAGGATTTCTAGCACTGGAATTTTGAATACCATGACTGATAATAGGAGATTTTCAATAAGAGGCTTTCTATGTCATTGTAAAGCCACTTTATACAGTTGTCTTTTTAGTTTCACTAATTTGACCACATTGCCCACCCAGTCATTGCCTCTATAATGAGACTAATTCTGAATAAGAGATAATGTAATCTCTAAAAAATGTGTCTATTCCAGCCCAGAAGAACAATATCTGACATTTTGGGGATGGCCTTTGGATACCATCTCAGTGGCTGTCAAGCTTTAGTGTACTTAGTAATGGGAGGGGTGGAGCTAAGGGTCAAGAGTATACAGAATGTGGGCCTCAACTCTAGAGTCTGAGTCAGAAGGTCTGGGGTTTGGGCCCTGGAATCTGTATTTTTAACAAGGGATTCTGGTGTGATGGTCTCTCCCCCTCTGAAGAGAAACTCTGTGTATTAAATCACTGATTAATGTTTCTTTCATGATTAACAATGGTTGATTGTGAAAAGGGAGACATAGGGTAAAAATAACTGTGGACAGTGCTAAGTTCAGCATATTAAACAGGTCTAAATGTATTTTTCAGAATTTTTATCATGCTAAAGATGGTCTGTGACTTTCCAAGGAGGATTTAGTTTTTTTGTAGACTACTCCAAATTTACATAACCCACTGAATTTATTTTATTGTTTCTTTTATTTTGTTTTGTTTCAGGATAGGCCATTATTAACATCTGGTGTTCTTGAGGACAAAGTTCAGAAATCTAGGACTAAGCAGTTTTTCCTATTACAGTATTTCCCATTGTCCCTTTAGTACCTTGATAGATTCAATAAACTTCCTCAGGCACATTGCTTTTATTATAGTTTAGGCAAAATAAAATCTTTGTATTTTGTAAATCTGAATTATCAGGGCTGGACTAAGTGACTTCCTAGCAATCACACATAAACTTTTTTTCTTTTTTAATTTTTTTTTTCAACATTTATTTATTTTTGGGATAGAGAGAGACAGAGCATGAACGGGGGAGGGGCAGAGAGAGAGGGAGACACAGAATTGGAAACAGGCTCCAGGCTCTGAGCCATCAGCCCAGAGCCCGACGCGGGGCTCGAACTCACGGACCGCGAGATCGTGACCTAGCTGAAGTCGGACGCCCAACCGACTGCGCCACCCAGGCGCCCCAACTTTTTTTCTTTATATTCAAATGCCTTTTCTGTTCCTTCTCTTAATAGAAAGTATATCAAAACAACCTGTTTT
Organism: Herpailurus yagouaroundi; assembly: GCF_014898765.1. NCBI lineage: Eukaryota > Metazoa > Chordata > Mammalia > Carnivora > Felidae > Herpailurus > Herpailurus yagouaroundi. The sequence continues at coordinate 73,114,796 of NW_024412400.1, read as the reverse complement.
CAAGCCCTCCATTTCCTATTAGTGCCTATTAACTAAAGTAAGATGTGATCTAGAAGAACTTCACATAATAGAAATCAAGCCCATGTGACCAAAAATTTTAACACTCATGTAACAACAACTGCTTTAGAAGCGTCAGGGCCTTTATTGTTTAGACTTTCTGATGTTGGGGTTTTATTCAAAGGGTTATAAAAAGGTCTTTTGAAACACTCCTGTAGCAAATTATTTTGGCTGAATTATAAATCCTCAAAAGTGGGGTTTTATTATAATGGAAACAGAATAAACTCTACCAGTGTTTGTAGGCAGCACTGTATAATGAGGATTGAGTGCATTGCTATGTTATGACTGCAAGTGTATCTTTTCACTATTTCAGTAAAGCACTCCTAGCTTTTATACACAGTGTTATTGGTCAAGTGCTTTGTGAGTTTCCCTGTTTCTTTTCATCTGATTGTTTAACACATCTTCTTCATATGAAGCACCATAATCCCAGATGACCCTGTCAGTTTTAAATTATTAGTCCTGCATCATTCTCCTGTTAGAAATGTTCCACATACTTGTCTGTGGAAGTAAATAACCGCTTTAGCTTCACATGTCAACAACTCTATAGAATGTTCTAGCCAACTTGGATGAGTCCTATCTTAATAGCAGCATCTCAGATTTGCTTGGCTGATAAGATAAGGAAGGACAAAGATGGTTAATTAACTAACTTTGTATTGATGCTTTATAATTTACAAAGCATTTAATATACATGATCAAATGAGAGAAACCCCGAAATGATTCTGTGAGGCAGATACTGTTTTTATCTCTATTTTCCAAAGGTGGAGAAGCTGAGACTTAACTAAATTGAGTGACTCATCTAAATGTCTTATTGAGAAAAAGAAGCCTAGGACCCAGAACCAGGCAATTTGATGTGAAAACCTGTATTCTTTCTATCACACAAAGTTTCATTTTTCTAAGTCACCTTCCACTCAGGATAACTCAGAGATTTGGTTGTTTAAATCCCTGCTCCCCTTAAAGATCACCAAGAAACCCACTGACTTTCCAGTTACAGACCCTTTCCATGTGACCTCATGAAGGCAGTGGGATGTAGGGGACTGAGTGAGTCACAAAGCCCTGGGTTTGAGAATCTGCATCTACTTACTAGTCTTGTGACCTTGAGAATGATACCTTCCATGAGCCTGGTTCCTATTTGTGAAAATAGTGTAGCACTTCAGCAGGTTGTTATGAAATTAAACAAGTGTTATGAAAATATGAAAATATTTGTAGAACATGCCCAGCATAATACCAAGGATATCCAGTAGCTTCTCAAGAAAGTGGAATGGTAGCTATTTTTAATCTCTCTTGCAGAATTTGACAATGTTGAATTTTGCCTGAGCCTTCTCAACCTGGAAAACAGTAACATTAAGAAATCCCATCACTCTCTGTGCTCTGGAAAATTACTTAAGACTCACTGATGCCTCCCTTGTTTAAATATAGCAAAGCCAGGGGCACCTGCCTGGTTCAGTTGGTAGAGCATTTGACTCTTGACCTTGGGGTTGTAAGTTTGAACCCTGTGTTGGGTGGAGAAATTACTTAAAAATGAAATCTTTGGGGGGAAAAAAAGATTTTCTCTAGGGGCGCCTGGGTAGCTCAGTAGGTTGTGTGTCCAACTTTGGCTCAGGTCATGATCTCACAGTTCGTGAGTCTGAGCCCTGCATTGGGCTCTGCACTGATAGTGGGGAGCCTGCCTGGCATTTTCTCTCTCTCCTCTCTCTCTGCCCCTCCCCCACTCATGCTTTCTCTCTGTCAAAAATAAATGAATACACTTTAAAAGTAAAAAGATAATAAAACAAATATAATAAAGCCAGGCACAGACCCTCAAAATTCCTGTTCTTTGCCACATAGATGATCAGTTGAACTGTTTGTCCCCACTGATCATTTGCAACAAAACACTTGTTAACCAAAGTTTGGTTAATTCTCTATCCTCCAGGATCCTGAACTTTGGTGCACCCTTTACATGAACCAGCTTATGATTATTCCTGAGGGATGGGAAGGTAGGAGGGGAAAAAGGAAAGAGCAAACTGTTTGGTGTTTCTTATTGTAAGAATGCTAATTCCACTAGGTCAGGGCCCCCACTCTATGACCTCATTTAATCTTAATTATTTCCTTACTTCAGATGCAGCCACAATGGGGGTTAGGGTTTTAACACACGTATTTTGGGGGTTTGGAGGTCACATACATTAAGTCCATGACACACATACTTACTATAAAGCGGTTAAATAATTTAATGAGTTTATAAAACTCATTAAAGGTGCAACTGGTCCCTTTTACTTTTCTACTTCTACCCCAGAGACCACCACTGTTCAGGAGTCTTCCTATGCTCACACAAACATTCATGGAGGGGGTGGATACATATACCTATGTATATATACACACATTTATAGTTGTACACATAGCCACATATGTGTAGTTACTTTTTGGTCATAATGGAATCATACATTCCATATTCTGCATTTTGCTTTTTTTATTTTATGGTACATTCTGGACAGCTTTCCAACTCAGTTCCTGTGGATCTATTTTATTATTTTAAATAGCTACTTAGATTCTTTTTGGTACCATTATTTGTTGAAGGACATTTAGGTTACTTTCATTATTTTCAACTATGCTACCTTTTAAGCATTTTAAAGCAAGGATAAAAATCAGTACAGTATAAACCTAGTTTTAAATAAATAAACATTTTTAGAATGCTAGAATGAAATCTAAATGTAAAGAGTCCTTTTCTATGATGGCAGAAATATAGTTTTATTACTTTAAAAAATAATTTGCTATATCCTCTGCTTCATACTTGGTAAGGTTACCGAACATTTTTTTTCAGTCTTCATTTAAGTCTTACCATCAGAGTGTTGGGGAGTTCTGCTGCAAAGAGGACAAATACTTCAACTATTGTGTGAGCTACTTAGTTTAGTTGTAAACATTAACCAGAATTATTTTTTATTTATTTATTTTAAAAAAAAATTTTTTTTTTCAACGTTTATTTATTTTTGGGACAGAGAGAGACAGAGCATGAACGGGGGAGGGGCAGAGAGAGAGGGAGACACAGAATCGGAAACAGGCTCCAGGCCCTGAGCCATCAGCCCAGAGCCTGACGCAGGGCTCGAACTCACGGACCGCGAGATTTTGACCCGGCTGAAGTCGGATGCTTAACCGACTGTGCCACCCAGGAGCCCCTAACCAGAATTATTTTTAATTGCATTGTTATCCTCATTATCATTTTAATTATATAAAGCAGGAACTTCTTTTTGGAGAAATTGTCAAGAAGAATGTATATGGGATTTCATGTTTGGTAGACTTGGGTTTCAAACCTAGTTGAATTGTGTGACATGGGAAGGTTAACTTTACTTCTCTTGACTCAGTTTCCTCATCTGCTAAACAGAGAGAATTGAGAGGGGCGCCTAGGTGGCTGGGTTGGTTAAGCAGTGGACTTCAGCTCAGGTCATGATCTTGTAATTTGTGGGTTTGAGACCCGCGTTGTGCTCTATGCTGACAGCCCAGAGACTGGAGCCTGCTTCAGGTTCTGTGTCTCTCTCTCTGTCTGCTCGTACCTAGCTAGTGCTCTGTCTCTCTTTGCCTCTCAAAAATAAATAAAAAAGGTTGAAAAAAAAAATAAACAGAATTGAGAGAATCAAGATGTGAAGGGAATGAAGAGCCCACTTGCACGCGTGTGCAACAATGCTGACACACCATTTATTTCTCACTATATGCGTTAGTGGTGGGTGGAGCCTATAGTCTGTAATGTCCTTCTGGCCCTCCTTTGAATGGGTTTGAAATATACAAGCAGTAATATTGGAGTTCTCTCTCTGCAACAAGTTTACACAATGGTTAATCCAGTCCTATGCCATTTCTCCCTTAAATTGTTTTTATTCTGTGCACACTTGCCTTTTTTTGTTATGCAAGCATTTTAAAAGTTATTTTGAGGGGAGGAATATTGCTAATGCTAGGCTGTTTTCAAGAAAAGGTCAGGACAGATTTTGATGGGTCAGGTTACTTCCTCTGGCATCCTGTTGGAAAGCATCTGAGAGTGTCTGCAGTGCCCTTGGGCAGTTCTTCTGCTGAGTATAAACAATTGGGTCCCTGTCACACACTCCAGCCAGGTCTGCTCTCAGACTCTTCTTCCACACTCTTACAGTAGGAGGGTGGTGGGGTTGAGGAATTGGCTTTTTGAGCTCTTTCCGCAGAGCATCAAAAATGACCTGGCTGCAAACTGTTCACCAAAGCCTACGAACACAGGATACTCTTTAGCTGGACACAAACTCCGTCTACATTTAAAGGAAAAAGAAAAAAAAAGCATAGACATTGTAAGCTGTCAATACAAAGCCAAAGGTATAAAAAATAAAACTAGAAAGTCTTCCATATTGCCTTCTTACCTACTGTTCTTGAAACCAATGCACACAGCTTGATGTATATAAAAATGTAAAATATATCCTTAACTCTACATATGGGGCTGCGTGCACACGTGCGCGCGCGCACACACACACATACACACACACACACACACACACACACACACACACACACCCACCATCTATCTACCTATCTATATCTTAACCTAGTTGTGTGTGTAAAAATTTTTTTGTTGTTGCTAAAAGTGGTGTCATAATCATCATATATGTGTAAGATAGTAGTGCTAGGGTGGCTGGACATAAAATTATAGAAGCATTTTGGCTTCCATTACTTTAAAAAAGTAATTTCACGTATTTAAACTTCTTTCCCTCTCCTGGTCCCCCCAGCCTCCCAGCAGGCAGGCCTTGGAAAGCCTCACTAAGATCTTTCTTCTCAAATTTGCCAATAATTTCTTCCATGGCTAAGTTTCTCCTAGTGTAGAGTTTGTGCAGGAAAATGGTCTTTTTTGCTTAGGTATGATCTTTGTAATTTTATTTTTTTACTTTTCCAATTTGTAGACTAATAGATAGAAGGGACTTTTTTTTTTTTAGAATAGAATAATTTGAGTATTTATTTTGGAAATCTTTATCTTAGACTGTTGGTTTTGCGTCTAGCCAAACCACCCCGAGTTCAAGCGGAGACACATACATAGTCTTTGTCACAGCATTTATTGAATTCTGCCCCCCACAGCCAGGCATTATAATAACTACATTAAAAGATATTTATAAAACAAGTTAGTTATGCCACAATTTAAGGCTTATGTCTTCTTATTTTCTGAGGGTACACAGAGCAGTTATTTCTGTTTATAGTTCTGATTAAGCCAATAATTGGAAAATAATCACATCCAAATGGGCTTTAAGATCTTGAATGGCACTTGGGCACTAACAAATATTTCTCCTCCAGGAAGCAGGCGGTGTGGAAAAACACAGTACAAGATGCTTTAGGATGGGTTTGCCTGGCAGTCATTCTGTATCTTCTAGGGTTATCTGCAGAGAAGGACTGGCAGGGAGCGCTTTAGTTCTATAGAGTGGAACAAATAGCGATTCTGGCACTTTGCCATGTTGTTTGGCCTCAGGGTAACTTGCCAGGTCTTTAAAAAAAATACATGTCATTAAGTTCTGATTTACTGCCTATTTCCAGGTTGATCCTGAATAAAGTTCTATCTTTCCAACTAGTCTTTAATCCCTGAGGAAAGAGTTATTGGCAGCCAGGAGTAAGGTGTTTTGGATGACCAGCGGTTCTCCCCCTCAATCAGTTGCTACCTATTGAGAGCACAGTTACTCTTTTCCCCTCTTCATGGTTTCTTTGGGCATTGTCCCTGTAGCCCAGGTGAGTTGAGGTGATCAGCAGTGATGACAGAAAGCCACAACTTTGTGATTATTTTTGTACCTGAATTGCATTTAAGAAAGAAGTCGCGATGACCTGGATATGTCTTGCTTAAAAAGCACCATTATTTTCCTCTAGTATATTATGTTTTAAAGGTCTATTAATTCCTTTTTTTAATGCTTGTTTATTTTTGAGAGAGAAAGAGAGCATGAGCAGGGAAGGGGCCAAGAGAGAGAAGGAGACATAGAATCTGAAGCGGGCTCCAGGCTCGAGCTGCCAGCACAGAGCCTGACGTGGGGCTTGAACCCACGGACTGCAAGATCATGACCTGAGCCAAAGTCGGACACCCAACCGACTGAGCCACCCGGGTGCCCCAAGGCCTATTAATTCTTGCGACAATTTTTAAGTTATTGTTGATATTTGTTTCTATGTTTTATAGGGTCCATGAGAACAGGAACTTTTTTTGTGCATTTATATCCCCAGTACCTAGATAAGTACCTGGCACACAGTAGGCCCTCTACAAATATTTGTGGAATGACAACTGATATTGTTGCTTTACAGCTTTCAAGGGTCTCAGCCATAAGAAAGAGATTTTAAAGTTATGTGTAGTAGGTGCTAGGTGTTTTTTTGTTTTATTCACTAGCAAAGATCTGTAGTTCAAATTCCTTGATAAGAAATATGTTCCCAAAGCACCAGGAAAAGAGCTCTCCATAGGTCCTCAGTAAAGGTTGCTGAGTACAGACTTCTTTCTAGCGACATTTGGTTGAGAGGTGGTTCAAACTCTGAACCCTCTCCTGACGTGGCCAACCAGTGAGTACCCACTTGTTCATGTGGAACCATGGATCATGAACTTTGGTTTTATCCATTTTCTTGATTTGTTGTCAAATGAAATCATTCCTGACTGTTTACTTGCATTGCAGTCAAAGCACCACACACATGAACAACCAGTATACAAGGCACCCTGTGTGACTGCCTCTGTTTGTTGTATTGTACGTCTCCTGTTTTCTACCAGGAAAATCTTTCGAATGCTTGTCTGTGCCACTGTGACATCTTTGTGACAAGATGTAAAAGATAAGGGCAAAATAGGAACTGGTATAGGGATTATTGTTGTCTTAAGAAACATCACGTATACAATGTTATATGAAAATTATAGTATAAACAGTAAAAATGTAATTAATAAAGTTCAGCTGAAAAATGGAATGAATGAATAAGGAGTAAATGGACAAAAAATAGTTAATATAAAAATCCATGTGTCTTGTACAATTACTAGATCTCAGGAATCTTGTTCTTTTTGTTGGCAGCATATGTATATTACATGGTCACATGTTTTAAAATGCTGTATGTGGATTGTCTATATCACCATAAGAAGAATAGCTCACATTTCATAAATTTCATTGATAAAGTACTAAGGAAAAGATTCGCAGAGATTGTTTTCCCTCAATTCATTCCATTCATTTTTTTTTTTCTCTTATTTTGGCTAATTATTCATTTATCCCATTACCATAAAAGGTGCTAGGTTTGCTAATACACTGGGGGAGAACGTGCGATCTTTGGTCTGAAGATGCGACGGGGACTTTGTTAGAAACAGTTTTATTAAAATAATGCCTTAATTCCAAGAGATTTGGAAATTCTGATGTCAAAGTCTGAATTAATTGCCAGAAAGGGAAACCTTTTTGTTGTCCTGTTTAATATGCTCCTGCTTGACAGGGGCCTTAAAGCTGGTGTGTTCAAAAACTGAGTCCAGTGGGTTGAATGGATTCTGATCCTCTCAAGGTGGTTCTGATGAGGCAGTATCCAAGAGCACTTAGGTCAGAGTTAATGCTCGTTTACTTGTTGTTGTTGTTGTTGTTGTTGTTGTTGTTTTCCTTCAATTACTGCTTGACTCCTCTAAACATGATCTGTGGTTATTTCAGAAATCACCAATTCCTTACCATCAAAAATTGAACCAGATTTCTGAGAGCAAATTTAACCTGTATTTGAGAAATATCATAGTTGCTCAAAGTGTCTTAGACTGCGTTGGTTTTCCTTGATGCAATGCTTTTAATTTCTCACGCTTGTTTTTAATAAAAACAAAAAGTGAACTGAGAGGGGACGCTATCATAACATGCCTTAATCATGGGGAAAGGTAAAAACATACAAGAGATAGGAGAAAAATTATATTGCATGGCAGGAAAAAACCCCACCCAAATGCACATTGAATTTGGAGCCCTTCAATACTTTACTGCATGCAAACTTTACTCTTTACTCTTCATTGCTAAAGAAACTTGTTTTAGTTGCCCAACTGAGAAGGATTTGTTTTGCGTACATTTGTGGAGATGGCTAATTTCAGCCACATTAAAAGAACACATTTTTACATGTATACATTTATACATATTTATTTAAAATTACTCTTTTTTTTCCTGTAGGAATGACTTTTGTTGTAAACTGTCTTGCTGAGTAGCCTGTGTTTCTATATAATGAAGTACCACTGGAGAGAAAAGTCACTTGTGGCAGGTAGCAAAGAAATTTCAATAAAGTAAACTCTTAGTATTATCAAAATTATACATTTGGGGCTGTTAGCATGGCCTAGAAAAAGATGAGGACAGGCTCATCTCATTAAAAGAGAAGAAATAGTGGAATTAGCTTGAATCTAATTACAAGCCACACTATCTAATGTAAAAACATGACTGTTTTTTCACTCCCATTCATTTTGACTAGTAATTAGTTTTGGCCTCTAAAATGCCACCCTTTAATCATCCAAACACAGATGTGATTTGCCGTGCAATTTAATCTTGCTTTAATGAAGAACTAATGGACGCATCGCAAATTACTTTCCCTGTTGGAGAAAAATTCTATTTCCTGCTTTTCAAAAGATCAAGAGTATCTTGTGATAATAGCCCAAGCGGCCCTGGCAGCCTCACCGCACAGAGCAAACAAGCTCTTTTACTCAACTCCCAATTCAATGGAGAAAAAGAGGCTACAATTAGCAACAAAGCAGGGGAAACGCAGCATTACAGCCGAATCACTTTCTGTAGCTCAACCCCCAGCAACCACTGGCTTGTTAGAGCCAGGTCTAAAGTGTCAGGCACGAACAATGCGCTGTGATAAATTACTCTCTTCAAACAGCTGCACTGCTAATTTTCAATTATACACACAAATGGCTCTCAGATTGGAAGAAAATGGAGTGCATGGGGAGAACAGTAGTAGATTTCTATGTTTGTTTGGTAGTGAGTATGGAGGCGGGAGAATGACATCTTGAAAAGAAAGCCATAGTGAGGAGTCAGTGTTTGAACTTCAGAAGATGATCCATGCGAAATCTTAGGGAGACCTGTGGTTTCCCATTTTGCTCTGGGCTCTGGAAGGTGTGAAATTTCGAGTTACTCTCCTCCGTGGGTTTGTTTGTTTTGACCCATCACTAACTTATAATGAAAATTTGCTACTGACCTTGCTGCTGCTCTGATTTGGTGAGGAATCCCAAAGCCTCCGTTCCCTGGATACCTTTCCTTACCATTGTTGTACAAATCCTTGCAGACGCTTCCATCTCCTTTCCTACTTCCCACCAATCTCATTGTACTTCACCCCTTTACTCTTTTTACTCCCATCAGCTACAGTCCTTAAAACCAGAGTTCAGTGCTTTATGCCTAGACTCTGAAGACACATCTCCTCCACCCAAATAAATTCACCTCTTAGGGGAAGGAAAACTTTCTCAGGGTTTTTTTTGGTGAACAAGATTTTGCCAGCAGGATACTCAGGTTTTGCCCTCAAATGAAAACAGGTGTCACGACATACTCCTTAATTTTTGGCTCAGAGATGTGAAGTGTAAATTAACACACATTATTATTCTGTTTTCTTTACCCATGTGTTTTCCTTGTGTCCTAAGTGCCAGATTATTTTTTAGTTAATTTCAAAATTAGAGTTCAGGGAGGTACATGTTGCTGGACCATCTCTTATTCTTTCAGGAAGAGAGAATGGTGGACCTATACCCAAACCTGCCCCACCCGGGACCACTGGCATGTACCTTTGTGGAACAAGTGCTCCCCTTGCCCCATCCTATTTGATCAACTGTGGCTATTTCTCAAGAAACAAAAGGCAAGCGTTGGCTTTTTCATAGAAAGACACTTGCTAAAGATCTGAATGGTGGCACAAATTTACTTTCTTATAGACAACAGAAAGACTGTTCTTGATTAATCTGTTTCTGTCTTATTCCAAGCAGGAGGCTATAGGCACAAGTGCCTTTAGCTCACTTTTTTGGAAATGGATTTGTGACCACGGGAGCTGCTCTGTTGTCTTGAGGCAAGGATGTTGTTGTTGTTGTTACTGCATTTTTCACCTTGAAGATGTCATAAATCCCTTGCTGCTATCAGCATCAGTTCATTGTGTTCAGTGACAATGATGCACTGAGTTTTGGGTAACAGTTGGGTAACAGTCTGGGTAGGCAGGCCCCTATCTTACTGTGCTGATTTAAGCCCAGGCTTCCTTTGACTTTAGTAGCTGGAAATAAGGCAACAAATGGTCTCATCTGTTTAAGGGCCACAAATCAACAAGACATAATAATTTGGCCAGAAGAGGATAATGGCTATTAACTGTTCTGATTTCTAACTATTTTCTAGAAGATTAAATGTAATATAAATTAATGTTCAAAGGGGCCTCCAGAATCGATTTTGTTTTATTTTTTTAATGTTTATTAATTTTTTTTTTGAGAGGGAGCAAGAGAGAGAGAGCAGGGGAGGGATAGAGAAAGAGAGAGAGAGAGAGAGAGAGAGAGAGAATCCCAAGCAGACTCTGTGCTGTCAGTGCAGAGTCTGATGTGGGGCTTCATCTCACGAACCATGAGGTCATGGCCTGAGCCTATATTAAGAATCACTTAACGGACTAAGCCACCCAGGTGCCCCCTGGAATTTGTGTTAAAAAGAACAACCATTTTATGTATGTATGTATGAACAACCATTTTATTTGTTTATTTATTTATTTATATTTTTTTAATGTTTAGTTTTGAGACAGAGAGAGACAGCGCATGAATAGGGGAGGAGCAGAGAGAGAGAGAGGGAGACACAGAATCGGAAGCAGGCTCCAGGCTCTGAGCTGTCAGCACAGAGCCTGATGCGGGGCTCGAACTCACGGACCATGAGATTGTGACCTGAGCCGAAGTCGGACGCTTAACTGACTGAGCCACCCAGGCGCCCCTGAAAAACCATTTTAGAAGGGAGGGTAGGGTAACCACTTCTGGAGTGTTCCTCAGCAAGGAAAGACTGTAAGCATTATATGTTTGAATTAGGAATATTACCATTCAGAGAAGACTATTGGAAAATTTGAAATGCCAGTTATTAAAAGTTACTTTTCTTGATGCAGTTGGGGAAGACTACTGGGAGGTGGGGGATGGTTGTAATAGTGAGTGGAAATGCGGTACTTTTTTTTTTTTTTTTTTTTTTTGCTGAAGTGGGATTTTATTCCTTCTACTTTATAATCGTTACAGAAATTTAAACCTCAAACCATTTCAGCCCAAGCTTATACTAAGCTTGTTAGTGGTTTCTGATGCTGTGGACGATAATGCTGCAGCATTACCATAAATCAGCAGAATTAACTATGATCTTCAGAAGCATGCTTGAAAGTGGGTGACAGAAGTCTGCAATTTGGTGCTCTGAATATTATGATAACATTCTATATTAAATGTTCATAATCTACTTAAAGCTGAGCTTCAAGTACATTTTGTATTTGTGCTTTGCCCAATATTAAAAACCTGTAACAATTATTACAATCCATATGAGGCTTCATTATTTGCAAATGAAAAATGTAAAAATATATGGTCACATATGTACCAAGTGGCCTTTTTATTAAATTTTTTAAAGTGTTAATTTGTTTTTAATCTAAATGTGGTTACTGCTTTGTCCATTTAAGAGTTGGCTTAAAATTGTATCTTTATCACATTACCATTCACAAGGAAAATCGTATATAGATTCAAATGCATTTTGGATATTATATTGTAAACTTCTAAAATATGTTATTCACTCTGCCTTTTGCATCAGATGTCAGTTTTTATATAATCTTATGCCTTGAAAGGGTCCATATTGGACCCAAAGTCCCAGAAGCTAACACTCTACTTTGAAATAAACAATAATTAAGGTCTGTAATATGTTTTTTATACACCCCCCTCCCCACCTCTACTGCGATGACATACTCTCTGACTTGGTCCCCAAATGACCCATTTGTGAGCAAATTGAGGTTTCTTTATTGCCCTTGTTATTCTGTGTTACATTGCACATATACCAAAGCCTATTCCTCAGTGCTCTAGAGGTGAGATGAAAACATCTAGGCAAGTCATTCTTAGCAGGTGGGTAGAAAGTGAATTTTTTTACAGTGTTGAAAAAATACGATTGTTCATTGCTTAAACTGAAACCATCACCCCACTGGTTAAGCTTACTTCTAAATAGCACCTCCAACAAAGGTTACATAGCACAATTGGTTGGCTAATTCAACAGGCAAGCAAGTTAGATACACCAAGCATTTTAAATATGTAATCTATTGGCCTAAAATGAGGATCAAATGATGCAAAATGTAAACTCAACTTTATTTTCCCACTGGTTTTGTGCAAGTGTGAGGAAATTAGAATTTTGACAGTATTTTTCATTTACAATGGTTATAGAGAAAAGCTCATCTAAACCAGATCCTAAATGGGATTAAATGTGATCTATTTTAAATGGATCATCTTATAAAAACCTCATAAATTTCTAACACTCAAATGCTTTCAGAGAAGCTCTGCGTCTTAGGTCTTGATAGGGTATGCGGGAGGACTGAGTCCTGGAGATTCTGCAGGGCACAGTGCTTTCCTCAGCGCCCTCGTTCCCCGCCACCACAGCCAGCAGTTGCCAGCAGCCCTCCCTCTCAATGTCTCTGTGCCCATATTTCATCCATAAAAAGAACATCAAGAGAAAAGATCCACAAAATCACTTTGAAAGGAGAAACTGCTATGTGTGTGCAAGAGATACAACAGAATAACAATGATAAAAATCACAATTTACTGGATACCTACTAAGTGCTGCAGTATTTAAATGCTTTACGCACATTTTTCAAACTCTTACAAACAGCAGACAAGGTAGGCATTTTAACTTTTATTTTATAGATGAGGAAATTGAGTCTCCAAAGAAGTTAGCTTACCATGACCAACAATTTGAAACCAGGGGACTGATTCTAAGGCTCATAATTTAAATCTCTGGACTACTCTGGCTCTAATTATTTAAATATATCTGTATCATCATCATTTTAAAATATGTGTTAAAATGAATGCTCTAAATTACATGGTCAATGTGTTATCACTTGTGAAAACTAGGATTTTGGTGAATTTCTTTTCCAAGGGAACCAGATTTGAAAGGCATTTATCTTTTGACCATATTATTGGGAAAACAAGGAAATGTTGGGGTTGCCGAGGGGTTGGGGTTCTCAGAACACTCAGTCTGGGACATAATGACTTTGGTATAAAGATGTAGTGGTTGAATTTGCTACTTTAAGTAGCTTCAAACTGAGACTTTCTTTTCTTTTTCTTGGCATGATATGCATTAATGATGTTTTCATCAAAAGTAGCATTATTTTCCCCATGAGTCTAGCAAAGTTACAAGAATAAATGGGCATGTAAGGTATACATGGGCCCCTTGGCATCACTGTTTATAATACTACAAAAAATTTAGGAAGAGAACTATGTTTAGAGACTTGCCTTGTCAGTAGCAAAAGAAGATGATATGCTAGTCAAGATATGCTAATACACAGAGGGGTTTTAATTCAAGAATAGACCAAGGAATCAGTGGGACAGAACATAAACATAAGATCAATGTATACATAGGGATGTAGTTATAATAAAAGCACATTTCAAATCAGTGGAATAGATGAACTCTTCAATCCATGTGTTGAGATAATTGGTTGCCAATTTGAAAAAAAACCCCGTCAATTATACCCCTACTGTTTACAAAAAAGTCCAGAGGAAGTAATAATATAACAAGCAGGTAAACATACAACAAAGCCAACAAAATAATACAGCCAGAAAAATCCTAGAAGAAAATATAGGAGAATTTTTTTTTTAACATTAGGGAAAAATGTTTCTTTAATTTGATTTTTTAAATCTTTATTTATTTTTGAGAGAGAGAGAGAGAGACCGAGTGCGAGTGGGGGAGGAACAGAGAGTGAGGGAGACACAAAATCCTAAGCAGGCTGCAGGCTCTCTGAGCTGTCGACACAGAGCCTGACTCAGGGCTCAAACCCACGAGCCATATGAGTTCCTGACCTGAGCCCAAGTCAGATGCTTAACCTAACTGACTGAGCTACCCGGGTGCCCTAGGGGAAAACATTTCTAAGCAAACCACAAAACTGCTAAGTCATAAATGAAAAGAAGTGACAAGTTTAACTACAAAATGAAAATCTTTTCTATAGCTAAAGAAAGACCCATTAAAAAATACTAAGACAAGTAAAGGCTGGAAGAAAATATCTGTGATATATGCAATATTCAAAGACGTTATATCTACAATATGTAAAGTTCTCCTAAAAATCCAACAAGAAAAAGAAAAATATTCCAATGGAAAATTGAACAAAGGATATGGAGAGGCAATTAATTCCTGGAAGATGAAATACAACTAAGTAGTAAACACAGATGCATAATTTCACTAGCATTCAGGGAAATGCAAATGAGAACAAGTTATCTTTTTATCCATTAAAGTAGCACAAATTTAAAAGCGTACTCATATCCAGTGTTAGGATATAAAGAGCACACTCATACTGTGGTAGAATGTGAGTTGATACAATGCCCATCAAAATTAAAAATACCTAAACTAGGGGCGCCTGGGTGGCGCAGTCGGTTAAGCGTCCGACTTCAGCCAGGTCACGATCTCGCGGTCCGGGAGTTCGAGCCCCGCGTCGGGCTCTGGGCTGATGGCTCAGAGTCTGGAGCCTGTTTCCGATTCTGTGTCTCCCTCTCTCTCTGCCCCTCGCCCATTCATGCTCTGTCTCTCTCTGTCCCAAAAATAAATAAACGTTGAAAAAAAATTAAAAAAAAATACCTAAACTACCTGATCCAAACAGTCTACTACTAAAAATAATCCTATAGAAATATTTTGCACATTTGCTCAAAGATACACGTACAAAGGTGTTCATGATAACATTTCTTGCAGTGACAGAAAATTGGAAACATATTAAGAGTTTATCAACATTAGGATAATAAATATGGTACAACCACATGTGGAATGTTATACACCCATTAAAAAGAATGAAATATAGCTATAGATCAAAATAAGGCCATTGATTAATGAAAAAAGACAAATCTCAGAATATGTGTGCTGTAATCCTTTCTATGTTATCTATATGTATATGTGTAGTACATAGAAAAATTCTGGAAATTGTTAATATGGGAGGTAAAGCAAGACTAAAATTGGCAAGTTGCAAAGTGTGTGTGTATGAAGGTTTTACTCACTATACTTGTGTATTGTTTGAAAAAAAATTTTACAATGGTCTTGCTTTTTTATTTTATTTTTTGCAGTGAAAGTAATAGTAATAAGAAACCCAACCATGTAAACAAAGCATATTATGGGGAAGACAAAAGTTCTTATTAACATATCCTTGCATATTTTCTAGTTGCTAACCCTTTCCACAGTTTAGCACTGAGTTAAGAGAAAGAACTTTTGGGGCGCCTGGGTGGCTCAGTCGGTTAAGCGTCCGACTTCGGCTCAGGTCATGATCTCACGGTCCGTGAGTTTGAGCCCCGCGTCAGGCTCTGTGCTGACAGCTCAGAGCCTGGAGCCTGTTTCAGATTCTGTGTCTCCCTCTCTCTCTGCCCCTCCCCTGTTCATGCTCTGTCTCTCTCTGTCTCAAAAATAAATAAACGTTAAAAAAAAAAAATTTAAGAGAACGAACTTTTGAGTCAGATATGTGCGGATTAAAGTTCCAGTGGAAAGTTGCTGAAACTTTGGAGGACTCAGTTTCTGCATCTGGAAAATGGGGATGGTGGTTCTTATCTTACAAGATTGTTGTGAGGGTTTATGAGGTAATGAACCTCAATTGCAGAGCTTGCAGTCTAGCCCAGAGTCAGAATAGATTAATGGTGGCTCTATTTTTATAACTTTACAACAACTCTGTGATGTGGGAAGACATATTTAAACTCTAATTTTTTTTACAGATGGAGATATTGAGGCTCAGACAGGTTAAATGGCCTTTTCAAGATCAGACAGAATCTGGGACTAGAATCTGGATCTAATTATTATTATTTTGGCTTCTGGTTCTTTTTCTTGGAAGCTGAAGAAATTGAAGGTTGGATAATTTTTACTCTAAAAATTACCAATTTTTTGCTATATTTTAGAAACTACTGTCACCTGTGAAATGTTAAAAAAAAAAAAAAGAAAACTAATTTGCAGTGGGACTTGGCATTACAGGAACCCAGTAGCTCTACATAATTTTTTATGAATTGCCTGGCTTCTAGTGTAGAAATATCTGTCATTACTGGGGCACTAGGGCAATGAAAAGGGCAGATGTCTGTTCCTTCCTTCATCTGATTCAAATAATCTCTCCTTCCAGACTCCCATCTCACCCCAAGTAGCCTGCCCATTCTTGAAACTCAACTTTCCCTTTTAGTTGATAGGATCATCTTGTCTCCCGCTTGCTCCTCTGTCACCCTGATTCCTCTTTTGTAACTTTGGTGCAGTGCCTGCTACCCATGTTCATTGAATGATGAATGGTTATGGAGTTTCACATGATCTTTTTTTTCCCTAGTTCATTAAGGAGACAGAATGTTTAGTGCTACAGATTTCAGTTCAATATAAGGAAGAAATATCTAGCAATGGGACAGGTTGTCTGGAAAGGTTTGAGGATCATCTGTCAAGGATGTCTGCAATGAGTAGGAAGCTACAAGATAATATATACAATCTCTCCTTGACTCTGGGACTCCAGAATTTTAAAATAAGTGTTGAGAATTTGTTTTTGTTTTTGTTTTGTTTTTGTATCAGATACTTGAATCCTGAGGTTAGGTAAAGATAATAATTTTTTTAAATTTTTTCTTCATAGAACTCAAAACCTAGAATTAATGGGTTGGCAGACATGGGAAAAACATAATCTTAAGGAATCAGTCTTAGGACTGGAGGTTGGTGGGAAGCTTAGAGTCTGGCCAAGCAGGGCATGAAGGACCTGGGAAATTGACATGTCTTTTGGGGTGTGCTTTCTTGGAGGAAACCGAGCTGGATGCAAGAGGATATCCAGAGACATCAGTAGGTGGTGTCTGGTTAGATAGCAACATTAAATGGTAGAGTTAAGAGAAAGGTGTTCTCAAAGATCAACAGAGAATCCTACACTAGGAACCATGTGGAGATTCAGGAAGAAGTCTGAGGCAAAAGTGGAAGAAGGTGGCTAGACCTCCATCTTCAGACTGGAATTCAGGGACAGATCTCCAAAGCCACAGGTGACTGGGGAGAATCAAGTAGGTGTCAAGGTAAGAACACAGTGCAGAGCATGGAAGTCACTACTCAGTTCAAGGGATAAGGTAACATGCCTGGTCAAGATAGAAATCTAGTTACTAGAAATGGAGCTCAAGGTCAGAACACAAAACACCAAAGACAATGACATAGGATTTTTAAGTTACTCCTACATAAACCAACATTAGGATGAGTTCTAAAATAGCCTCTCTTGTCCCCAAACAGCCAGGAAGCATGTAAGGAACTGTTTTTACAGTTAATAGCCAAGTGGGACATTATAGTGGTAAAATAAACTAATATAGAGGCCATTTAAAAAGAAATGAAAAGATATGCAATATATCACTTTATTAA
Source organism: Herpailurus yagouaroundi (assembly GCF_014898765.1). Classification (NCBI taxonomy): domain Eukaryota; kingdom Metazoa; phylum Chordata; class Mammalia; order Carnivora; family Felidae; genus Herpailurus; species Herpailurus yagouaroundi. The sequence continues at coordinate 73,097,289 of NW_024412400.1, read as the reverse complement.
AAATGCTTTCCTCATATCTCCCACCCCCCATTTTGTTTATTAGGAATGTTTTTGCAGGTGAAATTTCATTTAGTTTTACATTAAGAAAATTGAAAGAAGCAGTAGCATTTCTTCTGTTATTTTTTTTACAGTAATTATTTTCAACTTTTTTTTTACTACAAACTACTTTTTTAAATGGTAGAATTATTTGCTCAAAAATTATGCTTATGTAGCAGATATGGTGTATATATCCAATGGAATACTACTCAACCATTAAAAAAGGACTGAAATTTTGCCATTTCCAACAACATGATGGACCTTGGGGGTATTAAGTAAAAGTAAATAGAAGGAGAAAGACAAAAACAGTACAATTTCACTCATGTGGAATCTAAAAAACAAATAAAAGCCCATATATAGACACATACCAGAAGGGAAGAGGGTTAGCGGGTGGGCAAAATGGGCAAAGGGGGTCAAATATATGGTGATGGATAGTAACTAGACTTTTGGAGGTGATCACTTTGTAATGAATAAAGAGGTAGAATTATGAAGTTGTATACCTCAAAATTATATACCAATCCTACTCAGTAAAAAAAAAAAAAGTACGCATAGCCTAAACAAGTAAGCAAACAAAAAATTATGCTATGCAGCTGGAGAAAAAAATGACCTGTTGGTTGTTAATAGTCACAAAATTACCACTTAGCATTATGCAGTTTTTATGAGCCATCATCTATTTTGAGTAAATATTCCTGTGATCTGGACCTAACAATACTCTTTTCACAAAAAGGCCAACTAATCAGGTTACTCTGATCAGCACAGAAAATAAAATCAGGATCTTTGGGCCTTGCCTTTGGCTGTGGGTCAAATGAAAACACTGGGTCTCTAATGAAAACATTTTAGAAGACCAGAGATGGTATGAGTTTTCTTTCGGTTGACCACCGTAAGGCTTCAAGGACTTCCTTCCCCTATGAAGACAGTTTTCTTCAAGACTGTGGTCCAGACAGACACTCCAGGAAGCCAGCAGGTAGCACACAAGTTTTATGAGGGCTTTGATTTGCATGAAGTCTCCTGCACACTTCTGAGCAAAGGACGACAGGAGGGGGAGATTTTCCATGAGGAGATTCGTTGAGTTTTTGTGCCAATTGAAGACTATGAATTAATGCTTTTCTGATATTCCTAAAATTAAAACCCCATGAACTAACCATTTCAGGGTATTAAGCTTTGCTTCAAAATGCATTCTCCACAGATGAATCAAAGGGCCTAATGCATTTGCTATTTGGAAATAATAAAGCATGAAATGGGGTGCAGGACTTATATATTTACATAAGAAGAAAGAGCTGGAAAAGTTTAGGAAAAACAACAACAGAGGAAGGTGCCAATGTGAGACTTGCTCTGAAAAAGCAGACGTGTAAACCGCTCCTCTTCAAACTGCCACCAGGTTTATGACAATTGAGATGCAGAAAGGATTTCGGAGGTGTCCCCTCTTCCTTGGGTTCCCTACAACTTCCTCTAGATTTTGGCATTTCCCTTGCCTTGCTGTGTACTCCCAAAGGTCAAAGAGAAACAAAGGAAAAGAAAAACATTTTTTTCCCCAAATTTTCAGTGTTGGTCAAGAATCACAATTAGGAAAATAATATTTAGAATGGAAGAGAAAAGGTCAGGTATAGGAACTATAGGAATACCAGAGACCTAATTTTTACCTTAAAATCAAGTCAATTCAGACATTGCATTTTGTGTAAGAAAAAGTTGTCTAAATCACATGTAAATGTGTACAGCCTCTTTGCAATCTCCTATACCACCTTGTGGCCCTCAAGGTAATTCCATTGAAGACTCGTGGAGTCACATAGTGTTGTAGCTATGCATTGAATATCCTGTTAAGGTAACTAGGATTTTTGTTGTTGCTGTTAAACAAAGATATCATTACAGCATCTTTTAAAATTTTATTTACTCACAGCAAAACAAATTCACATCCAGAGTCCTGCTTTACAGTCCCTAGGCAAACAGAGGCTGTGTCAGTTAGCATTGAATTTGACTGCATGTGATGTCCAGTCCAAAGTTACAGAGACTTAAACAGGATTAAAAGTTTACTTTTCTTTCAAGTGGAATTAATGTGGAGGTAATGAGTCCAGGGCTGATGTGGTAACTCCATGGTCATCAAGGAGCTCAACTCTTTTGTTCTTGCTGCTTTGCCATTCTGAGTTTATCTCATGTCCAGAAACAGAAGTTCTTGCTCCAGTCATCATGTTTGTATTTCAGCAAAGGAAGGAAGCGAGGGAGGAAGGAGGGATGAGAGAAGGAAGGAAGGGTGAGAGAAGGAAGGGAAGGAGGGAGGAAGGAAGGAGGGATGAGAGAAGGAAGGAAGGAAGAGTGAAAGAAGGAAGGAAGGAGGGAGGGAGTATAGAAGATGGAAGGTAAAGGAGATTACCAGAAGCTGCCACAAAGCTCTTCTAGTGTATTTCTAAACCCATTGCTTAATTTAATGGCTATAGCTAGCTGCAAGGAAGGCTGGGACTGTATTCTTTATTCTGGGCAGTAAAGTGCTGGTGTTTTATTAGTCAGGAAGAAGGTGAGAATGAATTTCAGAGTAGATGGCCACCAGTCTGTGTTTGCATGCCAGCTAGATTCTTATTCTAATATCCAGTCTTCGTTCTGTTTATTTCTTCACTTTTAACCAAGTTTCTCCTGGATGCAAGTACAGAGCACCAAAACGCCAGTTATATTATGCAATGCCTATAATAATAATTGGGAAGACAAGAGGTAGAGATGGTTTCTGAGAAACAAAAAACAAGGAGGAAAGGCCCTTTTCAACTTTTTCTCTCTTGCCCCCCTCCACACAAACTTGTATTACAGCTATTTTTTTTTCTTACTACTTTGCCAAAGCACCTCACTATATAGTTGAAAATGTTTCCTATGATCTGGAGAAGAGAAGGATGACCATTACTTGGCTTTTTCGGACTTAATGGCAGATTATTTGACAGATAGGTCAGCTGGTTTGTCTAGGGAATTAGTGTAGAAGAAAATATATAAGGGCCATCAATTAGAGAGATGCAAAATCGTTTTTTGTTTTTGTTTTTTTTTTAAATCACTGTTAGCTGAAGGAAGTCAAAGCCTTGAGTTTTCTTTGGTAATTTCAAATACTGTCATTATATATCTTTTGCTCTCAAGTTTTTGCCAACCATGATAACCAGTAAAAATGGTGAGTTTTACCTATAACATCAACATGTGTTCAGTGTTAGAAATTCATTCGTTATCTATTTCATCTTCAGGGTATGAGTTGCCTTAATTAGGTGAAGTTATCTGGTAACATTCAAAGACAATGTAGGATGAAGACTTGATTATGCTGGCCTTGAGAATAAAATGATGTGAGTTAAGACCAAAATAATGTGGAATACCTGGGTAGCTCAGTCGATTAAGCATCTGACTTTTGCTCAGGTCATGATCCCACAGTTCAGTTCATTAGTTTGAGCTCAGTGAGGCTCTTGCCCTGACAGAGCGGAGCCTGCTTTGGATTCTCTGCCTCCTTTGGATTTTCTGTCTCCCTCTCTGTCTTTCTGCCCCTCCTCTATTCGTGCTGATTTGCACTCTCTCGCTCGCTCGCTCGCTCTCTCTCTCACACACACACACAAATAAATAAACATTAAAAAAAACAAAAATTAAAAAAACATGTGTTGATTAGATGATAGTGGTACAATATGGTAAAAATAACATATACTAGAACTGTGTTTCTTAAACTTGAGTGTGTACGATAACTGAGGGGTTTGTTAAAAATATGTGTTCCTGGTCCAGCCCCCAAACCCAGGTTTATCCCATCTGGGATAGGGCCTAGGAATCCAAATTTTTGACAAGCATTTTAGGACCAAACTTTAAGAAATACTGACCTACACATTCTGGTAGCATGAGGACATTGATAGAACATGAGGTTTAATATGTTAAGAACTGGATTTGGCTCATCTTCCCCATTTACTAATTCTGGGAGCTTGGGCAAGCTACTTAACCTCTAAACTCAGTTTCCTCATTTTTAAAGTGGGTAAATATATAACTACCTTATAGGATTGTTTTTCAGATTAACTGGAAAAAGACAGGTAAAAGCATACTGTACATTGCTTGGTGCATAATAAACACATAAAAAAGTTCCTCCATCATGGCATAACCTGTTGTGCTCCATAGAGACTATCTACTTGAAAGCTCCATCACTAAGCACCCAAAATTCCTACCAAACAATCAGGCCTTTGGGTTAAAACATTGTCTTTAGAAAACACCTGTTGTTTCAAAATAAGTCACTTGGAACTGCTAACCCTTATCTGTTGCTTCCTGGGGTTTGTTGTGTGGAACAGGAGTCCCATGAGACATTTAAGAAGGGGTATAAAAATGTGTTTTTTGGTCAAATAATTTTGGAAAATATAGGATTAAATGGAATCAATAAAGTTTCTTTAGTATAAGACTGCTCTGAGCCTTTAAAACGTTAATGTACAATTTGAGTTTATAAGGGAGTTTTTGTATAAACAACTTCCAAATTTAATGGGAAAATCCCTTTTAATGAAACTTAATCAGGGTATTTGGGTCTACAGAACACACCTGAGAAACACAATGACATATTTCCACACTCTGAAATTTTAGATTTGCTAGCCGAGACCAGTAAGTCATGAGAGACACTAGCATGGTGATTTAGGGGAGAGGGAATAGAAAAAAAGCATGGGACGTGGGATCTCGCCTGAGAGGGCAGATCCAAGTGAAGAGCTCCCAGCAGCCAAGGACATCATGGGGATTCCAGGGGTCCTGGAGGCCCTAAGTTAGAAGGATTCAAAGTTAAAATACCTTAGTCACAGTTTAATACTGCTTGGCTGGGGGAACAAGTTCCCCACTTGCTTTCTCGGTTCTAATTTTTACTATTATAGTTTCTGATCTGCCTAATTGAGGTCACCCAGGTACTCACAATGAAAGTTCATTCCTCTTCTCTTCCACCAAAAAAAGCAAAACTCTTATTGGATATTTAACATATGTCAGACATTGGACTTGGAACTAAGATTCAAAAGATGAACAAGTTATTTATGTTCTTTAAATTTTTTTTTAAATGTTTTACTTATTTTTGAAGGAGAGAGAGAGACAGAGATTATGAATGAGTGGGGGAGGGGGAAGAGAGAGAGGGAGATGCAGAATCTGAAGCAGGCTCCAGTTTCTGAGCTGTCAGCACAGAGCCGGACTCGGGTCTCAAACTCACAAGCCGCGAGTTCATGACCTGAGCCGAAGTTGGATGCTTAACCAACTGAGCCACCCAGATGCCTCTATTATTTATGTTCTTCAACACCATCTAGTAAGAGAGAAGTATAGGTAAATAGATGATTAAGATTGTGTGGTAATGTCAATTAAGTTACATATACCACTTACAGTGAATGAGGGACAGTGTTTCAGGAATTGGGGGTATCAGGAATATTTCAGGTATAAAGTTATGGTTTAGCTATTTCTTGAGGGAATTAAGGGTTGCCTGAAATGCAAAGGCTTAGAAAAACTAAGGATAATAAATTTCTAGAGGACAGATTTTTATCTGGAAGCAAAGGAGCTCTCATATTTAATAGGAGCACATAGCCCTTTTATGTCATAAAGGATTGGAGGTAAATTCTTAAAACAATGATGCTAAATCCACCCTATAATTAAGAGCTATTTTTCATTCATGACACAGTGATATTTATGAAAAAAAGTCAGCACTTAATAGGCTACAGATAGAGGAACCTAATGGACTGGGTGGTCATCCTGATGGATTTTCCTCTCAGATGGGCTTTCTTGGAAACCCCCATGGTCACTGCTGAGTCTTGTTTTTATCATCTGTGCTCTTTGCTTAGACTAGTTCTTGGATCAGATTACCAATCTATTTTCATCTGAAATTAACTTGTGCTCCAAGGGGGAAATTCAAGCCTCAAACATAACCAGTGTGAAACTATCCCTGACTATTGGTGACTGATCCATAGTACCATCTTTTTCTGAATTTATGGTCTAAAAAGAACATGAGACACACAACTCATTTGCTAGAGTTACCTCTTATATGGGATGATTCCTGAAAATTTCTTAAATTGCCATTTAAATTGATAGGGTCTGAGCACTCTGAAGTTAAAAAAACAAGAATTGACCAATTTTGTTTTTCTCCTCTCTTCCTTGAAGCAGTGGTATTCAAGGTTTCAATTTAACTATAGAATGACAAACAGAGAAAATAGGAATTTCTCCCTAAGCAGGAACACTATATGAAATGTGAGGTTTAGGGACATGTCTAATATCTCTTTTTATTTTTCCTGGTTTCTTGTATGGTTCCTTGTTGGTTTGTTGGTTAGTTTGGGGAGAGAAGTACTATAGGCTCTTAGAATTAGAACCATGAAGCTACTTTCCTGAACAAAAATGGCTTACTGTGAAGGTAGCCAGAGAAGCCATCTCTCTGCCTCAAAGTAAGTATCTCTGATAAACACCTACCTTTTTTTGCAACACTCTATGTATTTAAATATTTTTTTAAAAACCTGGAATTTTGGGGCACCTGGGTGGCGCAGTCGGTTAAGCGTCCGACTTCAGCCAGGTCACGATCTCGCGGTCCGTGAATTCGAGCCCCGCGTCAGGCTCTGGGCTGATGGCTCAGAGCCTGGAGCCTGTTTCCGATTCTGTGTCTCCCTCTCTCTCTGCCCCTCCCCCGTTCATGCTCTGTCTCTCTCTGTCCCAAAAATAAAAAATAAACGTTAAAAAAAAAATTAAAAAAAAAACAAACCTGGAATTTTATGAAATAAAGCTGTTTTCTCTTAATTTTCAGGGAACAGGAGTTTTAAAATATGCATAGGGAAAGCAGAGATAAATGTCCATAAACCTATTAATTATTTAAGTTCTGATAGGGGAACAAAACCGTGCGATTAAAGAAATAAGAATGTTACAAGCCACTAATGTATATGCCTCCAGTACTTTTCAACAAAATGTAAAAGAGAAAAATAGAACACTGTCTCCTTCATAACTGCTTTTGCTTTAGGCAAAACTTTGGACATGAGGTCTGCTGCCTTGCTTCTGTGATTTTCTTATTTCAACAATTGCACTAAATTCTGGGTAAATTAATTTTCCCTCAAAGTGAAAGGCTCTTTTAATAATTCCTTGAATGTTCACATCATTGTCATTAATGGGCTTTGTTCTGTTCGCTGTAGGATAACTTCTTTATATACTTGTCTTTTCAAATGCTTGCTTTCCATGAATAGACATCATAGTCACTTGAAAAATCTCCTGTAAATATGAATTTTTTTCAATATTATCAACCATTGTCTCATAATTTTCTTTTATAACTCTGACTTGGAATTACAGAAACCCTGGTCATGAATACCAGGTCAAATTCTATACTTGTAGCTTGAAAAAAGCAGTTTGATAATAAACACAAAGCTTATTGTAGTTAAAAAAAATAATAGTAAAGCATCAATATGGGTTAGGATTCTGAAGAATTTATTTTTTAAGTATCTTTTTGTTCTCATTCTATACTTTGAGGTTTAAACTGAGAATTCAAGATATAAAAATATGAAGAGTTAAGAGTTCAAGGAAATGTCATTTTTGGAGACCATATTCTTGAGGTGGTTGTTGTTGTTTTTTTTTTTTTTTTTTTTTCAAAATTTTTTTTTCAACGTTTATTTATTTTTGGGACAGAGAGAGACAGAGCATGAATGGGGGAGGGGCAGAGAGAGAGGGAGACACAGAATCAGAAACAGGCTCCAGGCTCCGAGCCATCAGCCCAGAGCCTGACGCAGGGCTCGAACTCACGGACCGTGAGATCGTGACCTGGCTGAAGTCGGACGCTTAACCGACTGCGCCACCCAGGCGCCCCGTTGTTTTTGTTTTTAATTGCCAAGAGATGTATTCAGAGTAGAATAGTGTTAGACCTGTAGGGTCCATTGAGTGACACACCTGACTGAGTTCATCCATTGACTCCTCCACCCATTAGCTGTGCAACTTTGGTACATTCATCTATAAGTTGGGGATAATAGCAGCTATTTCAAAGGGATTTTTATGGAAATTAAATGAAGTAACCTATATAAAGGGCTTGGCAGTGTCTTAGAGGTAGCTATTATTTTTATCATCAAGAAAGCTATTGTTGTTGTTATTGTCTGTATCTATTATTTTGGCATTGTATGATATTTGCAGCAAGGAAACCAAATAATTCCAGGAACGAGAATTTAGAAACTTTCTTTTTTGTAGAGCCCCAAAGAACCATATTCAGGGGTTATAGTACTTTCATTTGAGGGGCTCCAGTAAAAATACAACTTTCCAGGAGAGCTATGTGATTAAATTTTATTTTTGTGTCCTCCAAGTGACTGGCTAGCCATGTAGAGCAGGTGAAACCCACACTCTTAGTTTTCAACATAGAACAACACATCATCAGGGGAACTGAGAGTAAACTTACACAACACATACCCAGTTGTGTCAAGAAGCACTTTATTTTTCTACAGGTAAAATTAATGTCTGACTCTAGCTCTCATTCCACTGAGAGACAGGAATTCAGTTTCTACCTAATTCAAGTTTGCGTCTAATCCTGCAGGGTTTACATGGAGCACACTCAGTAAGGGTTTGGGAAGCTTGGCTCAAAGAGCTGGGTGCAGGATTCATTTTCCAATTCATTTTATTTTTCTTATTAAAAAATATTTTTAACATTTATTTTTGAGAGAGAGAGAGAGACAGAGTGCAAGCAGATAGCAAATAGAGGTTGTTTAGACAAGGGGAAGTTAAAGGACAGAGGAGGATACAAAAGAAAATAGTGTTAGAAGGTTAAAATGGATTGGAGAGGCACCTGGGTGACTCAGTTGGTTAAGTGTCCGACTCTTGGTTTGGGCTCAGGTCATCATTTTGCGGGTTCATGAGAGAACCTGGCTATTACTGCAGAGCCTGCTTCAGATTCTGTGTCTCCCTCTCTCTCTGCCCCTCCCCTGCTCATGCTCGCGCTCTCTCTCTCTCTCTCTCTCTCTCTCTCTCTCTCTGTCAAAAATAAACATTAAAAAAAAAATTAACAAGCCTGTGAGTTCTCTGTGTCTCTGTGTGACTATGGACAGTTAGCATTTACCAACATGCATTGGTCTACTTTCTCTTGTTTAAAAAAAAGAAAACTTTAAAACTGGGGTTATAGAAGGTCAGCAAAGGGTGGGTTTGAGATGTTTGGGTGGAGTAAGGGGCATTTTGACAACATGGCTTCTCCTTTGGCATGTTTAATTGTGATGTTTAACAGACATCCTTGCAGTTGAAGATGGCACTTTTAAAATGAAATTCTCTCTTAATGATGACTTGAGACCTGTCACTCAGTGAGAGAATCAGCAGAACCGGTAGGATCTTACTTGGAATTGACATTCTCTGTTGTAATTTTGTTCCTATTTATTTTTAAATTTTCTTTTTGTTTCACTGGAAAGGAAGGATGATGCTCAGTTTTAAATGTTAAAAGTGTATGAGTTGCATTGTTACAATAAAACTGAAGGAGTACAGGGGGGCCTGGGGGGCCCAGTCAGTTGTGTCTGACTTGATTTCCGCTTAGGTCATGATCTCATGGTTTCCTGAGTTGGAGGTCCACATTGGGCTCTGTGCTGATAGTGCAGAGCCTGCTTGGTTGGGTTTCTTTGTCTCCCTCTCTCTCTGACACTCCCCTGCTCATGCTGTCTCTCAAAAATAAATAAATAAACGTAAAAAAAAAAAAAACCCACCTAAGTGTGTACACAAACACACACACACACAGCCGTGAGTTCTAAAGAGCCTGTAATAGTAATCAGAAAATAAGAACTAAGGGGCGCCTGGGTGGCTCAGTCGGTTGAGCATCCGACTTCGGCTGAGGTCATATTCTCACAGTTTGTGGGTTCGAGCCCCGCATCAGGCTCTGTGCTGACAGCTCAGAGCCTGGAGCCTGCTTCCGATTCTGCGTCTCCCTCTCTCTCTGCTCCACCCCCACTCGTGCTCTGTCTCTCTCTCTCTCCTTCAAAAATAAATAAAAACATTAAAAGAAAATTAAAAAAAAAAAGAATTGAATGCATCTGTACTCTGCATTCTTTTTTAAAAACTTTATTTATTTTGGGAGAGTGGGGGGAGGGGCAGAAAGAGGAGAGAGAGAATCTTAAGCAGAGCCAGATGTGGGGCTTGATCCCATAAACTGTGAGGTCATGACTTGAGCCAAAATCAAGAGTTAAGACACTCAACTGCCTGAGCTACCCAGGCACCCTAAGTACTCTGCCTTCTTGTAGGCCATCCCTCCTTCTCTGAATAATGAATAGTTCTGGCCAAGTGAAAAAAAGTCACAAAGTAATATAATATTCTTAGAAGGGAGAGATCTTGTTAATATACCCAAGTTTCATCCTGTTACACCAACCAATCAGTCAATTCAGACTGTGGATGTGGATATTTGTAATGATTAAAAATATAAATCAGTGATACTTCCCTAATATCCTTTGGTTATTTATTCACCATGTAAGATGTGCAAAGAGATGGAGAAAGTGTTTTTTAATCAACCAGTTAGCTAGCAGGTTTGGGGGTAGGAGTGGGATAGGGATTGCACCATATGAGTTATTCTGCACAGTTTAGCTAATGCGAATCATTCTCCATGGCTAAGAGTTTGTGTGCATTGCTATAATCACACTCTTGAAAATGTAACAAGCTCCTATAAGAGAAAGAAGTTGGTAAGTGTAAAACCTGGTATTAAAATAAAGTGGTGGTAATGTTCCTGCCAATATAAAACAATGGCAAAGGCAGCTACCATGCAGGCTGTAGGATATCTAGTGATATAGTGGCTAATTTCATCCCTGATTTGTTCCCTTATGGCAGAGAACTTATTCATAAAACATTTGTTGAGCACAGAGCACTGGACATGAAAAAACAGTAATATACAGACCCCAGTGTGGAACTCGTGGTATGGTGCAGGTGGACCACTCCTGATTACCCTCTCATGCTCCGACTCTTCCAGTTTATATGGATTATGATCAGGGTTAAGACAGTCCTCCCAAACTTTATTTCTAATTAGTTTGAGCTGTTTTGTAACACATAGATTTATTCTCCTTAATGGCAAAGAGTGGTGAAGATGAGCAACTATTGGATATTATAATTGAATGCATTACTTTTCTTTGATAGCTTTGAAATTCAGAGCCAGGTGTAGGAGAAAAGGTGTTTTTCTTCTCAACTCATTTATTCTCTTACCCATTTCTTCTTTTCTTCACTCCCTATCTACCTGCTAGAGCCACAGTGAGAATTATTTTAATTTCTAAAAGGCACTTCTGTGAGGGAGAGAGAGAGAAAAAAATGTTACAGTGGAAATAAACGTTGGAACAGGCAGAGTGCCCTCTATGAAGGACACTGAAGTAGCTAATAGTTCCCCTAAGATATTACCAGTGAAGTGGTCCTATGTGAAAGAAAGGTGGCATGAAAGATCATTGCTTCAGTTATTTTTAATGGATTGCTATTCCCACAAGGATCATGTGGGGAATGGTTCTGATTGGTTGACTGGTGCCATCAGAGGTAGTTTGTTTAGCTGTGTGACTAATGCCACTGTTTTCAAGGTCTGCTCATGGTACTTCAATTAGATGGAAGCTGTGGCAGTTAGAGAAGCTTTCTTGAACTCTTCCCTGAGTTTCAGGAAAGGAAAACTTTTCCATTAACTGTGAAGTTTAGAAAAAAAATCCTATAATGTATTTCTTAACCAGATTAGAAACCAGAACCCTGGTAGGCTTTTGTTTAGCTATTTTGCTGAGGGTGTTCTGCTGAGGCCATGCAAAGAATGAATAATTCACATTGAAAACCTTAGCATTTTACTTAAAAGCCTTATTTTCATTTTTGGAAAATGTGACAGCAAGAATTAGTACTGGCACTTCTGTTTCAATAATGGTGGTGATGTTTAAATGACAACAAACACATAATTGGACTTACATGCACATTTATGGACACAAAAATGTCATTACCTATTTTGGTGGAACATTTTACACTTACTCTATAAACAACAAAAATCAGCTTAAGTTGTTTTCATCTATAAGCAATGAATCAATGTGAGAAACCCTTGTGGCATTCACACTTTGAGAAAAATATTCTTTTTCTAATTCCCTGATCTTGAAAGGATGAAATTGTTTGTTTTAAATAAGATCTTGATAAGTCCTCCTAAAATAAATGTTAACCCATTTTCATAACATTCCTAAAGTTCCTTTGAATATCAATAATTAGACTCCTCCTCAGATTAGAGATAAACTGTAGCAGAATGATTTTTATGCTTCCCTCAGTTTGATTGAGCTGAAATTGTCTGAATAATACAGGGTATGAGATTGAGCATTTTATGGTGAGAACAGAGGAAAGAGATTAGGAAATCGAATGTTGTGGGAAGAATGGGGGAACTCATTAATACTACCGTGGGTACCAATCATTTCACCCATGGAAAACACAAGATAAATAAGTATGCAGTGCAACAAAGTAAAACAACTCTTCTCTCAAGATTACTTAAATACATAAATAACTTAAAAAAGTAAAAATACTTTGCCTTAGTAGAGTGTTTTCCTGGATGTTGCTAACCTTAAACATTACAACATGTGGGGCGCCTGGGTGGCGCAGTCGGTTAAGCGTCCGACTTCAGCCAGGTCACGATCTCGCGGTCCGTGAGTTCGAGCCCCGCATCAGGCTCTGGGCTGATGGCTCAGAGCCTGGAGCCTGTTTCCGATTCTGTGTCTCCCTCTCTCTCTGCTCCTCCCCCGTTCATGCTCTGTCTCTCTCTGTCCCAAAAATAAATAAACGTTGAAAAAAAAAATTTTAAACATTACAACATGCATTCGATTTGAGTGGCCATGAAACATTGATAGGTTTCTTCTAGAGACCCTTTTAGTCCACCTATTAGTTGGGACATATGGGTAAATTCTGAGAGTTAAATACATAAAACAACTAGCTGTAGATATGTTAAGATCGACTGTTCTGTCCTTAACAACTTTAGAGGATGAATCTGTGTTTTCTGTCTTTCAGTGGCTCAATAAGAATGTAGCTGCTGCTGTGTGTTTTATGTGCTCCCTGTTCCTTTCTCAGGTCCAAGTGATGCTCTGTTCTTGCTGTTTGACCAGGTTGCTCCATAACTCAGGAGCCCTCAGTGGTTTTTGTGTCAAATACAACTCACTTCTCTAGCAGATGGTTCAGTACAATTTGTGTTTATCTTGGGTTCTGCCCAGGAATGCAAGCTGTCTCAAATGCAGTCCACAGTGGACCCCTTGCACCTTTGATCCCTGACATCTGGCTTACTGCTCCCTGCTTGGTCACTGAGTGCCTTCATGTTCTTTGTCCTATCAAATCTAACCCCAAGAAAGATTTTAAACTCACAATATGGTTGAAATCAATTATATTGTTTGAAGTGTTATGTCTCTTTGGCATATCTACATTTACTAGCCAACGCAAGTTTTAGATAATAAAATTATTCTTTATTGGTACAATTTTAAGTCTCAAAAGACCTAGGAAAATTTTTTGGAGGAGGGTGGGGGTGCAGGTGAGTCAAGGGGTCTTGTCCAGAACCTTGGAAAATACTCCCAGTCTCTTACTCTGCTTACTTATAAGATTAGTTCTGGTGAGGCATAACTCTCCTTCTCCCAAACCATCTCTCTCTCCCACCTTTATACTGAAGATCAGGGAAACCTCCACTAAGAAGCTTTTCTTGATTAGTTTCACCGTGCCTCAGCCAGCCTGTTTAAATTCTGGCCTCCTCTTCCACTGTTATCAGGCTGTTAAAGACCTCCCACTTTTATAGGCCCTACCCTACATCATATCACTTCAAAATGCACAGACATCCCACATTAACTATATTTATTTTTTTCTATAAAAACAATTTAAAGGATCATAGTACTTTTACATCTAGAATTTTTTAGCTATGTATAACTTGTTTAAGATTGACTGTAATATCTTGGCAATAATTGTATATTTTCAAAAATCTTTGTGATGAGAATATATACCTTTTTTTAAAATGTTTTTTTTTTTTAAATTTATTTTTAAGAAAGAGAGTGTGAATGGGGTGGGACAGAGGGGGGTGGACAGAGGATCTGAGGAGGGCTCTGCACTGAGAGCAGCAAGCCTGATGTGAGTCTCTGACTCATGAACCATGACATCATGAGCTGTGCCAAAGTCAGACGCTCAACCGATTAAGCCACCCAGGTGCCCCGAAAATATACCTTTTTTAATGTAATGAAGTTTTATGAATATTAAATTTCATAGACAATTAAGAATGCATTAGGGTGACAGTTTGTGGAAATATAATTAGCACTTGTTAATTTACTTTAAAAGTTTTTTGGGGGTACCTGGGTGGCTTAGTCGGTTAAGCATCTGACTCGATTTCGATTCAGGTCATGATCTCACAGTCAGATTCCTACTTGGGATTCTCTCTCTCCTTCTCTCTGCCCCTCTCCCACTCAAATAAAAAAAACATTAAAAAAATCTTTAAAGTTTTTTGTATCTTGAACTAAATTTTCTTTTCAGGTTTCAAATATTTTTACAAGTTCACAGAATGCTCATAGGCACTCATTTTACTGATTTCTATGTATTAGGCAGTGTACTGGCAGCTGGAATTAAAAAGCTGAAAAGACAAAGTCCCTGCCCTCAAAGACTTCAAGGTGTGACAAAGATATTTAAGTAAATAATACCCACACAGTGTGGTAAATGTGCTAATAAAAATAGCATTAAGCACACAGATGACTCTGAATAACTCTGCCCAGCCCAGCTCCCAGGGCTTTGAGCATAGCACTGACTGACTTCCTAGATTGAAGAGTCCCTGGATCTAGGTACTTCATAGAGGATTGTCTCATTGATTATTTTCACATTCTACTTAATAGCTAATACATTCTTGAGTTCTTGTAGAAATCTGGAACATCTACCAGAATTGGTCTGACAATTTTCAACCCATCAGGCCACACTGTTTCCAGCTGCCTCCCCTTCTGCTGTAGAGATAGAATATGAACCACAGGGTGATCCGTTTGCATGTGATCTTCTTCACAGAGAACCTTGAAGTCAATGCTAGCATGATTCCATTGAATAGGTGAGAAAATAAAACCTCAGAGGAGATTCATTTGCCTAAAATCAGGTGGCTAGTAAAATGGCAGAGCTGAGATTCAATCTCCTGTGTGTGGGACTCCACAAACCTTACCCTCACCACTCTGTAGATTAGGACACTGAATAGCTCATCCTCAAACGCGTTTGTGTGGCTGCTGTTCTCTAGGTAACTTTGTATATACGTTTTCTCATTAATTTCCTTCTCTGTTGATGAAGTGTAAAGGGACTTTGAAAAAGGAAAAAAAAAAAAAAAGAGAAACTCTGTCTCAAAAAAGAGGTAGAAAACTTTTATTGGGAAAAGATAACTCAGAACGGAAAAAATACTGAGTATAAAATCATTCCCTCAAAACCCTTAGCTTTTCCCATAGGTTCTTTTATAAAGTGACAAGCATTTCCATCTTCACCCTACATTTTTTTGCCTACCTTAGCAAGAAATATTTTGCTTGATACATAATTTTTGATAAGGGAAGATTCATCAGAATAAAAAAAATCTATAATATTTCATATACTTGAATGAATTTTAGGATGGAAGTTAAACAGAACAATAGGAGTATTCATATTATAATAACCATTTTTAATGATCTGATTTTCAGATTTTGTTAGAAGCTGAGAGTAGAACCCACACAAACATTGAGTTAGTGAAAGGTACTAATAGCAAAAATTCCTCGGAGTCATGAAGATTAGTCTTTGCTGTAAGTTAGGATAATATTCTGTTAGGAGAGTTCTGATTTTAGTATTGTGTAAGCTGTTTTCTTAATACGTATCTACCCTCTGCCTAGGTGATATTCATGAAATAAGGCATAGATAATGCATTTAGTAACACTGAGCTGAATCACACAAAACATAATTTGTGTGCAATTTTGGGGAGTGTAAAATAAAAGTTGTTTTAAGTGTTAGAAAAAGAATCCATAAAAATAAAGCATTTTAATCAGAGAAAAAATTCAAAAGCTTGTGTCATAAAGGAAAACAATTTACTTGTGCTGGTACCCTTAATAAGTGCCCCAAAGCGTTGCAGTGCTGTTACATTCTCTAATGATATTACAGTATGTGGCACATCTCATCTAATCTGTTAGTAAAATCCTAAAGTCACTTATGTCAGTCTCTAATGCAAGCCAAATGAGTCTTTCCAGTAATAAGAAGCTTCGCAGAATTAGTTTTCGTTTTGCAGAAAATTGCCATTGGGGCTGGCACTTTTATCTAAAAATTTCACTCGTGCATAAGCAAAAAACTCATATATTATTTGGTTACATTCCATCAGTATGAGAAATAACATTGTGAGAATTCTATGCATGCTAATGATATATAGAAATCCACCTGCTTTCAGATAAAATGAGTTTAATTTTCTGTTGCCCACTGCCTGGTTGGCCTTTCATAAATTACTTATGCACAGCTATTATTAAAATAGAAGGAAAGCAAATTAGAAAGTCCTCCTATCTCTCTACTGGATTTAGCCAAGGCAGGGCTGTGACAGCTAGAGTCAGCGTTTTTGAAAAAATTCTGCTCTCTTGAAAAATTTTGCATCTCTATACAATTCTATACCACTGTTGTAAACGTTCTGACCTGCCTTCTTACCAAATTAACCTAAATCCTTTCTATTTTTCAACATTAATGGAATCCTCTAGAGTCCTGCTGATATATATTAAAATATATTTATTGGTTAATTTGAATTCCAGCATTTTGTACCTCATTTCCAGTGCTCCTGTTATATCTGAACAGCTTTGAGCTTTAGCATTAAAAACTTACAAATTAAGATACATACAGTACATCTTACAATTATCAGATCAAAACAACTTAACTTTTATTGGAGTATAGAATGGCAAATTTAACTTTCTGATAAAAACAGAAAATGAAGAGTGTGAAAGAGTTAATTGGATTTCGAAGGGTGTTTTTTAGATGGTGGGGGAGGGGTCTTTATTGGTCAATGAATACTTGACCTTTTGGTTTTAAGGACAAGTGAAAAGTTTTTATTTCTAGAGGATTTTGAAGCCCAAAGTTCCCAATCATTTAAGACTAATTTCTATTAATTATTTTGCTCTGGTCAATTATGATCACAGGCTTCTTAGAATGTATCAGGTGACCATGTCTTTGAAGGCTGAGTAAACATCCATGAGGCTCTACCCTTGCCATGCCGTGGTGTTAACAGAGCTATCAAAGTACTGCTTGCAAAGTGACTTCAACTGCAGTTCATATTAAAAAAGATAAAATAAAGACCACTTTCAAGCCATTTCATAAAATCTCAATATAAAGAGATCCGTTTTTAAGACAATTGCATCCTATGCCAGGAAGGATGGTTATATTACTCAAGTAGCAGTTTAACCTAATATTGGAAAATAAAATATGCTCATCAGTTTCTCTTGTTAAGATCTTTTTTATAGTGTTTTGATACAAGCTTTGTGTATAACTCAGTGGAGTTTTTAAGAATATCGTGATAGTATAAGTTTTTAATACATATAAAATTGAAAATATGTATTTGTGGTGTACGTGCGAGGTAAGGGTGGAACAGTTTTAGGAAACTATGGTGGAATAGGGAGGGAGACACATACCTCTTTTTTTCCTCATCTGTGCCCTGAATTCTAACTAGCCATTTTGTTTTCCTCTTTGGGAGGAATCTTTCAAAGGTAACCAACGAACTTACACTGATGTTCAAAATAGATATTCAAAAAGAATACCAGGAAAACAAACCTAGCAACACAACTAGAAGACTTACAAATGACTTTGAAATTCTGCTGTTGTAAGATATCAGAGGAAAATTTTATTTTCAGGTCTGTCTACAGCAGTGTTCACATAGAGTCATCTTCCTCCTAATAAAGTTTAATGATAAAATGTTCCTTCAGAGAACCAGATGAAAAATACTAGTTATATATCCAGCATCATTAATTCTAAAAATTCAGCATGTAATTACATGGTCTTATGATGCCTTTAAAATAAAACTATTCTGAAATTTGCAAAGTGAATTATCTCAGAAAGATAGAATACAGAATTTAAGATCAGTCAACCATGATATGTTAATCATCTGTTTATAAAGTACTTAACTAGCTGAAGCTTCTTAGTTGTCATGTTTTTACCTTGGCAGTGGTGGTTTGAGCCAAGAAATCCCACTGAAGACAATCAGAGTGTCATTACTCCCCAGGCGTCTGCAGAAAGTCTAGCACCTGCATGAAAAGAGAAACATCTATTCCTTTAGATACTTTAAATTGTCAGCATGGTTGGCATTGTGTAAACACAGCTTCCTATCAGTTCTAATGGTTACTAGGAAGAAACATAAATCTAAATTGAGAATAGAAAATGAATCAAATTATCAGGATAATTCAGACAAAAAGCCAAAATAAAGTTTAACAAATAAGCCAATCACATGCTATTCCTCAAAAACTGTAACTTTTCCTTTCAGACCGGTTGCTTTGAATTAATTCATCATTTAATTTATCGGTTGTTTCTCTGTAACTTGCTTGAAAGACAGCATGAATGGGGTTGTACATGAATGGGGTTGCAGCATGAATGGGATTCAAAAGCTAGGAACTTTTGAATTTGACAGAGCTAGATTTGAGACTTCGTTACGGCATTACCTAGTGATGTTATTCTTGCTAGGTATGTAACCTCACTTAAGCCTCAGTTTCTTCATTTATAAAAATGGGATAATACCTTACTCATAGTTTGTTGGAAGGATTGAATAAGATCATGTATAAAAATTATTTACTTTTGAGTTTGTAGGTGCTCGATAAACATTAACCTTACTTTAGTGCATTTAATCAGCTGTAGGTATGTAAGGCTTTTTTACTTAAGTTTTTTATTTTTATTTTAGAGAGGGCATGAGCAGTGGAGAGGGGCAGAGGGGGAGACAGAGAGAGAGAGAGAGAGAGAGAGAGAGAATCTTAAGTAGGCTCTATGCTCAGTGTGGAGCCCGACTTGAGGCTTGATCCCATGGCCCTGGGATCATGACCTGAGCTGAAAGCAATAGACGGTTGCTCAACCGACTGAGCCACCCAGGTGCTCCTGTAAGGCTTTTTATTTTTATGTATTTATTTTTTAAAAACATTTAACATTTTTAAAATTTATTTATTTATTTAAAGAGAGAGAGAGAGGGAGAGAGGGAGGAAGTGCAAGCGAGGGAGGGGCAGAGAGAAACAGAGAGAATCTCAAGCAGACCCCACACTGTCAGCACAGAGCCCAACATGGGGCCTGAACCCATGAACCATGAATTCATGACTTAATGTGAAATCAAGTCACCAACTCAACTGACTGAGCCACCCAAGTGTCCCCACCCACCCAAGGCTTTTTAAAATGTGCTTCAGGGGGCACCTGGGTGGCTCAGTCGGTTAGGCGTCCAACTTCAGCCCAGGTCACAATCTCGCAGTCCCTGAGTTTGAGCCCCGCGTCGGGCTCTGGGCTGATGGCTCAGAGCCTGGAGCCTGCTTCCGAATCTGTGTCTCCCTCTCTCTCTGCCCCTCCCCCGTTCATGCTGTGTCTCTGTCTCAAAAATAAATGTAAAAAAAAAAAAAAATTAAAAAAAAATGTGCTTCAGATCTTATACATTTTTTGGTAGTATTATAGGTATGATTTCCATATATAACTTCCCTTTAGTCATCTGTAGGTATATAAAAATATTTTTGTTGTTGTTCTTTTAGATCTTATATGTGGTTTTATAGTGTATTGGTATGATCTCCATATATAACTCCTCAGTGTGTACATTCCTGAATACAAAATTTTGTACATTTTGGAGATTTTGAAAATATGAAGGGTATCAGTATATTCTTGAATATGAAAATACTTGAGATGCTCATTATAGAATATGTATTTGGGAATTATAGAACACTAAGTTAAAAAATGAAAATCTTTCCATATTCCAAAGATTTTTCAGTTGTCTTTTCAGCTAATTTCTATACATTTATCTATATGTTTAATTGAGATCATATTGTATTTGCTAAGATTTGGTACACATTTAATTTACTAACATATTAATCGTTCCTGATGACCTAAATATTTTTATAAGCACAATTTTTAATGACTGCAAAATATTCAGTTGGGTGACCTTACAGTAGTTTATCAAACCATTTGCTATTTTTGAATGCTTAGATTGTTTCTAATTTAGCTCTATTGTATAAATTTATTTAACAAACATTTTTTTTGTTGCTAGTGGGTTTGAACTGTTTAAATGTGTATTTGAATTGTCTTTGGAGAATCATCTTTTCTTATCCTTTTATCATTTTTCTGTTGGTGTATTTATCTTTTTCTTATTGACTTATAAGACCTATGTATATATTAAAATATAAATCCTTAATCATTTTGCATTTTTTTGCCTTTTAATATTATGTTTTAAAATATATATAGTTTTACACTTTTATAGTGAAAAAGAAATCCTTCCTTTTGTTTGTAATAGTATAAAATTTAATACTTTTATAAATATTACTTCCAAATATTTTACTTTGGAAAGTAGAAAAATTATTGCTTAAAATTAATTCTTTTTATAGTTTTATTTATTAAAAAAATTTTTTTAATGTTTATTTTTGAGACAGAGAGAGAGATAGAGACAGAGCATGACTGGGGCAGGGGAGAGGGAGAAGGAAACACAGAATCCAAAGCAGGCTCCAGGCTCTGAGCTGTCAGCACTGACCCTGATTCAGGGCTCAAACCTGTGACCTACAAGATCATGACCTGAGCTGAAGTCAGATGCTTAACTGACTGAGCCACCCAGGTACCCCTAGTTTTATTTTTTACATTTTATACAATTCACCTGAAAGTAATTTTTGTATTTATGAAGAAGTAGGGTATTAGTTTTATTTTTTTCATAGAGTAGGCCACTTTTTCCTATTTCTTATATTGAACAAGTCTCATGGATTTATGATACTTTCTGACTTCTCAGTTATCTATTAGATCTGTTTACATCTGTTTATCTGCAGGTATTATTTCTCCCCTAATATTGTGTTCTTTTGTGCAATACAAACCTTGGTTATTTTTATCACTATTTTGGCCATAATAAAATAGTTACAATTACAATAAATGATAATTATGAAGAGGACAAGAATTATCAGTTCAGTCAAGTCAATGACCTATTTGCTAGGTAACCGTGGTTAAACTATTTACCCCACTTGGGGTAAGTGAAGTGGGAAGGATCTGTAAAATGGGGACAATAGTATCCGGTGAACATTGTGGTTGACTCCTCACTAGGCATTTTACTCTAACTCTTTACTCCAACAGTTATGATGGTCTCATCATGGTTAACAGAAATTGGTTTAGATAGAGTCCTGTCTAAGCCAATTTGGGCCAATAACACTTGAGAAAAGTCTTGCTTAGGGCTTCTGGAAGGAGTAACAGATGGGCAGGATAGTTCTGGCCTGTCTCTGACACACACATACATTCCTCTTGAACATGAACAAGGAATTCCATTTTTTCTGTCTACTAGTGGCAGTCATCTTGAGATTGTGAGGCAAGTCAGTCTGAGGACTAAAGCTGACTCAAAGAGAAAGAAAAAGCTGAGGAAATAATGTGAAGTAGACCCTGAAGCCCTTATATCCCTTTGTCTGAAGCCCACACTACTTCTGGAAGGTCACTGTTAGTTGAAGTTGGAAGCATCCTGATTGATACATGTTCCCTCTTCCAAGTTTAGTGTGACAAGCAAATAAAAGCATGATTCCTTAGTGCTTTAGACTATTGCCAGCAATAATATGTGGTTGTCATCATCAAGATGTCATTAAATATGGAAATGTTGCTGTCATTATGCATGGGTTAGTCGATCACTCATCTATACCAGCAAAAAATGTTTGAGCACGTAGCTTCAATCTATTTATTTATTAGATACGTTACTGTGCATGTATACATGATAGTGTGTATTAGATATATATAACACTGCATATTGTATACATTATAAAAATTCACAGAAAAGGAGGAACTAGGAAGAGAAATAAGAAATAACTAATTTAAAATCATTTTTTTGTTCAATGATGTTACAAAAAGCTTTTTCCTAACAGCATCATTATTATTAATTTTTTGTAAAGTATCTGCCGATAACACCCCATTGCCAAACACCATCATAGAAAAGGTCAACAAATCATGAGCAGTTATGTTTAAAAAAGTGGCACAACTCTCCTCATTAACTTCAACAACTCTTTTAAAGGGCTGTTTAAAGAAACTACTAGCAAACACCTATAACATACCAGGCTTTTCATGGTTACTCCCAACCTATTTCAGATATTGTAAAGATTCTATTCTTTTTTTTTAAATTAATTAATTTATTTTGAGAGGGAGAGAGCGAGAAAGAGAGAGAGCATATGTGTAAGTAGGGGAGGGGCAGAGAGAGAGGGAGAGAATCCCAAGCAGGCTCTATGCTGCCAGTTCAGAGCCCCACACAGGGCGCAATCTCATGAACCGTGAGATCGTGACCTGGGCCCAAATCAAGAGTCAGACACTTAACTGACTGAGCCACTCAAACGCCCTCGAGATTATATTCTTTAAAGTAACATCTGGGGGCGCCTGGGTGGCGCAGTCGGTTAAGCGTCCGACTTCAGCCAGGTCACATCTCGCGGTCCGTGAGTTCGAGCCCCGCGTCAGGTTCTGGGCTGATGGCTCGGAGCCTGGAGCCTGTTTCCCATTCTGTGTCTCCCTCTCTCTCTGCCCCTCCCCCGTTCATGCTCTGTCTCTCTCTAGCCCAAAAAAATAAATAAACGTTGAAAAAAAAATTAAAAAAAAAAAAGTAACATCTGTGTGTATACTTAGCCTCACACATAAGCTGCAATAGGCTATAATATGCTGAAAGTTTATAGACTTTCAAGTAGGACTTTCCTGTTGACCCTCTGCATTGCTAAAATCACTTATTTCCCTTCACCATACTGACAAACCTTTCCTGTTAAGTTGACCAATTTAGGGTGTCAATGTTAACTATAGTTAGGTTGGCCAATATAGGGTGTCTATGTCAACTATATAATACTTCTAGTGTTTATTTTATTCCTTTTTAAGAAAAATATAAATATAAGCTCATTATTTCTTTCCATAGATCAATGGATTATCTTATGTCCTCTTGGTCTATGAGCATCCTGCACTGGGATCCATTAGTTACATATCAATTGTGAGCTGTTATTAAAGAAAAACTAACAAAGCCTTTATACAAATCTGTTTTTTTTTCAAAAGCAGCAGTCATGAGATAACATGTCAAAACAGTTGAAAAACAGATCCTACGAGAAGACTACTCTAGCTGACACACTGTTATAAATGCAATGGGTCTATGCCATACATAGATCTCATACAATGGCAAAGGTTTGTTAATGGTATGAATTATAAAGTTTGTAATCACAGTCACAAATACAAAATAAGACTAGTTGTTGCTAACAGGGAAATAGAGGAAAAACAATATTAAATCAATGAGATTTGTTCTGCTGGGTAAGGGACAGAACTAGGAATCTATCATGGTGTAACCAAACCACATGAAGTATTATCTTAAACACTTTCCACAGCAATAGAGAGCCAATAACATTTTCATTTATTTGAGGTAAAATTTAGCTGGATTGAAAATAAGGTAGAAATAGTTACATCGGGGTACTCTGAGCTCTTGGCAAGTGAGTTACACTATATAGCCAAAGTGTATTGCTTCCTAAGGACTAAACACTCAATGATCAACCTTTTTATTATATTTTAATTTTTCTGGTATGAGTTTCAATCATTTATGAACTAAGCAAAAATTTCCAAGACTCTTCTGTAGATTGTTATAGAGGGCTCATCTGAAGTGTGTAAGACCATTTGTTACGTCATTAAGTAACTCTCTACACAGCCACTCTTTTTGAATTCTTGCTTTGCTTTTTACAGTGTCTCTCCTCGTTTCTTTTCCTTATATATAGTCATTTCTTGTTAATAAACTAAAGTCTGCCTCTCCAGCCCTTCTCTCCCTTCCTAATTTGATTCTTTAAATCACTTTTGACCTTGAAAGAAGTTAGAAATGTTCATTAAAGACTAAACTGGTTTTGATTACTGGCATAAGTTCTCTCCTATGAGCAGACTATAAATTTTACTGCCTGAGTATTATAACATACATTTTGGTTACTTAATATTATTTTTTTTGGTTTTGGGATTGGTGAGGAGGCTACAGACCTGTGGTTCAGAGTGGGTTAGCTGTTACTTAAGCACACAGTATTTTCTGCTTTTGACTTGGTGGTAGTGAATTCCTTCAAATATGATACATCTGTTGATTGCTAAGCCTTTAACACACAAAAGATAATTATGACTCATTTCCTGTTATCCAACTTCCTGAAAATTTTTTCTCTCAGAACAGGGAATTTGGAAAAACATATAAACATCCTAAGAAATGCCAAGAAGGAATTCTGCACTGAACATTAGTGACACCCTATTTAATTTTTGTTATTGCCTTAATCTAAGACCAAATTACAAAGTATTAATTGACCATGAATTGTTTCTTATTGACTTAGGAAAATTCAGAGTCATTGCCGCAATTTTTGGCTGAAATAAAGAAGTAAATTGAAATAGTAACTAAAATAAAATAAAATAAAATAAAATAAAATAAAATAAAATAAAATAAAATAAACTGTATTATTTGCCCTGCAATAACTTTCAAATTGACTACTTACCAAACTACCTAGGGTTGACAGTGTTCACTTGATATTTGAAGTGCATTTCATAATATTTTTTTTTGCAATTTTGTAATTATTTAAGACCTATTCCTTGAGAAGTTACAGAAATTTAGTAATCAGAATAAAGTCCAATACTACTGCTACTTTCTATCTGCTTTGTATTTACAATCTTCAAAGCATTCTGTCTATAACTTACTTTTTTTAGTTTTTGGAGCAGTGCCAAGAGGCAAATGGGGCAGGTATTAGAACTATTTTACAGATGAGAGACTGAGCCACTTTAAAATTGCAGCTAAGGGACTGACCAAGGTCACAGAGCTGGCTTGTAATTGGTAGGACTGGGATGTCAATGCCTTTTGCCCTTTAGCATGCTGCCAGAGGGGGCAGTTCATAGAACTGTTACGAAGGTGAATGCTTGATAAAGACGTACTGATTAGGGGCACCTGGCTGACTTTGTCAGTAGAATGTGTGACTCTTGATCTCAGGGTTGTGGTTTCAAGCCCCAGGTTGGATGCACACCTTACTTAAACATAAAATCCTAAAAAACAAAAACAAAAACAAACCCCACCAAGAACCTACAGATTAATTGATTGGTAAAGAAGCAAGTCCTCTCTAACTGAAGTGACAAGAAGCTGGCAAGGATCTCAGAACAGACCTGGAGAGGACCTAGCATGTGCCTGTGCATTTTCATTCTCAGTCACTGCTAGACCCTGTTCGACTGTGGATGAAATGGCCCAGGAGTCCTTCTT
Organism: Herpailurus yagouaroundi; assembly: GCF_014898765.1. Taxonomy (NCBI): domain Eukaryota; kingdom Metazoa; phylum Chordata; class Mammalia; order Carnivora; family Felidae; genus Herpailurus; species Herpailurus yagouaroundi. The sequence goes on along the minus strand of NW_024412400.1, from coordinate 73,071,977 downwards.
CCCTGACAGTGGCTGTTATATGTGAAGCAACTCTCCATTTAACTAGGATTAAGGAGGGACCATAGAAGAGTGACAAAGGGAGTCATCTCCTTACTAAAGAGGCTGAAAAAATGTTCAGATTCACAGTTGTTAGAAACAGCAGATCTTTGACACCATACCCATGTGGAAAAAGACAACTGGTGGAAATTCCAGTCCTTCAAAGTTCAAAGTTCCAGGACTTCAGAGTTCTGTTGTTTCTTTGAATCTTCGAAAAGGACTTTAGGATGATGTACCACATATCAATACATATAATATTTTACAATAATCAGTCCTTTGTCCTCAGAAGTTAATTTTCTTTTTTATTTAGCATAGGGCATATCCTAGGAACTTACTAAAGGGCATGCTACAATATTAAGAATTCTATAATTAATGTTGGCCAGGATTTGAATTTAAATCCTTTACTTTTCAGGGTCTAATTAAACTGAGACATTATTGTGAGTAGAATGAGACATTTTCATGACCAACCATATATTAATGGTTTAACGTGTAAGGATTTTATGTTAAAAGTTTAAAACATATTTGGAATAATGCGTTTTCCTTTGAAGTTGAGTAAAGTGAAAAGTTATCTTGCCTTAACATAAAAGGAAATCACCTTTGATATAAGAGGCCTTAGTAGGGCAAATATTATTTTATTTCTTTACAATACTCAGTAGCTCTAAAATACACCATAAGATTGTAAATGTAATTATAGACACAACAGGAAGATAACCACTATGGTTTAGTAGGTTTTGGTTCTAAATTACTAATTCATCTTAGATCACATTTTTAGCTGTTCAGTTGAACTCTTTGGGGAATGTTAATATTTGCAGGTAGCTTAACTGCAAAACTGTTGATATTATACAATTGTGCATTCAAGTGCTTAATTTCAGGTTATACTTGGGCTGTAAAATGTAGTTTAATATATGTTCTAGAAAGTAAGCAATTAGAAAATAATCATCTGTTGATGTTTATCGTGTACTCTACAAAAGAAATAGTATTCATTTTCTGGCAATTATTTTTCCCCCCAGAACTATAAATTGTATGCATTAACAGCATTAACATCTTAGATGTCTACAGCAATTTTTTCTCAAATAATTCCAGTGCTTTTTACATCTGTTATTTCATTGAATCTTAACATCACTGTGTTTCATTACATTTCAAACTTACTAATCAATGTTAATTGAAAATAGTATTATAAAACTTAAACCTGAAAGAGAAATGCATAATCTGAAGTTTATAAACTATAAATATTACAAAAAGAACAAACCTCCAAAAATGCTCTGTTCCATAAAAGAATATTCTTCAGATTTCTCAAAGACCAACATATTAGTTAGGTTATTTAAAACTCAACTAATGTTGAATAAAATCACCAGATATAAATAAAACAGCCAAAGATGCTACAAAATAAGCTTTCAATTTTTGTGTAAAATAAAAGTGTGTTTTCATGCTCATACAAGCTTATAATCTTCTTCTGCCCTACTTCTCTGATCTTAGGAAGAAAGGATCAAGTTCTTTTGTTTTTTTTCAGTTTTGTCAAAATAGAAATCATAGATCTTAGGAGAAGGGGACAGGGAAGCGCAAAAAAGGTCAAAGCTGAGGGCCCAGGGGACTGAAAAGAAAGCTGAATACATTTTCCCCGAATCCGACTGCTTTCTGGAGTTGGCTTATCAAAGTCTCGTGTTGTAGTAGTAGTATAACTGTCATTCAGATCTATATTCTTCCTGCAAATAGAAAAGTAGCCTATTAATTTTAGGAAGACTGTAATTTTCACAAAGCCCTTAGATTAAGGCCCAGCTCACTGAAAGGAATGGATGAACACTGAGAGATGTTTAATTTAAGATTGAACTTGGACGATTTACCTTTGTCACCACCAGCAAATCCCAAAGTTGGATCTCTTGAAATTTTCTATGTTTGGTTGCAGTAGCACAGGGGTTAAGTTTTCTTCCAACTTGCCCTAGGCTCTTCTTAGGAGCTGGGAAAGCAGTTCTCCCAATTCCCAAGTAAGTTTATTCAAGACAGCATAAGGCAGAGCTCAAATTCTTCTGTTGAGAACTTATCACTACTCAAACCATAAGGAAATCTAAAGAAGGCTGCCAAAATGCTTCTCTGCTCCCTTCCCGCACCAAGAAAGAGATAAAAATGGAAGATTTATAGAGCAAACTACAATGTGTGGAACACACACACACACACACACACACACACACACACACACACACAAATTTTTAAAAACCCTACCACTTTGTCTTATTTGCATGAGCACAAATCGCTTTCAACTTAATGCCAGAGAAAAAGGCAACATTCCCTGTGATGACTTACTGAAAAGCTCACTGTATTTGTTTGATAATGGATTTTAGTTCATTGTCATGTACTTCACTCTTCATCAGCAGGAGCACTTCAGGGTAAAGAAACAGGCTTTTACCACACTGGAACAAAAGCTATATAAGAAAAAAAAATCCTGAGCAGATGGAATATTATTTGCATTTGCACAAATAGTGCTTTTTAGCACAATTCATATTTCTCCATTGTGAGCTAAAGTAAGCCAGATGTGTCTACAGCATGCTGCAGGCGCAGAATCGGCTTTTTGTTTGTCAGACTCAGAGGTCTCAACCTTATGATATCTTTGTACTTGTATATCCATTAGTTTTATTTCATTTTACTTATCAGGAGGGAAAAGAAGAAAGTGGCACTATGTATCTAAGACCATTGCAGAGATGGCCAAATTAACTATTTTTTATTTTCATGAATGAGGATCAAATAGGTTTTAGTTATCTGAATGTCCATCTAAAGGTCTAGATGATGATGTGAAATTAAAAAGCAGAATATAAGTGCAATAAAGTTCAGTTCCCTATGATTGCATTAAATAATCTTTGACATATTTTTTGTTAAGTATCTCTCATGAAAAGTAGATCAACAAATTATTTGACGTGATAGAATTAAAATAGAATTTTAGGTCTGAAAGGGATCTTTGACACTATCTTGTCCAACTTCCTCATTTGACAAGTCAGGAAACTGAGGCTCTGGAACTGAAGTGACTTATATGGAGTGGTACAAACAGGATTGGAGCCTGGGCTCCTGACCTTGAATCCAGTCATCTGTCTCTATATCAGCATTTAATAAAAGATTTTACTTGGGCGCCAGGCTCAAAGAGGTTTGATATTTAGGCTTCGGAAAAGTTAAACTAACAAATTTTTCTCAGCTGTTAGTGTGTGCCGTCTGTGTTGGACCTTTCTAAGAGCAGGAAATATCAAAAGCAGCCTTTCCCAAAATTATTTGGGACCTCCTTTTTCCATAGTACACACTAAGGGTCACTTGTGTAGAATGTCCTTTTGGGGATTGCAGCAGCGGAGCACTACATCTCCTCTATGGTGAAAAGACAATGAACCAGTTGAAAGAAATCACAGGAAAAAAAATGGATGACTTCAAGTTCTGGGAAAGATAAAATGAAGATATTCAGTTTAAGTAAAAACAATGAGTGATACATATATATTTTTAAATAGACTTATGTCCAATGTGGGGCTTGAACTTATAAGATCAAGAGTTGCATGCTGTACTGACTGAGCCGTCCAGGTACCCCCAAAACAATGAGTGACATTTTTAAAGATACTAGACACTGTTTTTTTTTTTTTTTTTTAATCAGTTAACATTCATTTGTTTCATTTCTTAAACCTCTGCTTTCCACGTTTTCACTCTGCCTTATATATAATAGTATGCTCATTCATCCATGCCGATAGAATAGTGGCTGCTTTCCACCTGTGCTAACTCAGGGTCTAGGGGGTAACCTGAGAGGCATTTTGAAAATGTTATTTTTTTATTAGAGAGAGAGAGAGAGTGTGTGAGGGGCAGAGGGAGAGAGACAGAGAATCTTAAGCAGGCTTCATGCCCAGCATGGAGTGTGATGTAGGGCTCAATCTCATGACCCTGAGATCATGACCTGAGTTGAAATCAACAGTTGGACGCTCAACTGACTGAGCCACTCAGGCACCCCAAGAGAGCCATTTTTATTTGGCTTTGAGATGCTTTCATTCATTTGACCATTTACTCATTCATGTTATGATGGAGCTCCTGCTATGTATCAGGCACCATGCTAGACATTGAGACAATAGAAGTCAATAAGATAGAGCAGTTCTCCTCAAGGAGCTTATGGTCAGTTTAGTTAGGGAGAACAAAAAAAAGAAAAACAAGCAAACAAAATCCAAACAAGTAAACAAACATATCAAGAAAAAAATCAGTAGTTATGATAAAATACATTATACTATAATCTATGTCAAATCTTCTAGCATACTCTCTGAGATCATCATGTACAATAAGTGCATGTAATAGGATGCCATGGAAGCATATTATACAGACCAAGAGGTTGAGGAAAGCCTTTTTCAGAAAGGCTATCTCAGCTGAGACTTGTAGGAAAACCAGATGTCAGCTATTGTTAGGCATGATGGGAAAGGGAGAAAGAAAAGGCATTCTGGACCATTCTACAGACTAGAATGTGCAAAGACCAAGAGGCGAGTGAGAACTTGGTATGTTCTATGGGTTCTGGTGCTAGTGTTTCCATATGCTGGGGCAGAGATTATGACAAAAAGGTTAGAAGATATAAGGCTGGAGAAGTGAGTAGACACCAAAAGATGAAGCTCTCGGGAACTGTGTTAAGGAGTTGAGACTTTATCCACTGAACAGTGAGTATCAGAGGCCTCTGAGGGATTTTACCTGGTCAGATCTGCACTTCAGGATGATCACTCAGCTTGCTGTGTGGACTGAAGGGGAGGTGGCAAGGCTGAAAGTACACAGACAAATTAAAGCTGTGAAATCATTCCTGAGGAAGATGCTGGTGAACTGAACATAGTGGTGGTGATGGTAATAAGTGGACAGTGTGAAAAACATCAAGGAGGCAACATATGCAGTTCTTAGTGATGAATGACTAGTGTGGACTGAGAAGGGAGAAGACTCCAGATGACTCACAGATTTGGAGCATTTGTAGGTTGCTTTACTTAGTCATATCTGGTTTAGGTTTTTTCTCTATAACCATCTGACGGCGAAGGAGAAAAAGTGCCTTTACTGAGATTTGAAATGATATAGAGTCATAGAGACGCAGATAAATACTTAATTTGTTTTCCCTAAAAGCTGAAGTTAAAGGAAAAAATTTTAATCTGTTGTAAAAATATAAACATTTGTATCTTACTAACTTTTTAACTATAAAGGAAGCACTTTAATTTAGGAAATGTGCATGATCTATATGAGTAGAAGAAGATAATGTGTCATTTCTCACTCAGAAATATTTACTATTTTAACATACAGATATTTCTTACTGTCTGGATGCTTATTATCTGAATTCAGGAACTGAATTTTGATAGCATGGAATGTTTGTATTTCTTTCTAATCTTTTTATGTATACATTTTACAAAATTGGCTTCATATTGTATGTGTAATTATGTCCTGATTTTTTTTTTTGTTTAACATTACATTGCATACACTTGCCCTATGTTATCATATAATCTTGAAAAATGGGATTATACTGATGATACAATAATCCACTGCACTGTAATTTATAGAATCATTTCTCTATTGAAGAACATTAAGGCTATTTTTTTTTTTTTTTTTACCATAAGACTATGGCAATGGACATTTTAAAATACAATATTAGCCTTTGATTGTTTCCTTTACGATAAATTTCCAGAGGTGGAATTACTAAATCAGAAGTTATTCACATCTTGAAATGTCTTTAATAGATAATGCCAAATTGACCTTATACTTTATATCAATATTTTGAGTGTTCCCTGTGTTCCTGGAAGACTATTTGAATATTTCCAGAAAGCTGAAGTATTTTTAAATCAGGAATACATAACAGATATTTGAATTAAAGGAAAATGTGACCATTTGCTTTGTTATTCATTTGAGAAGGGAAAGTAGATATACCTTCCATAATAACAAGTGCACAGTGCCTCTCACACCAAGTGAACACACAGCATTTATCTTGGCCCACAAAGGTGGGGATGGGGAAAAGAGATCTGATCTGATATGAAATGAACTTATTTAGTTATGTAGTCAGTGGAGAATAAATTGGGCAATGCATGATCAAAGGTTGGACTTACATACTTTCATCAAGAAAAAAAGAAAGTTCTTTGTCTTCCTTTCCACTTCCCAAGATATTTCATACAGACTCACTTCTTAACTGAATTCCTTTTCCAAAATGGTGTATAGACATTTATCTCTTCTCTGCTCTTCCTTCAATAGCACTCTTCCAGTGCTAAATTATAACTTTCAGAGTGTTTGAAAATTCAATGAGCACTACAAGTACCAGCATGTCATGTTACCCAGAAAACTTTCCAGACAAGTACCATCTGATGTCTGGAGAGGAGTGGAGACTTGGTGTCCAATGGAGTCTATGCTGGGTTCATTACAGGACTCGTGAGCCAGAACCACATAGTCTTCTCTTTAGACAACCTCTTCCAAAACAGCAACAAAAATGAAGTATATCTGGGTATCTTTTTCAAATTTAATGTATGTGTGTTTATAAGACAGTATTCGGTGAATACTTGAAAAATGTATATATCATTCATTCATACCTGTGCGTGAGCAGTATTCTTCATAGCCAACAGAGCTCAGTTCAGCAGAACTGCAAGTAGGTTACTGTAAGGTGTTTAAAATAAAATTTCTTCTAGTCAGTTATTCTTTTAATATAAGTGCCAATTTAAATGTGCCTGTTAACTTTTGTTGAATAGAATTCGTTGTCGCATTAAAAAAAATACAAGTCTCATACTCATACAAATGACTATCATACAAATGTAAACACATGGCAAAAAGTTTTTAAATGTTTATTTATTTTAGAGAAAGAAACAGAGCATGAGTGGCGGAGAGGCAGAGAGAGAGAGAGAGAGAGAGAGAGAGAGAGAGAATCCAAAGCAGGCTCCAGGCTCTGAGCTGTCAGCACAGAGCCTGATGCTGGGCTTGAACTCACGAACTGTGAAATCATGACCTTAGCCAAAGTTGGATGCTTAACCAACTGAACCACCCAGGTGCCCTGGCAAAAATTTTTCGACTTATTAGTCATTGAAGGACTGTCATTGAAATAATTATGATCATATTGAAGGAGACTTTGAAAAGCAGAGATATGTGCAAGTAGTTAGGAATGCGGAAATGAACGTACTAGTAGATGGAAAACTGGTTAATATTCTTTAGGGCAATAAAATGGTATGTTTGAGGTTATCTTTTCTATAGGGCAAAAGTCAATTATACCTCTACTGGACAAAATTTATTTGTATTGCCATTACCAAGAATAATTGCATTACTATTTAGGTTTGTTTGTTTGTTTTGCAAGTAAACTTCCACCTCTACAGAGTTGTAAAATAGTTCATAGAAAGTTAATTGGAGGTACTATACATTGCTACAAAAGCAGATAAATCCTGGAGGATCCTCGGAAGACATTTAATAATTGTTTATGCCCATTTCCAAGTTTTGGATATTTTTCCTGACACAATCATGTCCTCCATTTTGGTTATATATATTTGAAATTTTTTCCTATTGTTAAAAAACTGTCCTATTTGTCTCACTTTCAGGTTACCTCCATGTTTCTTTATTTCCCTTTATCAGTCAACTTCTTGCAAAGTTGTCTAGACTTTCTGCCTTTATAACCCCTCATCTCATTTACACAACAATCACTATAATCTCCTTTGAAACTCAACCTTTCACTAGAATTGAATTACAATGATCATCCAAGTCTTATCTGCCCAATCTCATGCCATAGTTGCAGACCTTGTTCTGCTGGATCTTTCTAGAGCATTTGGCACTGTTTAGCACTCCATATTTTCTGAAATGCTCTTCTCCCTCCGTTCCATGTCCCTGTTTTCTCCTGATTACCCTCTTACTTCTTGACTTCTTATCTACTCATGCATGAATTCGGCACACATTTCCTGAAAGGCTGGCTGGTGCCAGTTACTTTGTCAGAAAACAGAGACACAAAGATGAGTAAGACACAGAAGTATGGTAAGTAGAAATAAATTTATAAACAAATAATATCTACTGTTAGTCTAGTGTATTCTGTATGCTAGTCACTGTACCAAAAGCTTTATACATATCCTTTTTCCTCAAAATAACCTAGCTAGGGAAGTATTTTCGTCCCCGCCCCCATTTTTTTTTGTTTTTCATAGGAGAAACTCATGACTCAAAAGAGGTTAGATAATTTGCCAAAGGCCACACAACTAGTGGATCACAGAGTGGAAATTCAACCCAGGTCTGTCTAAATCTGTAGTCTGTATTCTTGTCCTCAGTGCTACAGAATAAAAGTATTATAAGAATTACAATAAGAATATTATTGTGCAAAGTCCCAGGGGCTTGGCACAAAGGTTGAACCATTCAATTCTATTAGAGGATGAAGAATGAAAGATCCAACAAAACCTTGAAGTAATGTTATGATTGTGTCATGTCATTACAGATGAATATACATTCATGAGGTAGACAAAGGGAAAAGAGCACTCTAGAGGGAGGGAGCATGAATAAAGACCTACTCTTTAAATGCTGATGTTTTCACATCTAGTGGGTTCACCTTTTGCTATCTTTTATTTCTCACTTTATGGGCCATCTGTGAACAATCTCATCCACTCCAGAGGCTATAAACACTGGAATAGATATATTAGTCTCAAGCCTATGTATCTAATGTGATCTTCTTAAGGATCACCAGAACTATATTGGTAACTCACTGGATGGCTGTATTTGCATATTTAACAAGCACTTTAAATGGAACATGATTTTTTCCTTTCCAGCCAGGGTTTCCTCCTATATATACTTAGATTAACCTGATTTCATAATCTTCTAAGATTTCTTATGTTTCCTCAATATTTAAGACTCTTTGAAAACAAGATCATTGAGAACCATTATTTCCCTCTCTTTTTTGTTTTATTTTTTTAAATGTTCATCTATTTTTGAGAGAGAGAGAGAGAGAGAGAGAGAGAGAGAGAGAGAGAGACGGAGTGCAAGTGGGTGAGGGGCAGAGAGAGAGGGAAACACAGAATCTGAAGTAAGCTCCCCCCTCCGATGCGGGGCTCAAACTCATGAACTGTGAGATCATGACTGGAGCTGAAGTTGGACACTTAACCAACTGAGCCACCCAGGTGCCCCTATTTCCCTTTCTTAAATATCTCTTGATTCTGTTTTATCCTCCTATTCTGGCTGCTGTAGTCTTACTTAGTTCAGGCATTTATTATTTCATTGAGTATATAGCTTTCTAATGGAAAAGAAGCAATGTGGCATAGATATAGTAAAGTGGAAAGAAGATAGGCTTTGGAGTTGAACAAGTCTTTAGAATATAATCTTCAACTCTTGATAATTAAATAAAGTTTTGGAACTTACTTAACTTACTTGAGTCATGATTTTTCCCTCTATAAAATGAGGAATCATAATGTCTACTTTTCAGATTTATTGTAAACATTTAATATGATGTGCATAAAGTACCCAGCACCATGCCTGGAATGTAATAGGTATTCAGTAAATGGCAGGTATTTTTTATACTTGGTTGTTGAGTGAAATAAATGCAGTTAAAAGACAAACAAAAGAAGAGTAATATTGACACATGCAGCTGAGAATTTTAAGACATTGTCAATCCAGGGCTGACACAACATCCTTAGAGCTCTCTTTTTCCTTTTACCTATATTTTTCTAATATATTGGCATGTGTTTTACACAGACTCAATGTAATGGCCAGATGGTTGCTGGGAACTCTCAGCTTATATCCTTAGACTATGTTAACTGAAAGGATTCATGGGTTAAACCTCAGGAAAGAACCCAGATTCTCCATGTGACCTGAGTCACATGCTTACCCATGAACCAATCATGTGTCCCAGGAAATGTAGCATTAACCCTAACCCAACCTTATGGCTCTGTGGGACATTGTGATTGACAGTCCCACAAAGACTCTACGAGTGGAGAGGAAGTTCTCATGAGGGAATGAATGTTTTCAGACAAAACATGCCCACCATACCTTTCCTACCCAATCTCCTTGTCTCCAACATTTCTATCCACTGTATCTTCCATGATATAAGTGAATTATTTTTCTAAAATGTAGAGTGTATTATGTGAGTCTCAGAACCTTAAGAACTTGTACCTTTCTTAGAGAACATAGAGCCATCTTCTTTAGAGGGCTTCAAATTGCACACTATCTGACTCCAACCATTCTTCCATTTTTTCCCCACTGTGTACCAACAATACCATCCATTTCCTCAACATACACTGAATCTCCCCTCTCTCTTCCTCTTTCCCTCTTGAGCCTTTGCTCAAACTGTTCTTCTTAGAATGACCCTTTGCTCCATGTTGGCCTGGACGTGGCCAATCTGTCTTAATAGACTACAATGGAATTCATTCTTTTGGTTTACCCAGAACTCCTCTTTCGAAAAGAATCCTCTTCTCTCCCATTACAGTTATGTGTTTCTGAAAGCCTTACCAAACACAGTAGTGCCCCAGTTTGGGCTACATGACCCAGGCTTATGGCCACAATGATTGATCCAAGAATGAACAAGTAACCCAAGCTGGGCCAATTAGAGTCCTTTTGAAAATTTTTAAATTTATTTTTATTTTTTTTTTTAATTTTTAGAGAGTGAGAGAGCAAGCAGGGGAGAGGGGCAAAGGGAGAGAAGAAGAGAACCTCAAGCAGGCTATATGCTCAGTGTGGAGCCCAATGCAAGGCTCCACCCATGACATTGGGATCATGACCTGAGATGAAATCAAGAGTTGGATGCTCAATCGACTGAGCTATCCAGGTACCCCTAAAGTGAAGTCCTTCTTAGAACGAAGGTAGGCAAGATAGATTATTTCTTTGAGTCATTAGTTTGGAATGATGTGTAGCCCAGAGCTACCAGTGACTATCCCCTAAACAAAAAGAAAGCATACATGCAGAAGGCAATGAGGCCAACATGTAAAGAGAATCAGATAAGAGAGGTGGAGAGACTAAAAGTTCCTGTGTTCCAGTCCTTATTTTAATAATGCCAACCCATAATCAATCTCTCTCTCTCTGTTTCTCTCGCTCTCTCTCTCTCTCTCCCCCTCCCCCTCTCCCCCTCTCTCCTCAACTGTTTGAGTTGAGGCTCTATTACTTGAAAGAAATAATCTTTCAGGTCCAGCTTGAAAATTTCTTCCTTTGGGCAGTCTGTCTAGACCGAACCATTATAGACCTGTTTTATTATACAATTACAGTCTGCTTTTTAGAAGGTATAATTAGGTATTTACCTATTCCACTATGATCATTCATTCAGTAACATTGGCCCAAGTGCTACCATGTTTCTGGCTGTGCTAGACTGAGAGCTTAACTCCTACCCCACTCAGCACAGGGCCTTGTACACAGCAGAGTTAAAACATGGTTATTAAATTGAATTGCCAAAGGTCATTGAAAGAACGTTTTCTTCCCATTGTGCTTGATAACATGTATTTCTCTTTCCATCCCAAGCTCTGCATTGGTAATAGAATCACAAATAATCTAAAATATTTCACTAAAAATGTAATTTTTGAAAAAATATGTGAACAACTGGAGAACATGAGCTACATTAGAAGCAGAAAAAGGTTAAGTTTTCAAATAATGAACTCAAGCCATTTCTGTGTCTCACCTCTAAATAGCAGGTACAAATTGGTTTATTTGCATTTTCTTGGTTAATTACACATTTTGGAACGATCTTTCCATGTGGAAGTCATTGATAACAGGATCTAATTCCAGAGACCAAAGTGCCATTAGTTTCTTTGAATTGAAGCATTTTCAGAGGTTGGAGTCAAAGCCTGGGAATTAGAAATCGTGGGTTTTAATTACATCTTGGTCACAGATTGGTTGTTTTCTTGGAAGCACATAACCTCCAAGAATTCAAGTGCATGTAAAATGAAGATGAGAATCTTTGCCTCCTTCAACATCAGACTTTTATGTAGTTTAATGAAATATTACCTAAAAACACCTTTGAATTCCTAGGATGGTATGTATTACTTGAACAGAGTGGCTATTTAGCTTCATGAACAAATAGGTGAATTAAGGTTACTGGTCCAGTGGAGAGCAAAGTCTAGTTGTTTGCAAAGGATGTCACAGAAATAGAGAAGGGAAAAAAGTTGGTCTGGATTGAGTGCCTACTATACACCAACTGGGTATTGGGCATGGCTCTTTATTTATCTTTAATCCTTAGAAAATTTTTGTGAGCTAAGCAGAGAATACATTTTACCCATAATGAATCTGAACCTCAGATACCTTAAGTAAGTAATTTTCTTTAGAGTTACACCAAGAACAGCTAGATGATGGTCTGTGTGCTGGTTTTTGTAGAATTAATTGTGATGTAAAAAGGCTGTGCTACTGGTCTGGCAAACTGAGACATTTACTTATAATATTTAATAAAAGCTAGGTACCCATTTTGGGTGTCTTTTCAAAAGTTTTATATATTTTATTCCAATTATTGCCAGCAATAAGGGGAACTTTGTTTTTGCTCTATCAGAGTGACTCCTAAATTTAAAAAGCTTACCCTTGAGTTTGTCTCTAGATGGAACTATAGGAATGCTATGGGCAACTATTCTCAAACTCTAGATTAGGCATTAGATTCACTTGTGGAGCATGCTGGAAGCAGACTCTGAAACGTGTGTGTGTGTGTGTGTGTGTGTGTGTGTGTGTGTGTGTGTGCGTGCGCGCGCGCGTGCGATTGTGTGTCTACACTCTCCTCTCTGAAATAGGAAGATAGTGATCCCAGAATGACAAGTTTCCTGTGAGAAGACTAAAGCCAGTCCTGTGGAGATAGATGGGAGTGAGAAAAACTATGAAATCTAGGTTCTTTTTAGGGTAACCTAGAGTCCCTAAACTCACTCTATAGTTGCAGGCATTTCTAACTTGGGTTCAGAATTGGCCTGCTCTTCATATGACCCACTTGGCAGAGACAATACCTGGTCCTGAAAGGTTCTCTTCTCTCATCTTGGAGCACGTTTGAGTCAAAACAGCTAACAGAGGTGAAGAGACAGCATTCTGGGTGAATATGCGAAGCAGCTAAAGTGAGAATCCTTTGGCAACAAGCCGAAAACCATGCCATTAGGGAGGCTGCACCCCTTTCAACCACCAGATAAGACAGGATAATACCTTCATGTTTCACATGGCCAATTCATAATGTTGCACTCGAAGAGATTCAAGTCTGTCAAGCTTGTGTCTATATTATCTGATTTTCCTCACACTTCCCCTGCCATCCCCCATTGTGTCAGAAGTGCATTACTTGTTGGAGCAGTGAGGCTCAACCAACATGGAGAGTGGGGCTGGGAGGATTATGGTGAAGAGCAGTGAGGCTCATCTAATGTGGGGAGTGGGGAGAGCAGGGAGACATACGACAACACAAGCTCTGCTTTGACTCATGTGACCAAATCCAGTTGAAAAGCCAGTTCAGATTTTGGTGTAACAACTCTATTGGCAAAAGACAGCAAGAATTTTCCCAAAGCTGTTTCTTTTGAATTCAGATAAAATAGTGTTAGAAGGATGGAAATGCCACTCCCTTAATTTATTTTATTAAAAAGAGGTTTTGTGTGTGTGTGTGTGTGTGTGCGCGTGCGCGCGTGCGCGCGCATTCATTACTCCCTACATGGAAACACAGAAGGAGTCTCTCTTGAAAATGGCCCTAGTGTGCTAAAGGATAAAGCTATTTCACTGATCTTTTTCTTCTGCATAAGACACAGGAAATTTAACCTGATATTTTTTTCCCATGGAAACTGGCAGTAGTTAAACAATACAGCATGGGTGTCAGATAAGGATTAGGGTGTATGAAGGTCCACATTTTGATTCAAGACTGTATCCATATGCAAAAGCAAACAGTCTGTGGCATAGTCAAAACAATCAGTGTAGGCTGACTATGGATTCTGAATAGTTCATGAAAATGGTCCATTATTATCCAATACAGGAATAGTAATCACATTGGTTATTAAAACTGGCTTTAGAAAACATGAAGGTCATTTAAAATGTTGACAGTTTGATAAGTTTAAATATTTCTGATTACACATGATGCCTTGCTTTTTTAAATCTATGTACTAAAGAAAAATTTAAATTCTTCAGGTGGGAATACCACTTAGAAAGTTCATGGTGGGGCACCTGGGTGGCTCAGTCAGTTGAGTGTCTAACTTCGGCTCAGGACATGATCTTGCAGTTTGTGAGTTTGAACCCCACATTGGGCTCGGTGCTGTCAGTGCAGATCCCACTTTGGATTCTTTATCCACTTCTCTCTGACCCTGCCCTGCTTGTGAGCTCTCTCTCTCTCTCAAAAATAAATAAACATTAAAGAAAAAATGCATGGTAACTTTTACTAGAGAACTTCAAATGTACCTTTTTTTTCAAATTAAAGGTTGTTTTTTTTTTATATTTTAGAGTGCACAGGGGGGGGATAGGGACAGAGGCAGGGGGGGGGGGGGGAGAGAATCTTAAGCAGGCTCCACGCTCAGTGCAGCGCCTCAGGGGGGCCTCCATTCCATGCCCCTGGGATCGTGACGTGAACTGAAATCAAGACTCGGATGCTCAAATGACTGAGCCACCCAGGGGCCTCTCAAATGTACTTAAAAAAATTTAAAAAAAATTTTTTAATGTTTATTTATTTTGAGAGAGAGGGAGAAGGAACAAGCAGAGGAGGGGCAGAGAGAGAGAGTGAGAGAGAGAGAGAATCCCAAGCAGGCTCCACACTGCCAGTGCAGAGCCCGATGCAGGACTCGAACTCATGAACTATAAGATCATGACCTGAGCCAAACTCAAGAGTTGGACACTTAACTGACTGAGCCACCAGGCATCAGATTTACTTTTTAAATGAACATTAAAAAATAATAAGTGATAATAATAAAAACAGCTTCCATTTACTGTGTAGCAACTATATAGATGATACAGTGGTGTTTAACACATATTATCTCAATAAATTCAAAAGCCCTATATTCTTAGTGCTGTAGTATCCCCATTTTACTGATGAGGAAAATAAAGCCTGGAGAGTTTAAGGTCACACAGCTAAAAAAGGGGTGGATGTAGGGATGGAACCTATAGAAGCCTGATCCCTGGAACCTGGCTCTTAACGATTACTGTATCCTAGAATCACACCCCCCTTCAGCATAGCCCAGGGATGTAACAAGAGGAATTAAATGGCTTGTCATGTTAAGTGGGCTTTCCCAAATTAATAAATTAGAAGTTGTTACTAAATCACATAAAATCTTCATTAAAGTAAATCAAGTAATATTCCTTGCTTGCTAGCTTGATATCAATAAAGGATGCGGCAATCCCTATCAAAATAACATTGCATTCTTCACAGAGCTAGAACAAACAATCCTCAAATTTGTATGGAACCAGAAAAGACCCTGAATAGCCAAAGCAATCCTGAAAAAGAAAACTAAAGCTGGAGGCATCACATCCTGGACTTCAAGCTGTATTACAAGTTGTTATCATCAAGACAGTATGGTACTGGCACAAAAACAGATACTCAGATCAATGCAACAGAATAGAGAACCCAGAAATGGACCCACAAACATATGGCCAACTAATCTTTGACAAAGCAGGAAAGACTATCCAATGGAAAAAAGACAGTCTTTTCAGCAGATGCTATTGGGAAAACTGGATAGCAATGTGCAGAAGAATGAACCTGGACTACTTTCTTACATCATACACAAAAATAAACTCAAAATGGATGAAAGACCTAAGTGTAAGATAGGAAGTCATCAAAATCCTAGAGGAGAAAACAGGTGACAACCTCTTTGACCTCGGCTGCAGCAGCTTCTTACTTGACATGTCTCCAGAGGCAAGGGGAAAAAAAGCAGAAGTGAACTATTGGGACCTCATTAAGATAAAATCTTCTGCACAGTGAAGGAAACAATCCGCAAAACTAAAAGGTACCCAATGGAATGGGAGAAGATATTTTCAAATGACATAGCAGATAAAGGGTTAGTATCCAAAATCTATAAAGAACTTCTCAAACTCAACACCCAAAGAACAAATAATCCAGTGAAGAAATGGGCAAAAGACATGAATAGACACTTTTCCAAAGAAGACATCCAGATAGCTAACAGACACATGAGAAGATGCTCAACATCACTCATCATCAGGGAAATACAAATCAAAACCACAATGAGATACCAGAATGGCTAAAATTAACATCTCAGACAACAACAGATGTTGGCAAGGATGCGGAAAAAGAGGAACCCTTTTGCACTGCTGGTGGGAATCCAAACTGGTATAGTCACTCTGGAAAACAGGATGGAGTTTCCTCAAAAAACTAAAAATAGAACTACCCTATGACCCAGCAATTGCACTAGTAGGTATTTATCCAAAGGATACAAAAATGCTGATTCAAAGGGACATATGCACCCCAATGTTTATAGCAGTTGTATCAACAGTAGCCAAAGTATGGAAAGAGCCCAAATGTCCATTGACTGATGAATGGATAAAGAAGATGCAGTGTATATATATAATGGAATATTATTCAGCAATCAAAAAGAATGAAATCTTGCCATTTGCAACAACATGGATGGAACTAGAGTGTATTAAGCTAAGCAAAATCAGTCAGAGAAAGACAAATATATGATTTCACTCGTGTGGGATTTGAGACACAAAATAGATGAACATCAAGGAAGGGAAGCAAAAATAAAAACAGGGAGGCAAACCATAAGAGACTTTTTTTTTTTTTAATTTTTTTTTCAACTTTTTAATTTTTTTTATTTTTTTTATTTTTGGGACAGAGAGAGACAGAGCATGAACGGGGGAGGGGCAGAGAGAGAGGGAGACACAGAATCGGAAACAGGCTCCAGGCTCTGAGCCACCAGCCCAGAGCCCGACGCGGGGCTCGAACTCGCGGACCGCGAGATCGTGACCTGGCTGAAGTCGGACGCTTAACCGACTGCGCCACCCAGGCGCCCCCATAAGAGACTTTTGAATACAAAGAACAAACAGGGTTGCTGGTGGGGTGTTGAGTGGGGGGAAGGGCTAAAGGGGTGAGGGTCATTAAGGAGGGCACTTGGGATGAGCACTGGGTGTTAGATATAAGTGATGAATTACTCAATTCTGTTCCTAAAATTATTACACTATATGTTAACTAACTTGGATTTAAATTTTAAATTAAAAAAATGAAAAAAAGAAAAGGGTGGACTAGGGAGACTAGATTTCCAGTTAAAATTAAAAAGTTTACATGAACAACCAAGCCTGGTTGTTCATGTAAACTTAAATAATGTAAGTTCCATCCTGCTGTCAAAAAGACTTCAGAGACATTCTATTAGATTTTCTTTAGGTTGCTTTTAAATTAAGAATTGCTATTTAGAAAAGAAACATATTTTCATTGTAAAAATAAGAAAGAAAAATACAAGTATATTTAAGAAAAAAAATCATCCATTCATAACTCAGAGACCACCATTTATGTCTGTTGTTCATATTCTTCTAGTCTGTTTTTTGTGCCCATATACAAATAAAATATTTTTTAAATAAAAAATATTTTTTAAGTAAAATATTTTTAAAATATTGATTTTTTTTATTTTTTAAAATAAAAATAGATTTAACATAATATTATTTTATTTACTGTCTTCTCTTATCCATATATCAATATATGGTTCTGCAGCTACAACCCAGCTTTACATCTTATGAACTGTAAAACTTTGGGAAAATGGCTCAATTTCTAAGTGCCCCATTTGCTTTTCTGTAAAATTTAAGAGATATTAGTACTTTATAGTGTTGTCATAAAGTTTCATTTTTAATATATGAAAAATGCTTAGAGCAGTGCCTGATACATAGTAAGTACCACATAAGTGTTTGGTAAATGAAAAAAAATAAATATTGGAGCAAAGGATATGCATTTTTAAAGGATTCTGATGCATATTACCAAATTACTTTCCAGAAAGATTCTACCGATGTATAGTTGTTATAGCAGGATGTAAGTGGAGTACCCACTTTCCTGCCTCCATGGCAAAGTGATTTAAAAGTATGGGAGGTCAGGCCACCTTATCTCAAATTCTGGTTTATCACCCAGTAGCCACGATATCTTGTGATATCTTGACCATGCTAAGCTTTATTTCCCTTTTCTGTAAAATGGGAATGAAAATAAATATATACTTCACTGGAATGCTGTGAGACTAAGACGAGTTTATATAAATAAAATGCTTGGTAAAGTGCCTAGCATAGAGAATGGAATCCATACTAGTCTATGTTTGCAGTCTCTCCATTTTATTTATTTTTATGTATGTATATATGTCTTTAATGTTTATTTATTTTGAGAGAGAGAGTGCAAGCACTCATACATGAGGGAGGAGGGACAGAGAGAGAGAATCCCAAGCAGGCTGTGTGCTGTTAGTGCAGAGCCTAATGCAGGGCTCCATCTCACAAACCGTGAGATCATGACCTTAGCCAAAATTAAGAGTCTGACGCTTAACCAACTGAACCAGCCAGATGCCTTCCATTTTAAAGACAAGAAAAATTAGGACCAGAAAGTATGTCATCCATGGCTGAGACACTAAGGTAATAGGTCAAAATGACACAGGAAATCCAGTGAGAGAAAGGAAATATCTGGTTCTAGGTGATACATTTTTTGTGCATGGCTGATCAACATAGATCCCTTTTAAGACATATTTTCAGGATGCCTTCCTGTGACTGCTCAGCATATATTAGTGACATGGACAGTGAAGGCAGAAAGTATGCTCATTAAACCTGCCATTGTGAGGGAGGGAGTGAGCGAACTTCATCTTGAAGAACCAAGAAGACATGATTCTACAAGGAAAAGTGATAGATGGCTACTTGGAAAGAAAAATCATTTGCCCAAGTGCCAAGTGGGGAATGAGTGATTATGCTCAAACCAGGCAGCAGATTAGCCAGTCTATGCAAAACAACAACAACAACAACAACAAAGAACCCAAACAAGCAAACAAAAACTTATGATGAATAGAATTCTATAGATTATGTTGACCTAGGAGACTTGAGTAGATAAACTGAGAATGGGGTGGTATTCTTCTGTTTTGGGACACCACTGGTCAGCTTTCTATAAGTAACAAGGTGGATTGGGTTCCCTAATTAGCATCTTGCAGAATATAGGATGTCATCAGAGACCTACAATACATGTGTCTGGAAGGAGAAAAGGACCTAGCATTATTCATTCTGGGGAATTTAAGTCAGACAATTTTGTTGTTGTTTCAAGTATAGACAAGACTCTCTTAGAAGGAAAAGTGTACAGTTGTTTACTTCTACTGAGAATAGAACTATAGGAAGTGGATTTCAAACTGCAGCATGAAAGATTTAAGTTGGAATTATTGAAAAAATATTAGTAATATGAACCATAAAACATTGCAAATGATTACCAACATAAGCTATGTAATCTCTTCAGAATTATTTAAAATAGGACTTTTTTTTTTTGTATTGGCTTTAAATTTTTTTAGTAGGTATTAACTAAAGGCAGGAGAATAGCCTGGGTAGACTCTCAAGGTTCCTTTCTATGATTTGATGATAAAAAAGACTTGATCCTATAAAGATTGCTCTGGTTTCTTTTCTATTGCAGCTACCCAAGGAACAGCTGTTGCCTTGACAACAAGAGACAGTCTTAGGTTCCTCATATGCTAATAGGAAAACGGCCAATTTTCTTGTTCATAAAAGAAAACTGTTGGTTAATGTGTGCATCTCTCTCTCTGTCTCTTTTTCTCCTACCATTACTAACCACCTCTACGTGAACCTCAATGAGAGGTAGAGTTAAAAGAAAGAGGGTAGAATAGTTTGTATTTTCACAAATCCTCACTGAAACTTAAGAAACTCATTCACAGAGGAGTTTGGAGTATGATAATGACATGGGAATAACAAGAAATCAGCATTCAGTGTGCTGAGAAGAAAAACAATGGAGAGCATAAAATTCTAAGTCTACAGTAGAGTATAGGCAGACACTCTGAACAGAAAAAAGGAAAAGGAAGAGCAAGAGGAAAGATTCAGTATACCTTCACAGATGTCTCAACACCGACGACATCTGCCAGGCAGTTTCAACTACTTCCAACTGTCTAGGTGCATGTATATGCAGACATCATCAACTTTTGACCAAACTGAGTAGATTGTATGTGAATATTATAGAACATAGGCAGAAGAAAAGCAATTACTTCCAAACACAATTCACTCAAGTAATAGGCAACAATTAGTTCTCCCAGGGAAAAAAGCATGTAATAATCCCTGCTTTCTCCTTTGCTATGTGAAAGATAGCCAAATGCAGGCTAAGAAACACATTGACAGCTGATAAAAAGTACTTTGAGTAAACTTACTCACATATTATGTGGACAGCTATAGCTCATTGAATAAAAGCAGGCCACCTCTCTGCAGTGTCTTTTAATGCTTTATGAAAAAGCCAAGTTTCTTAGCCCTGTGGAGTGGTGCTTTTTCCATACAGCAGTATGGAAGGTGCAGGCTGCGGCCCCACACGAGCCTTGTTTTTATACTGGTTTCACATGGATGGTGTGTATGGCATCATGACAAACACACGTTTCCTTGTATCTTTACCTTACATTTTTTGACATAGTAGTTATATGGTGGGTATGTTTTTGTTTACTGTTTTCACCACTCCTCATTACTTCCCAAGGATTTTGGTGGAGGGGGGGGGGATATTGTTAAAAAGTGTTTTTCTTCTGATCATAAAATAATTAATGCTCATTATAAAGGTATAAAAAAAGTTTACAAAAAAACAAAGAGGGAAATGAAAGAATCTTTGTTTTATTTTGAAAAGCAATGCTAAATGCAAAGGAGCCCGTTACCAGTCCATTACCAGTATTTGTTTTACTAATTGCTAGGACAGCATAAGAAACAGATTATATACTTCCTCTCTCTGCCTTTCCATGTCTACCACGGGCCCTGGATAATAAGAACACTGATGATATACACAAACCTGCAGGAACCTATGGGTGTTACTACATGCTCTAATGACTTAAAGAGGGGGATTGTCAAACACATGGGAGAATATATAAGGTTTAGAAAGCTAGATGAAAACACATTTACAGTTTGACAGTATAATTTTAAGGAGGTTTTGAAAACTTTGCTATTTGTGGGACAGTATTGCTGGCAGATTTTGGAACTAGCTTTTCTCATCCAAAGCCCACTGGTCCCTGATATTTCCAACAGGATGAGAAGACCACTCTCTTGGTTAGTCCTACCTCCAAAAAGTCACAAAGTCTTACCGTCTGCCTCTTTTATTTCAGATCGTCATTACTGTCTCTTTACCATTTGTGTCTCCCAATCACAATTATTTGATGTATCCCTATTATCTACAAGAAAATATTTTTGTGACCTGGTACCTTTCAACTTTCCCAGCCTCATCTCATATTGCCCTCCTAGGCAAATGCTATGCCACAAAAGTCACCCCATTCCCCATTCAGCAGTGTTGAACTACTTGTAATTTCTCACTTGCCTTTATCTCCCAGGTTCAAGATTTTCCACAACTTTCTCCCTCAACTTTTCACCAGAAACCTTTGTATCTCATCTTTGAAGTTTCAGGTAAGACCCTATTCAATAGGTGACTCATCTGTCCCTGATGCCCTCCTACCTGGAGACAGACATGCTTTCCTGATGATTCCTGATAGCTTTTCCAAACTGTGTGCACTCTGTCTGCTTTAGTTAATTTAATGAAAGTTCTGGAAGGCAGCATCCTAGTCTGTTCCATTCACTGATACATGTCCATATCACTTACTACAGGGAGCGTGTCACACATTAGGTGCTCAATGACTATACAATGAATCAATGAATGAATGTCTACTGTGTGCTTAATGCTTGGAAGCCAGGGTTAAATGAGCTACACACTCTCGGACTTACGTTGCTTGTAGTGTAATAGGGGAGGTGGAGAAGTAGAAAGTGTAAGTGCCATGACAGTGAAAATATGATGCTGGGGAAGCACATTTACATCAGGGAAGGTTGACATTAGCTGGGCAAATATGGGAAGAGTGGACCTTATAAGCCATGTTGAGGAGGCCACTGAGAGCCAAAGAGAGGTTTTTGATTGGGAAGGATAATATACTGAGATTTGAGGTTTAGAAAGATCTTTTTTGCTGAGGTGTGGAAATGGTATCAGAGAGGTCGATTATGAAGGCAGTTACCAATTAGGAGGCAGCTTCTCTGCTTCATGGTTAAACTCTTTGAGGGAAAGAATAACCTCATTTTCAATTTTGTAACTTAAGGGCTAGGTCAATTTTTTTTAATTAAAAAAAATAAAATATAAAAAATAAAAAAGTTTATTTAAAAAAAGAGGCAAAGAGAGAGGGAGGAGAGAATCCCAAGCAGTCTCTACACTGTCAGCATGGAGCCTGATACAGGGCTTGAACTCATGAACCATGAGATCATGACCTGAGCTGAAACGAAGAGTCAGACACTCAGGTGATTAAGCCACCCAGGCACCCTGGGCTTGGTCAATGTTTTAACAAATGTGATGTTTCTTTTATGAATGAAGAACTGCTTTTATGTCCATTATCGTATGTCAGAAAGACGAAAACAAGCCACTTCCTTTAAGAAGTTGTGTCGCTGTGGTTCATCTAGTCATTGGGTCAATGTTACTGCTTCCAGGTAAGCTAGTTACAAAGGAGATTTAGTGGCACCCAACCCTGAACTTGCTCTCCATAGACATATAAGTTGATTTATCTTATCTTATCTATATTATAACCAACTATATGAATTGTGTTTTTTTTTTTTTTTTTGGGCTTTTTCATCAAGATGTCATTCCTGGATTAAGACCGTCGCTTTTTCATGTTGTGTAGTCTACTCAGGAATAACTGATTCAGTTTTGCCTCCTTGAGTTTGTTCAAGGACTGGTCAAAGCATTAATGAAAATATGAATAAAGGAAAGCATAAATGACAAAATAGTCAACTAAAAGGTTCCTACTGACTCCCTTATATTTGCATTAAAATCTAGTCCTTAAAGTGATCTAATTCACTGAATAAAACCATTTTATTAAGCCTTTGGTCAGCAGATTATTAATACCTATGTTATGTATAGAACTCATCTAAAATTAGTGACTATAGCTCTCCTTTCTCTTTGGATACAATGAAAAGAGTAAAAAAATTTAAATAATGCAAAAGGACATTATGAAATCATATCACCATTAACTGAATCAAAATTTAATACAATAAATTAATACAGTACTGAAAATGTTCTAATTTTTATATTAGTAGTTGATGTCCCCTTATCCTTGATTTACAATAAAATGATTTCAAAGCATTTTGAATTTGTTAGCTAATAGCATTACAATCTGCACAGTAAAAGGAGACAAAAATATATAACTTCTGATTCAGATTATATGTCAGTTTAGTTGTGTTTATAATATGTAATTAACATAAATTAACCATTTGCAGGTTGCTGGGTGATACAGATTATTTGTGCTGATACCTAGAGTCTCTACTTTTATAAAGCTTTCAGGTTTTGATGATTCACAAAGAAACAATTTGTATGGTCAAGCTTAATTGCTGATTTAACAATAAATTTTATCTTTATAAAAATTTATATACCTATGTTTTTTGCCGTATGTTATCTTCTTACATGGTAAATTTACATATTGATCTACCCATTACAATCCTAAATTTAAACTTTCATTGTTACCTATTATCATTGTTATGGCTGCTTCATAATAATAGCAAGTAGTAATATTGAGAAGAATAAGAAGGATTCTGACTTTGCATCTGGATGTTTTTAATGGACTGACATAGAATTCTGTGTGACACTAAAGATTTTGTCATTTTAGAGTGAAAATGAGCTGAAGAAAAAAAAAACTGTTAATAGATTGTTCGGTTGGTATTTGGTCCACAATTATTTCTGGGGGGTTTTCTACTTAAGTACATCTTTAATGCTACACCCAGAGATTTGGCTCAGGTGTCAGGAATAATAAGCTTTATTATAATAGTAAACCTTGGTGAGAGTTCTGGCTAAAAAAGAGAGAAAAGATAAAAAAGAAAAAAAGGGCATTTGTGGTACTTTACATATACAGACATGTAGCACCATCTACTGGATTAGAGTAAATGAATAAAATCTGTAAAATATGTATTTCCACTAGCAAAAGTATGAACCCATGAATGTCAGAGGTTCGTATAGTATTGGTTTAGCCAATTCTTTGGTTGTAAGTGGTTTTTGGATAGGTGAGAATATTTGATATAAAGGACCTTCTTTTTCCCTTTGTCCTTGCAGCTAAGAAATAGTCACAGACAATTGTTAGCTGTTTAAGTTACCCATCTACAGCAATTGATTTTACACATGTACATTTGTGTGTGTATGAACACGTGTGCGTGCACACACACATACCCTACTGTACCCGACTCGATTATGTAATACTTTTTTACAAAGCAGTGGTTACCATGGGCAAAATAACTTTTGTGGACATGTATTTCTTAGAAAAGGATATTAGTCTGTAAGTAGAGAGGTTTTTCTTCTACTGTTTCTCTGTAGTAGAAAGTGTTTTAAGTATAGTTATGGCCTCCTGTTACCAGGAGAAATAAATCCTTGGGAATAATCCATTCATTAATTCAGCAAGCATTAAGTAATTATTGTGTTTCAGAAACAATGATAAAAAGATTGAAAAAAAAGAACAATGATTTCAAAAATACTGCATAAGACTGGGCTGTGAGGTGAATGTTCCTTTGTAAAGACTTACATCCATCTTCTTCATTAACAGGGTGCATCAGAGCAGTCAAATATCTGAGACAGCCTTATGAAATGTACAGGTTTGCAAGATTTTATAGATAATGGTCAATATGTTCACCACTACAAATGTGTTTTACACAAGTAGGGAGGTTGAGGAATAGGACAGTTATAAGACTCCTCTGACATTCTTCCCATAAGACTGTTAGGTCCTTATCCAAGTCATTATCTATTTCGTAGTATTGACTGTTCCTCTGGAGGGAGTGACTACTTCAGCAGCAGAAGCATAAAAACATTGCATGGTGAAGTACATGTTATAGCCACTGGCGATCTTGGAAGTTTCTTCTGAGTGTGTGTAAATACTCTGAATCTGAATCATATGCAACTATATTAAGAATGAATTGCATAAAGGAAAATCTGAGAAAATGGAGACATTCACCATTTTCCTGGGTAGGAAGACAATAAAATAAAAGTTTCAGTTTTTCTGAAATTATTATGTATATTCAAAGAAATTTCAGTGGAATTCCTAGGGTCCTTCTCTTTTTTTTGGGGGGGGGGGGATGAGGAACTTAACAATTTGATTTCAAAGAAGTGTTTCAGAATAGACAAAAATAGTTGTGATGGTGGTGTTGGATGGTGTGTTTGACTCTAGCATATTAAGAAGCTGTGTTACCCAAAACAGTGTGGTACTTTTACAGAGATAGGTAAATACATCAATGAAATGCCACACACCCAGAAACATACCTTTGTATATATAAGAATTTAGTATATAAAAAGGACGCGTTTCAAAACAAAAAGCAAGATAGACTATTTAACAAATGGTGCTGGGAAAATTACTATTTGTTTTGAAAAAGAGCTATGAATCTACTTCCTCTCACCACAAACATCAATTTTATGTGCATTAAAATTTTAACACATAATTATAAAAGTACTAGAAAAACTATTGGAGGTCATTTTTATAGTGTTCTGGAAAGGGCTTTCTTTAAGTGTGGTACAAAACCAAAGTTATTGAAGAAGACCAACAGATTTAATTACATAAAAATTTAAAATGCCTCTTTTAATTCATGTTTATTTTTTTGGCAAATTTTTATTGAGCACTACTTGTACAGGTATTGTTCTAGTTTCCAAATATAGGGTGAACACAGTGCATATGGTCCCTACTGTCGTGCATATTATAGTCTAATGGCAAAGATAAAAAAATAAGCAAACAAGCAAATAAAAACATTAACTACCAATTGTGGTGAGTTGTCAAGTAAAATTACTAAATGTGAAAAATTTGCTTTAAGAGGAAATAACAGGAGGGGTGCCTGGGTGGCTCAGTTGGTTAAGTGTCCAACTCTTGACTTCAACTCAGGTCATGATCTCGTGATTTGTGAAGTCGAGCCCCGCATTGGGCTCTGTGCTGACAGTGAGGAGCCTGCTTGGAATTCCCTCTCCCTCTCCCTCTCCCCCTCTCCCTCTCCCCCTCTCCCTGGCCCCCTCTCCCTGTCCGTGTCCCCCTCTCCCTCTCCCCCTCTCCCTGTCCCCCTCTCCCTGTCCCTCTCCCCCTCTCCCTCTCCCTCTCCCTCCCCC
>NW_024412400.1:73038869-73040837 GCF_014898765.1 Herpailurus yagouaroundi | reverse complement strand
TGAAGTCGGACGCTTAACCGACTGCGCCACCCAGGCGCCCCCTGACAGTCTTAAAAGTGGAGAGAAGAACTAGGGAAGGAAAAGCTGAGCTGAATGCAGCCCACAGATCTGGCAAGTTGATGATAAACTTACCTGTTGGAATATGAAGCATACTAATGGTGACAATAGCAGTTTCTGAGGTGTTTATGGCAAAATATACCAAAAGTAAAGTTTTAAAAACCCCAAAAACAGATTGGGAGAAAAATATTGTTCATACAAACATGTCAGATACAAACGTATGCAGAGAATACGGTGCATAAAATAGAAAGCACCGCAAAAAGAAGAGACAACCTAATGGAGTAAATGGGCAAAGGATATGATACATTTTATTTATTTTCATTTTTAAAAATTCCAGTATAATCAATGTACAGTGTTATATTAGTTTCAGGTGTATAATATAGTAATTCAATTCTGGACATTACTCAGTGTTCATCATAAGTGTACTCTTAATCCTCTTGACTTGTTTTACCTACCCCCCACCCACCTCCCCTCTGGTAACCATCTGTTTGTTCTCTGTAGTTAAGAGTCTTTTTGTTTGTCTTTTTTTATTTGTTCGTTTGTTTTGTTTCTTAAATTCCACATATGAGTGAAATCATACGCTATTTGTCTTAGCATCTGATAAATTCTTAGCAGAATAAATGTGATGCTCAGTCTCATAATTATAAAATTGTCAATAAACAATGAGATACCACATTTTTCTCTTTAGTTTGTAAAATATTACTTTATAATATACAGAGTATGCAAGAACACTGCCATATTCTGTTGGTATGTAAAATCTTTTTTTTTTTTAATGTTTATTTTTGAGACAGAAAGAGACAGAGCATGAGCAGGGAAGGGGCAGAGAGAGAGGGACACACAGAATCTGAAGCAGGCTCCAGGCTCTGAGCTGTCAGCACAGAGCCCAACACAGGGCTCAAACTCATCAACTGCAAGATCATGACCTGAGCTGAAGTCAGATGCTCAACCAGCTGAGCCACCCAGGGACCCCGGTATGTAAAATCTTTTTGAAAGATAATTTAATAGTATCTCTCAAAATAAAATTGCTTATACATGTTTTTCATTAATTTTACTTCTAGGAATATGCCATACACTTATGCCCACACATAGGTGTGCAAGGTTATATCTTATTCACCAAATTGAAGACACCACTGATTGAAATATGCATCCCAATTTTAGAGATACTAAAATATGAAAATAAGTATACCCCAGACTTGATGAAATACAGTGTTACAAGATGTTCATTGTAGCATTGTTTAAAAAGTTAAAATTGATGGATAATATTGAATTTTAAGCTGCTGTTAAAAGACCAAGGATCTAATGTACTGATACAGAAATATGGCCACTATTGTTAAGTGATAAAATGCATCTGCAAAAGAATATTTATAATATGTCTGTTTCTATAGGAAAAACTAATATATCTATAGATTTATTTTTTTAAAAATTTTTAATGTTTATTTTTGACAGAGAGAGAGAGAGAGATAAAGCATGTGTGGGGGAGGGGCAGAGAGAGAGGGAGACACAGAATCTGAAACAGGCTCCAGGCTCTGAGCTGTCAGCACAGAACCCGACGCGGGGCTTGAGCTCACGAACAGTGAGATCATGACCTGAGCTGAAGTTGGACGCTCAACTGACTGAGCCACCCAGGAACCCCTATGGCTTTATTTTTAAAAATGCTGGTAGGACATATGCCAAACAGTGGCAACCTCTTGGGAATGAGGTTGGCATGGAGGTGAAGGATATCTTTTCCTTTATACACCTATCTTCCTTCCTTCTCTTTCTTTCCTTCTCTTTCTTTTCTCCTCCTCCTCCTCCTCCTCCTCCTCCTCCTCCTCCTCCTCCTCTTTCTTCTTCTTCTTTCCTTCCTCCTTTTCCTCTTCTTTCTTTTCTTTCTTTCTTTCTTTCTTTCTTTCTTTCTTTCTTTCTTTCTTT
>NW_024412400.1:73025360-73038859 GCF_014898765.1 Herpailurus yagouaroundi | reverse complement strand
TTTCTTTCTTTCTTTCTTTCTTTCTTTCTTTCTTTCTTTCTTTCTTTCTTTTTTTCATCACATTATTTTTGCAAAACCAAAATCTCTTCATATTTTAACCTGAACAGTGTGATCTGGATGAAGTTATCTACTTGGGAATGAAGCAGTAAAGGGATAGCATCTACCTTAGCATTTTGTAATTAAATTGAGTATTTCATGGTCAGCAACAAGGCTTGAAAAACTTTGGGTTTTGTTTCCAACTCTAGATTTTAATAAGTTCAATAGAGTTATAATCTAGAAGTTGTAGAATTATAAAAGTGGGAACTAGATGATATGGAATGCCGTGGTGATGAGGTGGAGAAGCATGACTATCATTTTAAGGCAGAAATGTAGAATTAGGAGGAGGCATGGACATTTTGCACAAAATTCAACACTGTATAATTGTCATCCTGAAATTCAAGAGATAGAATCCCTGAGATACAGGAAATGTGGCTCTTTGCATGAATTTGGCTGCCAGACTTCTTATGTCCTTGGGCCTACAGGAGTACACAGCAAAGACAGCTGCAAGCATGCATTTTGGCAGCTCCTGCTAACACTGAGAGGGGTGGATCAACAGATTGGCACAGGCTGAGGCAGCTGCCTCAGTATTCATATTAGTAATGGGGATGAGAAATTAGAAAGGAATGTTTAAGACACATGGGCAGTAGCAACACTAATAATTTTAGGAAGCACACTGCCATAACAAATCTCAAGTATAAATAACGATGTGCCATCTTAATATATGCTGGATGCTAACATTTTCATTACTAGGAATGAGTAAATTTTTATAAAATAGAAGATCATCTTTTATAAGGTTATTTAGACTCTAAAATTTCGTTATTCCAGATAGGTTGAAATTTCCTCTACAAGCTTTCTCCTCCCTCACGTTGGGAATTTAGGCATTGCAGAAGTGAGGAATAAAATGCTGTGGTAATTCTACCATCTATTGAAGATATTTCTAAGAATGTTGTACATGTGAATAAGTACAACGTTTTCTACAGTGAATGATGTTTCACCACACTGTGCTGCATTTTATATGGTCTATAAAGACACGCATATGAAAATTATTTCTAAAAATGGTAGTTGTATATATAGATATAGTATTATTTCAGTAAAGGGATTTGTTCATTAAACTTTGACTCATGAAATATACTATGCATAGTCAAATGTATAAAAGTCATTTCTAAGAATAATAGAATTCTGCATCTGAGTAGTCATTCAGTGAAATAATGTATGCTGCATTCAATATATCTGTAAAATATGCCACATGTATAAAATGTTTCTAGTGTTAGACTTTAAAAATATAAATTGTTTTTAAGAACACAAAAAGCTAAATCTAGTCTTTGAGACTAGAGAAATATTCCATATAATTCAATATATGGAATACCATGTAAACACAAAGAGACAAAGCTACTACAAGATTTCAAAAGCATAATAACAAACCAACAGTAAAAAGACATTTTCAGGACAATTGAAGAAATATAAATATGAAACAGTTATTAGATGATATTCAAGAATTTTGATGTTATTAATTTTGACGGATGTGATAATAATACTGTGTTTGTGTTAGAAAACATTGAATGTTAAACATTAGTGATGTATGCTCAGGTAGTTGGGGTAAAATATGATGTCTGATTTGTTTTAAAATGCTTTAGCAAAATAATATAGATGAAGTGAATGTGGCAAAATATAAATGTTAAATCAAGATAATGAGTATGTGGGTGGGTATGTGCTCTCTCTCTCTCTCTATATATATACACACATACATATACATATATATATTTAAACTTTTTATAATAAAAAGCGTAACAAGATAATGGTAAAATAAAATTCAGAAGGGCAAAAAAGGCTACAGATAGTTGCTTATTCGATAAGCAAAGTTAATTTATGTTCATGATGCCGTAATAGAGGGTATTTCAGCCAAGAACAACTCTCATTGCAGACAGCATAGTTTGTAGTAGGAGATCTGTATCCTCATTTAGGTTCTGCTGACTTTAATCGCTTCACCTCAGGGAGCCTCAGTTTATTTGTTTGGAAAATAAAAGGATTAGATTAGTTGATAGTTTTATCCTTTCCAGTTCTGAGATGCTAACCAACAGAGGCGGTAAACTCAAATACCTACCAGTGCTGAGCAGGTAATTCAAATTACTGAATAGGTGTAGTGCTTGCCACTCTAACTGGGACTCTTCTTCAGCCAAATGCCTTCATGATAATGTGGACTCAGTGTTGCCTAGCTTTTTTGGAGATTAGGAAGAAGTACAGATTTTTATGTGAAATTGAAGATTTGTGTATGTTAATAGAAAACGTACAGCGAAAAGTGTAGGAGTGGTGAGGCGGGGGTGGGGGTACTACCAAACCCTGCTGCAGTCCATGTCCGCGGTCAGCTAAGACGCTGCGAAGGGCAGATGAACACGGGGAGGAAGACCAGGAGATTAAAACAAAAGATGGAAACACACATCAGTGATTCTAGGGAGTGAATTCTGCTTCAAAATATCAGTCTACCTCAGCCGACGAGATTTCACCTACGGATGAAACTCAAACACCACTTGGAAAGAAAAGTCTGTTTTCGATAGGTCTCATCTTCTGCGTGTGATCCAGCAGTTGCGGGGCGCAATGCCATTCCCGCTCCCAGTGTCCCCCGGAGACCGCAGGCGCCACAGACTTTACACTCTCTGGGAGCGCCCCGGGGGACGATCCCGAGCTGCAACTTGAGGGATAGTTATGCTGGGGCCGCCAACCCCAGCGAACCTGTGGAGTAATTGCTTCGCTTCCTCCGAAGTTTAAATGAAAAGCTGCTCCGGACCGAGGCAAGGGTTCTCAACCGGAAGTTTTGCCTTCCTGCTTGAGCACTTCCTGTTTGGTAACTAAGGACGCGGGGCGGTTGCTGGGGTTATCGTGGTAATTACTAGGGAGATTTGCGGGTGTAGGGAGTTGCCTCGTGTGCTGCTCCCAGGCTATACGAGAAGGTGGATCTTTCCTCCCCACCCTGTCAGAGGTTCTCTATCCTTTTGCCATCATGAGTAATGAATTCTTGGCGGAGCTGCATTGGGACGATGGGTTCGCCATCCCGGTGGCAAACGAGGAGAACAGGATCCTGGAAGATCAGGTAAGGGTCAGGTGAAGAAGGCCGGGAAAGAGGGGGTGGTTTCTTGGTTGGCAGGAATACCCCAACCGTTTTATTCTTCCCTTTTCCGTCCCCAGTTTTATCTCTTTCTGTCTAATGCTCACCGCACCATCTCCTTCCTCCCTAACCTGTTTGCCCATTACGGTACTTGCAAAACATTACAAAATGTATATTGAAAGGATGATTGATATTCGCGACTATAAAGTCTGAATCCTTACTCTCTCCCCTCCCACTCCATTTCGCCTCAGGGGCGGGAGAGGAAAATCTGGTTCCTGCGTCCCCTTTTCCCTTCCTCAGAACTAAGCGCGGCTTGCAAAGGGACTCTGAGGTTTTCCTAGCAACAGTTGTTTGCGGATGTTTATAAGCAAATCACGCTCTGGTTGACATTACTTTTTGAGTTTCTGCCTAAGACATTTAAAGTTGAAAGGGACTTGAAGAAATATTTTCAAGAGAGACGTTCTAGTAAGAATGTAAAATGTGCAGTTTACAGCTTTTCAAAGTGAGGATGTTGTCACAGAGTGATATAAAAATATTTTACGTTGTAAGGAATATTTTACACCGGCTTGCAACCAATGAATGCATAGTAGTTGTTAAAAATAAAATTGCATCTGGCTCAGAAAACTTTTAAAAACCTTTAGCAGTTAGTCTAAAGTTCTGTCACATGGCAGTGTGTTGTGTGGAGGAGGATCCAGAAACAGAGGATGTTTACATTACTTTGTAGAATGGAAGAGAAGGTTTTCTTCCCTTGGAAAAGAAAATGAAAATCCATCACGGTTTTTTGAAGTTTTTTTTTTTTTTTTTCAAAATATTCTGACCTGTTTACTAATGTCTAAATTAGATAGCTGCAGTTTTTTGTTGCTTTGTTTTAATGAAGGGCAACATTAGGGAATATAAGAAATTTGGCACTAAAAAAAACAAAAGGCAGAAATTTGGCACTGAGTACTGAGGAATAATAATATTAACAAGTTTCCAGCCCTGGGTTCAGATCCTACTTACCAGCAGTGAACCTGTTTCTTCTTATATAAACTGGAAATAAATAATCATTTCACAGGGTTGTTTACAGCTCTAAGAATTTTAATATGGGTTAAAGTTCCAATTAAATATTAGTTTTTTTTATTATTGCCATAATATTTGTCTCATATGATTTTATATACGTATTAATTATATTAGCTATTTAAAAAATATTACGGAGCAATAAAAAGAAGAGTGAGGGCCAGAATCACTTTACCTGAATAAACAGTGGCATTAAAAAGGCAACTCTAATAAGTTTAAGATATTCAAACAGAAGGGTAAAAAATAAAAAATACCCACTGTTGACTCTAGAAGTGACTATCATGACATTAAACAAATATTCCAGACATCATAGTCTACAGTTATATAGATAGAAAAGACAGACAGAAGTATCATTGTTTTTTAAAATTTAAATCCAAGTTAGTTAACATATAGTGTAACAATGATTTCAGGAATAGAATTTAGTGATTCATCACTTACATATAACACCCAGTGCTCATCCCAACAAGTGCCCTCCTAAATGGCCCTCACCCATTTAGTCCTTCCCCCCCCCCCACCCAACACTCCTCCAGCAACCCTCAGTTTGTCAGTTCTATGTATTTAAGAGTCTCTTATGGTTTGTCTCCCTCTCTGTTTTTATATTATTTTTGCTTCCCTTCCCCTATATTCATCTGTTTTTTATCTTAAATTCCACATATGAGTGAAATCATATGATATTTATCTTTCTCTGACTGACTTCCTGTAGCGTAATACACTCTAGTTCCATCCACATTGTTGCAAATGGCAAGATTTCGCTCTTTTGGATCACCGAGTAATATTCCAGTGTGTGTGTGTGTGTGTGTGTGTGTGTGTGTGTGTGTGTGTACCCACCACATCTTCTTTATCCGTTCATCAGTTGATGGACATTTGGGCTCTCTCCACACTCTGGGTATTGTTGATAGCCTGCTATAAACATTGGGGTGCATGTGCCCTTTCAAAACAGCACACCTGTATCCCTTGGATAAATACTCAGTAGTGTAATTGCTGGGTCGTAAGGTAGTTCTATTTTTAGTTTTCTGAGGAACCTCCAACCTGTTTTCCAGAGAGGCTGCACAGTTTGCATTCCCACCAGCAGTGCAAAAGGGTTCCTCTTTCTCTACATCCTTGCTAACATCTGTTGCTGCCCAAGTTGTTAATTTTAGCCATTCTGACAGGGGTAAGGTGATATCTCATTGTGGTTTTGATTTGTATTTCCCTGATGATGAGTGATGTTGAGCATCTTCTCCTGTCTGTTAGCCATCTGGATGTCCTCTTTGGAAAAATATCTATTCATGTATTTTGCCCATTTCTTCACTGGATTATTTGTTTTTTGGGTGTTAATTTTGTTAAATTCCTTACAGATTTTGGATACTAACCCTTTATCTGCTATGTCATTTGCAAATATCTTCTCCCATCCGTCAGTTGCCTTTTAGTTTTGCTGATTGTTTCCTTTGCCACGCAAAACCTTTTTATTTTAATGAGGTCCCAATAATTCATTTTTACTTTTGTTTCCCTTGCCTCTGAAGACATGTCAAGTCTCCAGAAGTTGCTGTGGCTGAGGTCAAACAATTAGGTTGTTGCCTGCTTTCTCCCCTAGGATTTTGATGGCTTTCTGTCTTACAGTTAGGTTTTTCATCCGTTTTGAGTTTATTTTTGTGTATGGTGTAAGAAAGTGCTCCAGGTTCATTCTTCTGCATAAGACAGAAGTATTATTAAAATGGAATCCTACTATATGTGCTGTTTTTAACATAAACATTTTTATTTAATAAAAATTTTAATTTTATTTGTCTTAAGAGAAAAAAAGAAAGGAATTATTGAATTTCAGGTAAATATTACTTGATTACAAGAGATAGTGATTGCTAAGAAACTTTCTTAACATTAAGAAAAACTGCATAAGAAGAAATGGTTAGATTATTGTTTGAAAAATTCTTTGTTTCATTTGTAGGCAGTTATGGGTTGACTCCCTGCCCTTTCATTTTTCATTTTTAAAGCAAAGAAATTAGCTCTCTCACTTCTTTACACCATCTTTTTACCCATATTACCACTATTAAAAAATAGTGGTTTTATTATTTTTATATTATCAAGCTTTATTTTTTATTCCATTCAGTGCCTTTAATTTACTACAAGTGTTTAGCCTTAATTTTATATGAAAAAAAATTTTAATGTTTTTATTTATTTTTGAGACAGAGAGAGACAGAGCATAAGCAGGGGAGGAGCAAAGAGAGAGGGAGACACAGAATCTGAAGCAGGCTCCAGGCTCGGAGCTGTCAGCACAGAGCCTGACACGGGGCTGAAACTCACAAACCACTAGATCACATGACCTGAGCCAAAGTCGGACACTTAACCGACGGAGCCACCCAGGCGCCCAGCCTTAATTTTATGTTTAAACTGGTTTAATGGTCCTTAATGTAGCCACTTTTATTCAGTTTATCTTTTCTTGGATTTTTCACTTTGATTCATCTTTTGCCTAGTTGGGTCCTATCCTCAAATAGTTGTTTCAAGAAGCATCCATTGTTTTGTGCTTTTGATTCCTTGCATCCTTGGTTGCCAATTGATTTCTTGCATTGCTTGCTTTAAGTTTGTATTCTTTTAATCACAGTATCAGATCTTCAAGATACCTTCTTTCTGCCTCTACTCCTTCCTTCTGAGTCCTGTGTTTTTTTAATATGGACTGTTTTTCCACAGACCTATTTCCCAACTGTGGACTACAGAATTCCCTTTATTCTTTTACGTGGTTGATGCTCTACTTCCTAAGTCACATATCTTCTTTCTTGGGTTATCTCCTTATCTCCTTATCTCAAAATAAGGAATACTTCCTTGTGTCTTCCTAACAAGGGTGTATAGGAGGTAAACCCTGAATCTGAAAATGTTTTTTATTTAATCTCACATTTGATGGTGTTGGCTGAGTCAAATGTTCTAGGTTAAAAATTTTTTTATGAAGAATTTGGAAAAATATTATCTTCCAGTAGTGATGTTGGTGAGTAATCTGCTATTAGAAATATTTCCATTTCTTTGTAGGTTGCAATTTTAATGTCTGGAAGCTTTTAGGGTTTTGTTTTATGTTTACATTGTAGTTTGTTTTGGCAACTATATCATATTTTTGATTTTCAGGTTATTTGTTGCTTTTTTGTAGCACCTGGTCTTCTTTTAGTAGTACAATATCATTTACAATCTAAGTGCGTGTGTGTGTGTGTGTGTGTGTGTGTGTTTAGTTCTTTTTTGTGTCTTGAATTATGTTTCCTTTGGGGTCTTTTTACTTGTTTATCTTGATATCTCTCACTTGATGTAAGTCTTCAATAAATATCTGGTGGTCCTTGCATGTCCTTTTATATTTAAAAGGAGCAAAAAAATGCCTGGATATTCTGTGGGGAAGGAATTATCAACTTGTGGAGAGTTAATCATTATGCTTTCATTAGGAAAGCAGATGCCTTTGCTCTGAGTTCATTATGCAATTATAAAAGTTAGTAACTGATGAAGAAAATAAAAGTCATAAAGCTGTATGCACCAAACAACATAACAACTAAGTACATAAAAGTAAAAACTATTATAAATACAAGTAGACTTTGACAAAAATACAGTTGTAGTAGGATACTTCAATATTGACATCAGCATTGGACAGTTCTAATAGACAAAAATAAGAATATAAAGGTATGAATAATGCAGTAAAAGTAAAAACAGAGCATATATCCCTTAAATAAACAGTTTAAAAAATATGTCTGTAAACCATTTAACAAAGGTGGATCATTTACTATACCAGGATGAAAACCTTAATGCATTAAAAGTGAAAGATATGGGAATGCAAGCTGGTGCAGCTACTCTGGAAAAAGTATGGAGGTTCCTCAAAAAACTAAAAATAGAACTACTACCCTACGACCCAGCAATTGCACTACTAGGCATTTTTCCAAGGGATACAGGTGTGCTGTTTCAAAGGGACACATGCACCCCCATGTTTATAGCAGCACTTTCAACAATAGCCGAAGTATGGAAGGAGCCCAAATGTCCATTGAAGGATGAATGGATAAAGAAGATGTGGTATATATATGCAATGGAGTATTACTCAGCAATCAAAAAGAAATCTTGCCATTTGCAACTACATGGATGGAACTGGAGGGTATTATGCTAAGTGAAATTAGTCAGAGAAAGACAAAAATCATATGACTTCACTCATGAGGACTTTAAGAGACAAAACAGATGAACATAAGGGAAGGGAAATAAAAATGATATAAAAACAGGGAAGGGGACAAAACAGAAGAGACTCATAAATATGGAGAACAAACACAGGGTTACTGGAGGGGTTGTGGGAGGAGGGATAAGCTAAACGGGTAAGGGGCACTAAGGAATCTACTCCTGAAATCGTCGTCGCACTATATGCTAACTAATTTGGATGTAAATTAAAAAAAAAAAAAGTGAATGATAAACCTTAAGGACCTTATACAAAGTGAAATAAGATGGACACAAAAGGACAAATCCTGTATGGTTTCACTTATATGACATACCTAGAGTACTCAAGTTCATAGAGACACAAGTAGAATGGTGATTTCCAGAGGCTGGGTAGGGGGGAAGAGGAATGGGGAGTTAGGGTTTAATGGGCACAGAGTTTCAGTTTGGGAAGATGAAAATTTTTAGGTGGATGGTGGCAATTGTTGCACAACACATAAATGTACTTAATGCCATTCTTCTTTTTTTTAAGTTTATTTATTTATTTTGAGAAAGCACACAAGCAAGGGAGGGGCAGAGAGAGAGAGAGAGAGAGAGAGAGAGAGAGAGAGAGAGAGAAGCCTAAGCAGGCTCCATGCTGCCAGTGCAGACCCTGATGTGGGGCTCGAGTGAGATCATGACCTGAGCTGAGATCAAGATTTGGATGCTTAATAGGCTGAGCTACCTAGACAACCCGATGAATGACACTCTTCTTAATGTACACTGAAAAATGGTTAAAATGATAAAATGTATATTTATGTACATTTTACCAAAATTAGAGAAATGAGTGGTGGGAATTTTATAGGCCATATTTTTCTGATCATAAGCCAATAGGATTTATAGTAAATGATTTAAAAAATTATTCTCCATTTTATGGACTGTTTGCCTGCCCCTCCCATTCAAATGTTGAAGCCCTAATCTCCAGTGTGTTGGTATTTGGTGGTGGGGCCTTTTGAAGGTAATTAGGCTTAGATGAGGTCATGAGAATGTGGCTCCCATGATGGTATTATATCTTTATGCGAAGCGGAAGAGAGACCAGCGCTCTCTCTCTCCACCATTTAAAGATGCAGCTAGAAGGCACTGTCTGCAAGTCAGGAAGAGAGATTTCACCAGAACCAAATTTTCTAGTACCTCAATCCTGGGCTTCCTGGCCCCCAGAACTCGGAGAAATAGATTTCTATTCTTTAAGCCACTCAGTCTATGATATTTTGTTATGGCGGCCTGAGCTGACTAACACATCCATCTTAAACACTTAGGCCAATTTCTCAGAAACCTAGATAACTCTTCTATCATGGAGAAATTGAAAGGGAAAAGTTAGTTTTTAGAAAACAATAAAAAGAGACTGCTTCATACCTGTATCTGCTGGAAATAGGAAAAATCTTTCTTAGAGAAAAGTTACAGGCTTAAATGCCTTAAATGCCTTCATTTTTAAATCCATGCTTTAGTTAGCTTGGGTTGCTATAACAAAATACCATAGAGTGAGTGAGTAAAAAGACATGATTTATTAAAAAGACATTTATTTCTCATGGTTCTGAAGGCTATAAGTGGAGATCAGGGTGGCAGGGTGGTTGGGTTCTGGTGAGAGCCCTCCTCTTGGCTTGCCGATGGCTGCCTTCTCACTGTGTTCTCACATGGCAAAGAGAAAACAAGCTCTGGTCTCTCTTCTTCTGACAAAGACACTAATTTTACAATGAGGGTCCTACCTGCATGTCCTAATTTAAACCTACTCACTTCCCAAAGGCCCACCTCCAGATACCATCACATTGTGGGTAAAGGCCTCAGCATATGAATTTGAGGGTGACACAGACATTTAGTCTATAGCATCAATGTAACAAAAAAGTAAAATAATTAAAACCTGTTCTTAATAAATTTTAAAAAAGAATAACAAAGTGAACCAAAGAGGGAATTAGAAGAAAAACTGAAATTAATGAAATAAAAAGCAAAAATACATATTTAGTATGATTTACTATGTTTAATGAAATACAGGAGATAACATATAGTACATTAGTATTTTATTACTTCCTTATTTAAAAAATTCAAATAGCGTCTTTTGCACTTAGTGGATTTGTTGTGCTCCTCCTGGGTTGTAGCCCCAAATTTGGGAACCACAGATCAAGACTATAAGGAAGGATATTTTTGTTATGTTGAGCTTTTATATTGTTTTGAGGGGTGACGTATTCTAATTGTCCTGGGAATCTATCTTGTAATTTCCTAAAGTTTTTTGTTTGTGTGTTTGCTATGCATTTAAATTGTTTTGTTTCTACTCAGGGTTTTAATTCAATGACACACAACATACATTAAGAAAGAGGTCTTAAGCACATGGAAGTTTGTTCTGTTCTGTTAAGCTCTGTCCAAAATCTGTTTATTTTGAATAGCTCAGGGAGGAGCTTGTTATACCTGATGTCCGCTGCTTTTAAAATTTATGGTTTGTGTTCTGTGTTTTTGTTACATCTGTTATTATGCTCTTGTTTGCTCTAGAGATGTTGTGGTTTAATTTTGTAATAGGATCTCTTTTTTTCCTTTTAAGTACTGCTGTATGAAAATTGCGTTTTAGCGGTGGTTCCTGAAAGATTTCTGAGAAATCTTAGAGATTTCTATTCTATTTTAATATAGTGCTAATTTTCCCACAGCAATGTCTAAATCATCACATGTATTATTTACAGTTGTCAAAGCTGCAGGAGGAAAAGTCAAGCTTGCAAGATCAGCTACGTGACTATGAAGATCGAATTAATGCTATGACTTCTCACTTCAAAAATGTTAAGCAAGAGTTTTCGTTTACGCAGGTATAGTAATGTTGACATTCATGTTGATTAGGTCATGTGTAGTCATGAACATTTCACATTGCATATACATCTGTGATTTTATTTTAGACATACACGAAACTTTAGCATAGCTAACTATTGTGAATGTAACCTTGAACATGAAAGTAAGTAGGAAAAAAAGACTTTTGAGGAATTCGCTACCGTCACCAAGTTCAAGGAATAATTAACTCATTTGAAAGAAGAAATCATTCATACAGTGTAACGTAATATTAGGCAGCAGATTATATGAGAAGGGTACAGTGACGGCAATGAGAAAAATTCTAAGCCAAAATAGACCTAATATAACATGTGACAGAATTTCCACCTCATTTTCACTTTTACAGCATGACCCACTGGGGCCTTTTTGAGTGGGAACAAATAGTTCACACATTTCAGTAGCCCTTAGGACACCACATTATTTTAGGATCCTGAGATAGTAGGAAAGTTAAATTATATCTAAGACACTAGTTAAGATAACTGGGGAAAGTATAATGCATTTTTTTTTCTTCAACGTTTTTATTTATTTGTGGGACAGAGAGAGACAGAGCATGAACGGGGGAGGGGCAGAGAGAGAGGGAGACACAGAATCGGAAACAGGCTCCAGGCTCTGAGCCATCAGCCCAGAGCCCGACGCGGGACTCGAACCCACGGACCGCGAGATCGTGACCTGGCTGAAGTCGGACGCTTAACCGACTGCGCCACCCAGGCGCCCCAGTATAATGCATTTTAGAAATATTACTACAAATAATAAAAGTTAAAACTTAAAGTGATAAGTATATTTGTTTTATGGATAATCTATTCATGTGTAGAACATCATTCCCTGATGATGCCCAGCAAATAGCTCAGCAAATCAGCATTGGAGAGTTTACTAACTTCCATATCAAACTATTTTTTTAAAAATGCATCTACCTTTCTTCGAAAGGTATGTAATTCTTAATAGTGAACAAAGCATGTTTTTAATACCAATTTATAATTAATATTGATAAGTAACCATTTTGTGGTTTACAGATTTTATTAGGAAGCAGCAAATTGATGAACTTTTAGAAGCAATACTTGAGAGTTTTGAATCCTGATATGATTAATTAATAAACTGGACAAGATCATTCTTTAAGTTATTAAACCACTGAGTTGGGGATTTGAAAGTCAGAGATTCTAGGGGTGCCTGGGTGGCTCAGTCGGTTAAGGGTCTGACTTTGGCTCAGGTTATGATCTTGTGGTTCATGAGTTCAAGCCCCACACCAGGCTTTCTGCTGTCAGCCTGTCAGCTCAGAGCCTGGAGCCTGCTTCAGACTCTGTGTCTCCCTCTCTCTTTGCTCCTCCCCTGCTCACACTCTGTTTCTCTCTGTCTCTCAAAAATAAATAAATGTTTAAAAATTAAAAAAAAAAAAGAAAATCAAATTCTCTGTGGGTGTATATTTCATTATAGTCAAACCTCAGTTAAATCGGATAATAGTTATAGAAGACAATAAACTTCCTATAGCATTAACAGCTCTAATAATGTAAAAATAATACTGATGGTGATAACTTAGAAGCACTACAAAGTCAGTAGTCAATAAATACAATTTTACTGAGTAAAGCTTAACACAAAGGCATGGTTGTTTACTAATATATTCTATGAAATATTATAACCATCGGTGTTTACATAGTCATTTATAAATTATCTCTGCAATCAGCTTATGTAGTCAGTTTATAGAAACAACCCATTTCCTAAAGTATTTTTAAATAAATTTTACTTATTTTTTAGGTAAGTCATGAGTTATATCTTTTTAACTCTTACCATATAAACTTTGATTTTCTGCAGTTTTTCTAGACCAACATAAAATCTAAAAATGGCTGACAACAGTATTTTCTTCTAGGTCATTCCATGAACTGACTTTCTTACATCTAGTAAGCAACACCAACTACACTGAATTGTAAAGTCTAATATGGTTTAAGTTTCAGAGAAGTGGAATTACTAGTACTTAATCTAAGTATTTTGTGGGAACTTTTTTTGGGCTAACGGGTTATTATAAATATTGTGTAATGTTAAAAATTAAAAAGTCTTTCTATCTTGTAAATTATTCTGTAGTCTCTTTGTAAAGCAAGAGAGCATGAGATTGAAAGTGAAGAGCATTTTAAGATCATTGCTGAGAGAGAACTGGGACGAGTGAAGGATGAAATCCAACGACTACAAAATGAAATGGCTTCAATACAAGAGAAGAAAAGTGATAAGGAAGTATGTGTTGAAATGTTACTTAAAATTTTGTGCTATTAGTTCTTTTTTCCCTCACTAGCAAACACTGATTTTCTTTTCTTTTCTTTTCTTTTCTTTTCTTTTCTTTTCTTTTCTT
>NW_024412400.1:72970667-73025350 GCF_014898765.1 Herpailurus yagouaroundi | reverse complement strand
TTTCTTTTCTTTTCTTTTCTTTTCTTTTCTTTTCTTTTCTTTTCTTTCTTTTCTGTATGGGAAGGGCATTCATTAGTTTCCTGACATTTACAAAAAACATTGTTTTTTGGACAATGAAAGGCTTGCGGAGTTGTCATTTGAATGAAACAATGATAGAATGTTGCACTTATTTTCCTACTATTCATTTGCCAAATAGTCATTGAACTATACCATGTGCAGAGTACCATACTGGCTATCTACTATGCAATACTAAGCATCATTTATTCATAAGTATCATATGATACTAGGCATAATTTATTCATATATTTTTAAGGGCCACATTAAAAATTACTTTTAATTTTTTCATTTTTAATTCAAAATTTTTACCTTTCATATTAATTTACCAGCCTATGACTCTAATATTAAGCTACTGTAAACTCTTTTTCTCTTTTCCTTCATTTTTAGTTACCTGATTTGGACGTTCTTTCCAAATTTGATTCTTCTCTTTACATAAGCATATATATATATTTATACATATATATAAACACATATATATGTATATGTATACATACATATTTTACTATATTAATTTGTACTTGTTTGCATATTGATTTGTTTTGTGGATCTAGATTTGTTAAATGAATACATTTACAGAAACATTTTTTTTTTAATTTTTTTTTTCAACGTTTATTTATTTTTGGGACAGAGAGAGACAGAGCATGAACGGGGGAGGGGCAGAGAGAGAGGGAGACACAGAATCGGAAACAGGCTCCAGGCTCTGAGCCATCAGCCCAGAGCCCGACGCGGGGCTCGAACTCCCGGACCGCGAGATCGTGACCTGGCTGAAGTCGGACGCTTAACCGACTGCGCCACCCAGGCGCCCTGACAGAAACATTTTTATCTCCTTAACAACTATATTTATTTCAATTAGAAGTACTTCTAAAATTTCCATACAACCTCTTAGTGGCAGCAATCTGATTGGAGCTGTAGGGGACTTGTCTCAGGCTTGAGTTAGCATATCAAGTACATTATTTTTATTCAGATTTGGTGGAGTGACTAATATTAGAGATTGCTCTGGGGGAGTTTCCCTAAAGCCTTTTTAAACAACCTATGGCTCAACTATGATTCTCATCTTTTATAATCTTCTCCCTTCTATTTTATAACTAAAGAATTAAATATAAATGTGATGGTTACATGGTTAAATATGGTATGTTACACACACAAACACACACACACACACACGTGGTGGTAAGAACAGGATTTCTTCTTTCCTTTTTAATATGTTCTATAGTATGTAATGTTTTATTTTAGTTTGTATAGTAAATAATATTTTGTAATCTCTCCCTAACCCTTTTCTTTGGAAATTAGACTAACATATTTAAAACTACTCAAAAATTGGATAGTTTGAAATGTCAGATGAACTGGGACCAGCAAGCCTTGGAAGCCTGGTTAGAAGAATCAGCTCATAAAGATAGTGATGCCCTCATTCTTCAGAAGTACGCACAACAAGATGATAATAAAATTAGGGTGAGAAATTATAAATTGTAATGTTAGGTTTTCTCTGAATCTGTAGTATGTGATCCTTTTTACCGAAATTAGATTTATAATTTTAAAGCAGTAGTTCTTAAACTTTTTTGAGTCAGAGACTCCTTTGACAATCTAATAAGCCAAGGATCCTCTCTTTAGAAAAATGACTGTACTCAAATAGTTACAAAATTTTACTGAGAGTTTTATAGATCCTCTGAAACCCTCTGACCATTTAGGAATCCACAGACTCAATTCTGATTGAGAAGAATTCTCAAAAGTATTTCAGAGAAGAAAGTTTTTTACTAAAATGTTGTATAAATATTTTAACTACTTTTATCTAAATAATGGTTTGAATTTAACATAGTGTTTGCTGATTTGAGACTATAGTGTTATTGATTACTTAATATATTATTATAACCATTACTTAAAATCTACTTGTAATTAAATCTGTTAATACTTTTGTATTATGAAACATGCTATTTTCTAATAGATATGATACAAAATGCATTATTTTAAATGACAAATTGTTAATGTTTTTTCTAACTAAAAAGTATTAAAAGTCTTTTTAGAAACAATTTAGTTTTCATTCCAACCCTTTGGAATTAAAAGGAAATGTATGAATTATTTCGTAGTTGTTTTAGATGGCAAATAAATGTGTATCTATAATATAACAATACTTAATGTAAGACATGCTAATAGCTTTTAAGTGAATCAAACAATAATTATGAATATTTTTACATGTAACTACATCATAGGCACTGACGTTGCAATTAGAAAGACTGACTTTGGAATGTCATCAGAAAAGAAAGGTACTTGACAACGAACTTACAGAGACTCTAAGTGCACAGGTTAGTTTAGTGAGTATTTTTATTTCTTAATTGTCAAAGGGATGTATGCAAAAGCACTTAAATTCACAAAAATGTTATTTGCTCTGTATTTGACAGTTAGAATTGGATAAAGCAGCACAAGATTTTCGTAAAATTCATAATGAAAGACAAGAACTCATTAAACAGTGGGAGAACACAATAGAACAGATGCAGAAGAGAGATCGAGACATTGATAACTGTGCCTTGGTAAAGTAGTTGTTTGGTGCTTGCAATGTTCAACTGTATTACTTTCTTTTGTATTTAACTCATTCATTTCAAATGTAACTCACATTGCTATTTGAAAGTCACTTTTGTAGCAGGGGTTAATAGTTTTGGTAAATGTTTTCCAAGCTTAACTCTTTCCATTTAGATATGTGATTTTATGAAGATTATTTACTTATGGTATAATGATGCTGAAGACTGGATCCTGCCATCTCTGAAATGTGGAACAAGAGAAAGTCAATAGATAATGTTGGTGCAGTAAAGCCAATGCTCTGACTTACACATGGTGATCCACAGTGTTTTGAATTTAACGTATGTGCTATTTGGT
Organism: Herpailurus yagouaroundi; assembly: GCF_014898765.1. NCBI lineage: Eukaryota > Metazoa > Chordata > Mammalia > Carnivora > Felidae > Herpailurus > Herpailurus yagouaroundi. Next base: position 73,022,428 of record NW_024412400.1, on the reverse strand, counting down.
AGTAATTACTGGTGTAGGGAAATGAGCTTCATGGATAGTCAAGAAACAAAAAGGGAGAGTCAGGAAAGAAACCTAAACTGTGATAAAGCTTTCACTTTTGAAAGTGAGGCACCCATAATAGGTTAGAAGCATGGAAGGGAAGGAATACCACACTGATTAAACATAGACCTAGTGTTATCTTTTGCTATTTTCAGAGGTTAATTTAGAAGTTTTTTTGAAAATCATTAAGGAACAAAATAGGGGTGAGTAAAAATGGGAAGATTAGGGAAAGTTGGGAAGGAGGAGGAATTGAGGAGGAAAGAAAGCAGATGAGAAGATGTTTTAACTTCCATTCTAAATCTACTACATGGAAAGGCATTTGGCAAGCGGCTCAGGTCACTGGAAGTTTGGAATTCTCATATCTGTATGAGGTTTACTTGTTATATGTGACTTAAATGTAAACATTTTATTTTAAATGTCTGTAAGTGACCAACATTATCAACAAAGTGGCCTATGCCTTCTTTGGAGGGACAAGGGAGAACCAGTTTTGACTATGAGTTCCACTTAATTCTTAATGCTGATCTTGGTTTTAAGCATCAAGTCCTGACTGCTTCCTCTTTGTAAATCAAATGTGATAGATCCAAGACTGCAGATCTATGTGCAATAGAACTGCATTCTCTTACAACCCCACAGCTAAATTGACTCAGCCTGCTGATTTGGCAAAATACACAGCTGGTCTCTGGTCATATTCATATTGGTTCCTTATTGACATCTCCTGGTTGTCTGTATTGTAAGAGAATAGGGAGGATGCTAAGAAGTGGCTCCATAGGTAGGGGTTTGCTTCTGAGTGTTTAACAACTGGCTCCCCATTTGTAGCATTTCTGATTTCTGTGGTGAAACTACTTCCATACCAACGTGACTCTGCTCAACAGAGTTGAAAAGAGATGTGTCAGTCAGTTCTGGTGAGCCAGTGAAAGCCAGTTCATACCGCTAGAGGATTTAATCTCTTGTTCCTCTTCCTCCAAAACAGTTCCTGCCTTCTTAGTGTCTTCTTGGCAGGAGTCTGAGTATATGAACCTATGAACCTGAAATTGGCTTTTTTTTTTTAAGTTTACTTATTTATTTTGAGAGAGAAAGGGAGGGAGAAAGCGTGCTTGAGAGTAGGGGAGGGGCAGAGAGCGACGGAGAGAGAGAATCCTAAGCAGGCTCTGGGCTGTCAGTGTGGAGGCTGACATGGGACTCCATCTCATGAACCATGAGATCGCTACCTGAGATGAAATGAAGAGTTGGATGCTTAAGTGAGCCACCCAGACTCCCCTGAAATTGGCTTCTTAAAATAAACTTTTACATCATTTAGAAAAGGAAAAATATTTTTCTGTTATGCTTTTATTCCAGTGTAGAAATTTTGGGACATTACTGTACTTATCAGCATCACCTACATAAACTTAACTGTGAGTAGATAACACTGTTAAAAAATGTGAATGTTGAAGTAGGTGTTAGAATATCTGATTAAATGGTAGAAAAATCAATATAAGGCAGAAAATTCTCGAATGGTCATTTGACATATATGAACTTAGGAAGTTTTGACCCGTCTTTGGTTGAATAAACACAGCAGATCTATAGAACGCTACATTATATAATGTTAATTGTTATAGAAAACATATAGGAATACTAGACTAAATAAATTAAAGATTTTTTAAAAATGTAGTACATTTCAGATATATATCCACTTAATATGCTAATATGTACAATATTACCTGCCGCATTTCTAAAATTTATTGATTTCAGATACCCTCTGAAATTATATGATTTCACATACCCTCCCCCAACCTGATTTTCTGTGATTAGTTGTTTGGTGGGACCCCATTTGGGAAAACTTGAAAGAAATACATTTTAGAGTAAATTTTCCTTCTCCCTCCAATTCATTCAATATATTGCTGTCAACATCACTTGTAAAAACCATAGATGGCCTTTTTATTCCTCAGCTCTAAAATCTTCTTTGTTTCACATTGCTTAAAAATTGAACCTCTTGGGGGATGCCTGGGTGGCTCAGTTGGTCCAGCATCCAATTCTTGACTTCATCTCAGGTCATGATCCCAGGGTTGTGGGATTGAGCCCTGCATTAGGCTCCGTGGTGAGCATGGAGCCTACTTAAGACTCACTCTCTCTCTCTCTCTCTCTCTCTCTCTCTCCACCACCGCCCCTGACTCCTCCCCCACTTGGGCTCTCTCTCTCGAAAAAAAACACAAAATTTTTTAAAAAATTGAAGCTTTTTAACATGGCAATTGGAAAATTGAATTTATTCACAGTTGGGTCCTAACCTCTACCTTTCCAGCCTCATTCCTTTCATCTGTACCTGCCCCTTCTTAATATATGCCCATTCTATGCCTGCCTTCCCACCCTACACCTTAACCACATTAGAGAATTTATGCATATCCATTTATTTTTTTTAGGTCTGACTTAAAAGAAGCCTCTTAGGTAATGCCTTTTGATAATTCTTCTCAGGTAGACTTTATCATCTCTTTGTTCCCATGGTGCTTTGTTCACATCTCAGTTACTACTTTGTATATTCTGTTTATTTTGTATTCCTAAGACCAAAGGTCTTGAGTGAAGGTATTCTTATTGAAACCAATAACTAAAATGTTATTCTCAAAAGATGAAAAAAAAAAAAAAACTAGTCCTGTGAAATATGTGGAAAAACCATTGGAATCCAACTTTCTATGTAGAAATATTCAACAGTGTTATGTTTTTTTAGATGTCACCTTTTGTTGATAAAAGATTGATATTTTTCTCATCTCTTTAGCCAAGTACCAGATTAAAGAGAAAGAAATCCTTAAAAATATGAGCTTATAGATACTGATGTATAGCCTATTAATATTTTGTTTTTATTCATATAAAAATAGACCTTTTTTATACATTTTTAAATGTTTTATTTATTTTTGAGAGAGAGACAGAGTGCAAGTGGCAGGCGGGGGGTGGGGGCGGAGGGGGGCAGAGAGAGAGGGAGACATAGCATCTGAAGTGGGCTTCAGGCTCTGAGCTGTCAGCACAGAGACTAATGTGGGGCCTAGACCCATGAACTGGGAGACCATGACCTGAGGTGAAGTCAGATGCTTAACCAGCTGAGCCTCCCCGGGGCCTCTAAAAATAGACTCTTTAAAGAAAATATTGTCCTAAGAATTTTTGATAAAATACTGAATTTGGTTTAATAGAAAAATAATAACTCATTTCCTTTTTGTTTGTTTTGTTCATCATATTAAACATATATTTAACATATTTTTAATCTTAGGCATTAGCAAGGATAAAGCAGGAAATAAGAGAAAAAGAAAATTTGGTTAAAGAAAAGATCAAGTTTTTGGAAAGTGAGATTGGAAATAACACAGAGTATGAGAAAAGAATTTCTGTTGCTGATCGGAAAGTTTTAAAATGTAGAATGGAGTATCAGCGTCATGAAACTAATAGAAATCAGCTGAAGGATGAGGTATGTTAACTAATAAGACTGGTTTGTGTGTTTATGAAAAATTACTATAAAACTAAGCATAAAGGCTCTCCTTCGATTAAGGAACTGCCTTCTAGTTCTTTGTCTTATGTCCCTTCACGTTGTGGAACTTTTTGGGTATTCCAATGGCGCCCTGTTTGGTGAAGGCAACAGGAGGGCCAGTCATATCACATGTGGGATGAAGGGGTCCCCCTGGAGTTGTATAGCACACACCTTGCCTGTCACACGTGGTGTTTTGTAGGTGACTTGAGGCAAAATGCTCCTGAGGGGTCTAGACTGGAAACCATAATTATAACTTCCAAAGGGGCAGATGTGAAGGTGAATATTGTAGTGATGACCTGAAGTGGACATATAACATGTCCAGTGCTACATATGTATGGTGGTTTTAACTCAGAGTAGGTGGAGCTATTTGCTTAAGTTCAGCTTCTCACCTTGAGAAGGGATAATATTTCAGTCTGGTAGTGAGACAGTGTAGGGGTAAAATACCTTGAACAGAGAACAAAACTTTTCCTGCTTTGTTCATTTCTTCTTTCGCAGGCACACATACCCAACTAGATGTTCCATAGGGAGTGTTAGCAACAAAGAATTTTTATGAAATTTGTGTCTTGAAGTCACATTAGCTGAAGTTACTGCTGTTTAGTCAGGAAACTGGAATATTGTAGAGCATTTCATTCTATAAGTTGTTATACTTTTTATTTCTGATAAAGAAGGAAAGATGTTTTATTGTCCAAAAAAAGAATAATTACTTAAGATCCTAAAATAGTAAAATAAGCAAATTTCTTGCCTAAATTAAATGTCATTGCTAATAGTTCATTCTTAAAAATTTTTAAATTGCAGAAAAGAATGCAGGGATTCATTCATTCATTTGTTCATAATTTGTTTATTGAGATACAATTAATATATAATAACTTACCCTTTTGAAGTATGTAATTTAGTGGTTTTTAATATTTCATAGGATGTGCAACCATTACCACTATCTAATTTTAGACTGTCTTTTTCTATCAAAAAGAAACCTTTTGCCCACTAGCAATCACTCTGCTTCCCTCCACCTACCCAGCCCTGGAAACTACTAATCTACTTTCTGTCTCCATGGATTTGCCTATTTTGGACATTTCATATAAATGAAACCATACCATACAGAACACTTTATGTCTGGACTCTTTTACTGAAATAATGTTTTCAAGGTTCATCCATGTTATATAGCATGCATTAGTACTTCATTCATTTTTTTCTCTCCAAGTTTTAAAATTTTGTTAAAGTACACATAACATACAGTTTACCATCTTTTTAAAAAATATTTATTTGGGGGCGGGGGGGAGACACAGAATCCAAAGCAGTCTCCAGGCTCTGAGCTGTCAGTACAAGCTGTGAGATCATGACCTGAGCCGAAGTCAGGTGCTTAACTGACTGAGCCACCCTGGCGCCCCTACAGTTTACCATCTTAATCATTTCCCAGCATGCAGTTCAGTGGTGTTAAATACATTCCTAATGTCATCCAACCATCACCATCATCCATCTCCATAATTCTTTTCTTCTTGTAAAACTGAAACCCTGTACTTATTAAACAGTAACTCCCCATTCCCCCCTCTTCCCAGCTCCTAGCAACTACCATTTTGCTTTCTGTCTCTAGGAGACTACTCTAAGTTAACTTCACATGAATCAGACAGTATTTATCTTTTTGTGATGGCTTATTTCATTTATTTTACTTAGCATGGTGTCCTCAAGGTTCATCCATATTGTAGCATATGTCAAGGTTTTCTTACTTTTTAAGGCTGACTCCTATTCCATTGTATGTGTGGACCACATTTGGCTTACCCGTTTATCTGTCAGTGGACACTTGGGTTGCTGCCATGTTTTAGCTATTATGGATAATGCTGCTATGAACATGGGTGTGCAATTATCTCAGAATTTCTGGATGGCAATTATGGTAATTATGTTTCTGGTTTTTTAAGGGACCACCATAGTGTTTTCCATAGTGGCTGTACCATTTTACATTCCCACTAACAGTGCACTAAGGTTCTAATTTCTCCATATTCTCACCACCACTTGCTATTTTCTTTTTTTGGCGACAGTCATCCTCATGGAAGAGTGTGAGGTGGGATTTCATTGTATTTGACATGCATTTTCTTAGTGATAGATGATGTTGAACATCTTTTCATGAGCTCATTGGCCATTAGTATATCTTTTTTGGAGAAATGTCTATTAAAATCCTTTGCTCATTTTTGAATCAGTTTATTTTTGTTGTTGTTGATGAGTTTTAGAAATTTTCTATATATTCTAGATATTAATCCCTTAGCAGGTATATGATTTTGCAAGTATTTTCTCCACTCTGTGGACTGCATTTTAACTCTGTTGATATTGTCTTTTGGTGCACAGAAGCTTTTAATTTTGATGAAATCCAATTTGTCTATCTTTTGTTGCCTGTCATATACAATTAATCATTGCCAAATCCAATACTGTGAAGCTTTTGCTCTTTGTACCTGTCACACATCTATGTGGGACTCTGTAATTTGCCAGTATCATACAATAATTCATTGAAAATGTAATATCAGATCAAAAAGAAAAACTGTTAATATGTATTACAGAAACATCGTTATTGTGTTTATGGGTATGATGTAGGTTAAAAATTAATATGTTCAGAACAGAACTTCTCAAAAAAGAAATTACCTTATAAGATGTAAAATAAATATATATAATTTCTGTCTGTTAACTAATAAATAGCTGGATTCTTTAAAAGCCACTGTGAATAGAAGTTCTAGTGATTTAGAAGCTCTGCGGAAAAATATTTCCAAAGTAAAGAAGGACATTCATGAAGAAACAGCAAGGTAAGAAAAAAGATATTTAAATATGTTTATAGTTTTTGACTACTTCTAGAAAAATTATTAAATATTTAAGTTTTTGTTAAATAACTGAAAAATTATAGCTACTAAATTATTAAACGTGAAAATAAATTTTCCTGGGTTTTTCATCATAAAGGCTTAGGAATAATATTTTTGTGGCTTATTAAATATGTATTTAATAAATATATAGGGTTTACATAAAGGTAATAGGTTTATGGCAAAAGAAACCTTCAAGTTATATGAAGATAAACTATTCCTTGTTTGTTTGTATTAATTTTTAGACATGTTTTCTATTTTTTCTTCATAAACTCTCTCCAGGTTACACAAAATTAAAAATCATAATCAGATTGTAAAGAAAAAATTAAAGCAGATAACTGAGAAAACTATGTCTGTAGAAGAGAAAGCTACCAATTTGGAAGATATGCTAAGGGAGGAGGAAAAAAGTATAAAGGTAAGGTTTACTTTCAGTTTTTAAAGAGTCACAATACATTTAGCAATAGTGAATGACCCTTGCGATTATGGGATAGGAGGTCTTTTAAGAGGCTCTGCTTTCTGTTGTGATCCCATTTGTAATTTGTAATCAGAATTTTGAGTTGTTAGACCTCTTTTTATGTGTGGCTTTCTAAAGAGGTTTCTGACCTTCTCTTAAAGCTTCTAATTCTCCTTTAGCTTCACGTTAAGCATTAATATGGATGTCTTCTTTTGAAGGTTACAGGTAGCCCCTCTACCTTGGATCTCATCCCTTCCCAATGCCTAGTGTGTCCACGGCTCTGCTTGTCATTCATATGTATGTTCTTATATTGTAAACGTACCTGGAAAAATGCCTGTTTTACAATTGATTTCCACTTTTACAGTAGGCTGTCATTTTTTTGTTTTGTTTGTTTGTGATCATATTCCACCACCCCCCCCCCCAGGGGTCTACAGTTATTGCCTGTATTTCTTTATCATTTAATGTCTCTGACAGTCTGGCACCATTTATTAGTAAATGGGCTCTTAAGTGCTTTACTTTACTAACTCTATTGAAATCTCTTTGACATCTTGGTAGCATTTAGGCCAATTTTGAGGAACTGGAAAAGGCTGGTTCACCATTTCCTCTTTGAAAACTTCAAAGTGACTTCTGTGACCTGACACAATTTGCACTACTTCCTGCTTTTTTGCCTTCTTTGAGGGGCAGCTGAAGATCATGGCAAAAATCCCCCATTTGCTACATATCCAGTATGGTTTCACTTATATTTAGATACAATCCAGCTTCTGCAGTATGCTGTTGTATATTTAAATTTCTGAATAACAAAGTCATGCATCAATATGGACTTGAGCAGTATTTGAGTCCAAATCACACAACATTATTTTTAAAAACTTATGTTTTTTGTGTGTATGTGGTTTTTTTTTTTTTTCTCCTAAGAGAATGATTTTCAGTTGTCCATGAGATGGGACTATATTAGAACTTACTAGAAATCTGTAAAGACTGAAATTCATATGAAATAGGACTTTTGATGATGACATTAAAAAGGAATTACATTGTAGGGGCACCTGGGTGGGTCAGTCGGTTGAACGTCCGACTTGGGCTCAGGTCATGATCTCACCATTCGTGGGTTCGAGCCCCACGTCGGGCTCTCAGCTGACAGCTCGGAGCCTGGAGCCTGCTTCAGATTCTGTGTCTCCCTTTCTCTCTGCCCCTCCCCCATTCACGCTCTATCTCTGTCTCACAAAACTGAATAAAAGTTAAAAAAATATTTAAAAAATGAGTGACATTGTTGAAATTAGCTACATTAGAAAACAACATAGGATTGGCAGTGTATGTGTGCTGCTTGTGCTGTAGCAGAGTTATATTCATAGTCTTGAGTTTTGTAGTTCTTTGGAAAAATCCTTTCTTTGGAGATGTACTATGTTATTAACCACCAAGCACTGACTTTAAAATGCCAGGCAATCTTTGGGAAGGAGTTAAAACTAATAAAAATTGTCTATTATATAAAAGTGAATTGTATAAGATTATATTAGATTATATTTCTTTGTGAAAATTTAATGTGCCAATCACAGATTTTTCTTTTTTTTCATATTGAAGTTCATTTGTTGCCAAAGGGAAATATGCTTATCTGGCTGTAAGAGCACAGAGGGAAATTATTTCAACATTTTAAAATGATAACTTTCAGGGGCGCCTGGGTGGCGCAGTCGGTTAAGCATCCGACTTCAGCCAGGTCACGATCTCGCGGTCCGTGAGTTCGAGCCCCGTGTCGGGCTCTGGGCTGATGGCTCAGAGCCTGGAGCCTGTTTCCGATTCTGTGTCTCCCTCTCTCTCTGCCCCTCCCCCGTTCATGCTCTGTCTCTCTCTGTCCCAAAAATAAATAAACGTTGAAAAAAAAATTTTTAAATGATAACTTTCAGGGCACCTGGCTGGCCCAGTCAGTAGAGCATGCACTCTTGATCTCAGGGTTGTAACACCCCATGTTGGGTGTAGAGGTTACTTAAAAATAAAATCTTAAAAAAATAAAATGATAACTTTCAACAGATGTTGGCATGGGAGACCTATTTGAAGCCTTGAACACATGGTCATGAAGCCTTGAGGTCAAGACAAATCTGCCTCTTGAGAAATGAGCAGTGGGAATCAGGGACTGGTTTCTGTTTCCTAGAAGGCTGCACGTGTGGGGAGGCCAACTGGAGGCAAGGTGTGAGTAAGGGGTAGTGCCAGTAGTGTGTTGGGCCAGCTCTTACCAGCTCACAAGAGTTGATAATTATATTTTCTGGAATTTTGCAAGTCAGCTGCTAAAGATAGCTATTATTAGAAATTAAATTATATAGACTTATAATTAAATACATAATATTAAAAACAAAGTAATCAGTACTGAGCACTCATCACTTCCAAATTATTTTACTACATTTTACTATTATCTGTTTATACTCTTAAGTTTAAGGTTACTTCCATTTACAGTGTACGGTGTAACCTCTGTACAGTAGAAATGCTACATAATAATCTGCTACTGCATATCACATCCCAACTCTGCATTTAGTAGAATCGTGTCAGTAGCTTGAAATTGGCCAGATTGGGAATACTTATACAGTGAAAATCAGCTTCTTCCCCCTAATCTCCCATCTGCTGGAAAGCTGGTGGTGGTGGTTAAATATTTACCTGCTCACCACTGGATAGTGTCCAGAAGAAGGTGGGAGATTGAGTGATGTGATTTCTTCCCTGTAACACTCTCAAGACTTCAGCAACTTTTGTGAACTTACAGGCTGTGTTTCAGCAGTATATTTTCTTTTCTTTCTTTCTTTTTTTAATGTTCATTTATTTTGAGAGAGTGTGAGTGGCGGAGGGGCAGAGAGTGAGGCACAGAGAGAATCACAAGCAGGTTCCATGCTGTCACCACAGAGCCCAACCTGGAGCTTGATCCTACAAACAATGGAATCATGACCTGAGCTGAAATCAAGAGTTGGATGCTTAACTGACTGAGCCACCCAGGCACCCCTATTTTATTTTCTAAGGAAACCAGTGAAATAGCCAAGTTCCAAGGTCAGAGTGACATGGGGTAGATTAAAGATGATAGATCAAAGTGAATGATGTGGGGATAGAAAACTGCTATTCTATCTACTAGAATAGAGTAGACTACAGGAAATGTTGGAGATGTACTGAAATTGTGGGAAGGGCATTTTTATATTCTGAAGGGCTAAATGTTGGGGGGTTAATTTGTGACCTCCAAAATTATAATGTTCGTATAATAAAACCTTTCAAAGTATTATAATTTCATTGATCACTATTATTCTTATCATCAGGAAGTGCAAGTTCAATTGAACATAATGAAAGATGTGCTATTTAAGAAAGTTCAGGAATTACAGACTGAGACAATGAAAGAAAAAGCTGTCTTATCAGAAATTGAAGGAACTCGTTCCTCTCTAAAGCACCTCAACCATCAGTTACATAAACTGGATTTTGAAACCTTGAAGCAGCAAGAAATTATGTACAGTCAGGTAAATGATACTCTTATTAATATCTTCCATATTGATTTGTTATAGTTGTGGTGGTCAGGATACTGCAGTGTCCTGAAAAAAACAAAGATTTTGAAAGCACTCTTGGAGGGATAGATGGATGCTGAAGATGGGGTTTCATGTTTGGTCAGTAGTAGGGTAAGGGAGCCTTAAAAACAATTTTTTTTCTTGATTTGAAATAAACTGGTAAGAGGATAGACAACTCTAGTGAGGGACAGCCATGCTTTAAAGGAACATAGGGCAAGCGGGCCTGGACTGAAATAAAACAAGGAGTGAGATATATGAGACCTGGAAAAATTGAGTCTTAGCTGTGCAAACATAGACATCCCACCCCGACCCCTAGACTGATAGTTTAAAAGTATTTTAAAAGTTTTTCTTATTTGTTCTATTCATAGATTCTGTCTCATGAAGCCTTAATATGACCCCTCTCTACATCTTAATTTCCCTGTCTAATGTATTCTTAGTTTCTCAAAATTAAAGGTGCTAAAGTATTATTTAAGTCGGGGCGCCTGGGTGGCGCAGTCAGTTAAGCGTCCGACTTCAGCCAGGTCACGATCTCGCGGTCCGTGAGTTCGAGCCCCGCGTCGGGCTCTGGGCTGATGGCTCAGAGCCTGGAGCCTGTTTCCGATTCTGTGTCTCCCTCTCTCTCTGCCCCTCCCCCGTTCATGCTCTGTCTCTCTCTGTCCCAAAAATAAATAAACGTTGAAAAAAAAAATTTAAGAAAATAATACTTCATTGGAAGTTCGTTAAATTTGAGCCATTTGTGGCTAACAATTGGTGACTCCTTTTGTGTATCCCTTAGAAAATGGACCCTCGAAAATCCATGTCCTTGTAAATCTAGTGTATTTACTGCAGTTCCATCCTAGTAGTAGGGGAAATACCTTCCTAGCTGACTTCTTATATTTTCAGAAGATTACTTCTATGTCACTATTATGTATCTTGGTTATTGAAGAATAGTTTGCTATTTCTCCGCTTAGAGTTAAGAAGGATTTTATATTATAAATTATTGAAGGATTAAAGTGACTTTAGTAAATGATGACACCTAAGACTAAACTTATAAGAAAGTGTTTATTGTGTTTTTACATTTGTAGAAATCGTTTTAACTTTGTTTGTCTTTACTATCTTTTTTAAATTATGTAATAGGATTTTTACATTCAACAAGTGGAACGCCGAATGTCACGATTAAAAGGAGAAATTAATTCTGAAGAAAAACAAGCTCTTGAAGCAAAAATTGTTGAACTTAAAAAGACATTGGAAGAGAAAAAATCTACATTTGGCCTTTTGGAAACACAGATCAAAAAGCTTCATGTAACTTAGTCAAAATACTTTTGATGCTTTAAATATCCTAGTCATTAGTTACTCTGTTTTAAGTCAACATGTTCCTAAGACTTTACTTTGGACAGGATGATTGCCAAGTTACCTGCATATATAACAAACGTATGAACTAATGTTCATGTTTCTATACTGACTATGAGAGAGAATATAACATTACCATTGATTATGCATTTAATATATTCCAAGTATATTACATGTCTTTAGCATTTCATTTAATCTTTATCAGTGTCTTGTGAGGGACATATTATTATTTGTGTGACAGATTAAGCAAATTGTCCATGGTTATACAACTAGTATATGGAGAACTAGGATGTGATCCCTGGTCCATCAAAATACTCTTAAATAGTACCAATGATTTAAAACATTGATAAATTCCATTTTTGATTTTGTTTTTTTCCAGATTACTTGATTGCCCTTTATCACTGAGATGACCCTTTATAGGTCATCTGTTGTTGTTATTCATATATTTACTTGGTAACAATATTTTGAATGACTATTTTGTTAATAAGGTAAAAATGTTCTTCACCTTTCAGTATTTTAATGTTTATGTCATATAAAACCTGTATTAAGGGAACCTATGTAATGTAAAACCTATGTTAAAATTTAACTGGAAAGTAAGAGTGAAGGAGTGAGATCATGGATCTGAATGGGATGAGAACCCCAAAGAATTTGTCATTTACAATTTGAAATGCTTGTGTTGAGTGTCCTCTAGTGGTTATAAAAAGAATTGCTCTGAATTCCTTTAAGGCTACCAAGGTGAAAGTGAGCTCTTATTTTGTAAAACAAACAAACAAACAAACAAATAAATATTTATTTTAATATATTTTTTAGTTAATATATAGTATAGTAATGATTTCAGGAGTAGAACCCAGTGATCACTTACGTATAACACCCAGTGCTCATCCCAACAAGTGTCCTCCTTAATGCCCATTACCCACTTAGCTCATCCCCCCACCCAACACCCCTCCAGCAACCCTCAGTTTGTTTCTCTGTATTTAAGAGTCTTATGGTTTGCCTCCCTCTCTGTTTTTATCTTATTTTTCCGTCCTTTCCTCTATTGTGCTCATCTGTTGTGTTTCTTAAATTCCACATATTAGTGAAATCATGTTATTTGTCCTTCTCTGATTGACTCATTTCACTTAGCATAATATATTCTACTTCCATCCGTATTGTTGCAAATGGCAAGATTTCATTCTTTTTGATCACTGAGTAATATTGCATTGTCTATATCTACCACATCTTCTTTATACATTCATCAGTTGATGGACATATGGACTCTTTCCCTAATTTGGCTATTGTTGATGGTGGAAATGAATTTTTAAAGATATTAAAGCTAGTTAGCCTTCTAATGAAGGTTTGCTCTTCTAAATAGTAGCATGACATTGTGAAGTCATTCTGCATTACTTCTCCCATCCCACTCCATCCACTCCATCCACTCTTTTGCATAATAGAAACAAAGTCCTTCTGGTGGAAAATCACCTTCAGTTAAAAGTTTTTCATTCTAAAAGTTAATTTTATGAAATGACATGTTTATAAAAAAAATTCTTACTGCCTTACTACAATCTTAGGCATTTAAAAAAAATTTTTTTTGAGAGTGAGACAGAATGTGAGTGGGGGAGGGGCAGAGAGAGAGGGAGACACAGAATTTGAAGCTGGCTCCAGGCTCTGAGCTGTCAGCGCAGAGCCCAACATGGGGCACAAACTCACAAGCTATGAGATCTTGACCTGAGCCAAAGTCAGAAGCTTAACTGACTGAGCCACCCAGATACCCCTACAATCTTGGGTTTTGATTTCTCAGAGAAATATAGGTAATGAGAAAGGCATAGGAGGGAGGGAGAGAGGAAGAGAAAGAAAAAGACAGAGGGAGAGAGAAATAGAACTACATCTTGAAACTAGAATGTTTTTGCTTTAGATGCCCAGACAGGACTGAGAGCACTAACCTTGTTCTGAGCTCTGGGTGAGTGGAGAGATGCAAACTGTTATAAAAACAGTAAGCTGGTATCTGGGAATGTGTGACACAGTTAAGCATCTACTGGAATTAGATCTTTTCTAGCATTTTTCTCTCTAGCAAGATGTGATTATACATGTAATTAAATAATAGTAGTAATACATGACATTTCTTTGCGTCAAACACTGTTGTATATACCCGTCGACAGTAACATCTTTAATCTTCACAGTAGCCTAGGGAAGTAGGTATTTTTACCATCTCTATTTTAGAGATGAGGAAACTGAGGAAGAGATTACCCACCAGGGTCAGATGACTAATGTGTAATTGAGGCCATCTGATTCTAGAGCTTGTGCTGTTAACAAGACCCTATGGTGTTTAGACTGTTAAGGTTTATACCTTCTGTGACTTGGGTTGCATCAAATAATGAACTTCCTCCTCATATTTCTACCCATAAATGGCAATCATTCAGTAATTCAGGTTGAACCATACATACTGTTTCCCAGAATTAGAACCTAAGCCAAATCAATAAAATCAATAGGTGATAAAATGAAAATGTTTCTGTGTGAATATATCCATGTATATTATATTGGAAACATTAGAATGTGAAGAGTGAGATTTAAAAACCCAATTATCATAAATATTCAATGGAGCATATAATTTAATGTAAGATATGTTTAATAGTATGTGCTTAATGCTATTTAAAATATGTATTTATGTACCTTTTCCCCCTTTTTACAGAACGATCTTTATTTTATCAAGAAGTCACATAGTAAAAATTGTGGTGAAAAACAGTCCCTCATGACCAAAATAAATGAACTAAACCTTTTCAATGACAGATCAGAGAAAGAATTTAATAAAGCCAAAGCTTTGAAACAGGTGCAGTAAAATCATATATGCATATATTAAAAACCACATGTTTTAATACTAATTATAGAAAAAATTTAAAATATATCAAATTATAAGGAAGTAAACTAAATAAGTCACTATAGTAGCTGTATACTAGAGAAAGTGTTAAAGTTATATTATTTCCTTTCAGTCTTTTGAAGAAAATTGGCTTTATATATATTATAAAAAAATGGAAAATATATGATCTCTTTCCATGTATGTCTCCAAACATTAAATATTAAACATTAAGTATTCTTTAAAAATTATTTTTAAGGGCTTTCTACAGGTTATTGCTGAAGTTACCATAATTTAGTTAACTGTCTTCTGTTTTTTGGATACGCGTTTATTTCCAATGTTTGGTTATTCTGTTATAGTAATCTCAGGGGTGCCTGGCTGGCTCAGTTGGAGCATGTGACTCTTGATCTCAGGGTCATGAGTTTGAGTCCTACATTAGGTATGGAGCCTACTTAAAAAATTTTTAAAAAATAAAAAAACATAAATAGTATTATATACCACGGACATGTATCATTGTATAATTGTTCAATGAGTTCCTTAGGGAAAATTTCTAAGTGTATAATTATGGTCCAAAAAGAATGAATATTTTCAGTATCTTGAAACTATTTTCAAGCCTAATTGTTTTCTAGAGGATTCAGTTAATACGCCCACCAACAGGGTGTAAGCATTCTGTTGCATTCACCACCAGTAAGACTGGATATTATAATTTATAAAACTGTTGCCAATTTGATGGGCAGACATGGTATCTAATGGTTTTAGTGTAAATTTTTTAAATTGGTGACACGTGAAAACATTTCATGATTAAACATAAAATTTAAAATATTTATGTTTAAATAAAAATATTTAAAACATTTTTTCTATTATGATATATTCCATAATCTTTCTTTTTTGGATCTCTAGTTTATTATCTTGGCCTATATTACCATTAGGAGATACATACACACACACACACACACACACACACACACACACACACACATATACACACACACACTTTTTTTTTTTTTAATTTTTTTTTTCAATGTTTTTTATTTATTTTTTGGGACAGAGAGAGACAGAGCATGAACGGGGGAGGGGCAGAGAGAGAGGGAGACACAGAATCGGAAACAGGCTCCAGGCTCTGAGCCATCAGCCCAGAGCCTGACGCGGGGCTCGAACCCACGGACCGCGAGATCGTGACCTGGCTGAAGTCGGACGCTTAACCGACTGCGCCACCCAGGCGCCCACACACACTTTTTTTAATGTCTATTTTGAGAGAGAGAAATAGAGAAAGAGAGACAGCATGAGTGGGGGAGGGGCAGAGAGAGAGGGAAGCACAGAATCCAAAGCAGGCTCCAGGCTCTGAGCTGTCAGCACAGAGCTCAATGTGGGGCTTGAACTCGTGAACTGCAATATCATGACCTGAACCTAAGTCAGACACTCAACCAACTGAGCCACCCAGGTGTCCCAGGAGGTTTATTTTTTTTATTTTTTATTTTTTTATATATGAAATTTATTGTCAAATTGGTTTCCATACAACACCCAGTGCTCATCCCAAAAGGTGCAGGAGGTTTATGTTTTTAAGTAGCTTTGCAAAAGACCTTCATACGTAAAAATATTAACTCTGTCATAAATATTGTCAATATTTTTTCCATTTATGTTTAAATTTTTATTTAGGTTTTTGACATTAAAAACTTAAAAAAAAATTTTTTTTTAATTTATTTTTGAGAGAGGCAGAGACAGGGCATGAGCAGAGGAGGAGCAGAGAGAGAGGGAGACACAGGTCTGAAGTAGACTCCAGGCTCTGAGCTGTCAGCACAGAACCTGACATGGGGCTTGAACTCACAAAGCACGAGATCATGACCTGAGCTGAAATTGGACACTTAACCAACTGAGCCACCCAGGCGCCCCCTTAAAAACTTTTCTTGACATCAAATATTTAAGTGTTTTTCCCTGCATAATTTTTATGCTTAGGAACTTCTTTATCATACTAAAAATCAAACAAATGTTTACTATTCCAGTAATTGCATTGGTTTCATCTCTTAAATTAAGTTTTTCGTGCTTCTGGAATTTATTTTTGGTACATTTGAGATGTATGGATCTTATCTTTTCTCCAACTGAAAAGCTATGTTTTGAAATAATAAAGTCTTACATTCAGGAGGGTTTGTTTCTATTCTGAAAATTGATCTATTTGTGTATTCTTGTATCAATCCCCTATCCATGACTGAATTGTTTAGAATAAAACTTTTTTACACATTATTTTGTGAGATTTAATTTAGAATATAAATGTGCTAATCCATAGGGCTTTACATATTTCCTAGATTGTAAATTTCATTTTTGGGAGTGACTTCTTTCTTTTTTCTTTTAGTAAAATTTAAATTTCAAATTGAAATATAATTAAAGACTTGAAATAACTATAACCCCTTTCTTAAAATAAAAAACGAAGAAAAACCATCACTCAGAGCAATCTAAATTTAATCCTACTTATCTTGGTCAGTGGTCAAATTAGAAAATGTCGTATTTTCAAGTTTGACATTTGTGGCAATAACAAAAAAATTTTGGTTTGGGTATAACATTAATTATTTCAATATCTGACAATTTTGTTGTTGATAGGATTTGATGATAGAAGACAACCTTTTAAAACTTGAAGTTAAGCGTACTCGAGAAATGCTTCACAATAAGGCAGAAGAAGTACTTTCTCTGGAAAAAAGAAAACAACAATTACACAGAGCTATGGAAGAAAGAATTGAAGAAATTAAGGTTCATAAAACAATGCTTGCATCACAAATAAGATATGTTGATCAAGAACGGCAAAACATAAGGTAATAATTCTAGTTTTAAAATACTGCTAAAAGTTTTTGAAAATGTATGTCTGATGTTAGAAGAACTGACTGGATGTTTATCTTCTCCTTGTTTGAAAAGGCTTTTAATATATAGGGCATATTTTAGTCATAAATCTATGCTTTTTCCTCTCTATCTTTTTTAGAAAATTAATTAATTATTTAATATACATCCAAGGTAGATAGCATATCGTGCAACAATGATTTCAGGAGTAGATTCCTAAATTCCCCTTCCTCATTTATCTCATACCCCCTCCCACAACCCCACCAGCAATTTCCCCCATTGAGGATAATTTTTAAAAAATAAAAAAAACATAAATAGTATTATCATATACCATACTCTCCCCCTATTTCTATCTTCTTTCCACAAGCAAAAACAGCTCCCTGCCCTCCACGGCTTCTTTTTCCCCAAGTTCAGCTCTCTGTGTAACATACCTGTCAAGTTCTGTGGTTCAAGTTTTGCATATTGTTTTGTTAATCCTCAAATAAGTTTTGTAGGTATGCAAGATGGATTAATGTTGATCTGGCTGCATTTCAGGGATGAAAGATGCAAAATAAACTTCCATGCCCTTCCACCATCTTGGCCTCTCTTCTCTCTTTCCTTTGACTCACCCTTCATTCTTTAGATCATCTTTTTTACAATGAGATCAATAATTCTCTTGGAACTGATTTTTGTGTATGGTTTGTGTTAAGAGTTCAATAACATGTTTTCCTTTATGGATACCCAATAGCTGCATTTATTGAAACATTTTAGGGGGTTTTGCGTATATTTTATAAAAAAAGATTTATTCCTAGCTACGTGCTATTTTTAAAAATGTTTCTGTCAATGTTATCTCCTTTTAAATTTCATTTTTGGTTTGTTGCTGGCATTGTAAGAAATACAGTTGATTTGTATATATTAAGAATCCAGCAACTTGCTTAAATTTTTATTAATTCTGATAGTTGATCTGTAGATTCTGATTTCTAGGTATTTCATTCACATCATTTGCAGTGACAGTTTTGTGTCTCCCTTTTCAGTCTTTTAACTTCTCTTTCTCTTGACTCACTGCCCTTGTTATCTAACCTTTAGGTCAGTGCTGACTAGCAGTGGTGACTACAGGTCCCCTTGTCTTGTGCCTGATTTTGAAGGCAAAATGTTCATTGCTTTATCATTAAGTATGAATTGTAGAATTTAAAAAAATACTCTTTAGAAGATTATGGGAGCACCCATCTATTTTGATTCATTGCTAAGAGGTTATTTTGTTTCATCAAAAGTGGATGTTGACTTTTGTTATGTGCTTTTCCTGTATTCATTGATATGGTGTAGCTCCTTTAGTCTGTTAATATAATTAAATATACTGATTGCTTTTTCAAAGTTCAAACAACATTACATTCCTGGAATAAACAAAACTTGTCTGCCACATACTACATTTTGTATATATCTAGATTTTGTTTGGTAACATTTGTACACAATTATTGCATCCATGGTTATAATTCTCCTTTCTCTATTGCCCTTGTCAAGTCATCAGATTATTAAGGTTATGCTGGCTTTCATAAAATAATTTTGTGTGTTTCTTATTTTTCTATAGTCTGGATAAGGCTGTGAAAGAGTAAAATTATATCTTTCTTGAATTTTCAAAGATCTTACCAGTAAAGCCATTGGAGGCCTTTTTTAAAAAAGATTTTAAACTGTTGGTTCAATTTATTTATTGACAATAGGACAGTGCGTATTTTTTATTTATTCTTGAGTCAGTTTTAGTTAATTATATTTTTTCCTAAGAAAAATTTCCATTTCATCTAAATTTTCAGTTATTGCCATAAAACTGTTCGCTGTATCATTTTATTATTATTTAAAATTTTTTTTAATATTTATTTTTGAGAGAGAGAGAGCGTGAGTGGTGAAGGGGGCAGAGGGAGAGGGAGGCACAGAATCTGAAGCAGGCTCCAGGCTCTGAGCTGTCAGCACAGAGTCCAACATGGGGCTCAAACTCACAAACTGTGAGACCATGACCTGAGCCAAAGTCAGACACTTTGCCACCCAGGTGCCCAGATTTTTATTATTTTTTAATAGCTATAGTGTTTGTAGCTTTTCATTCCTGGTAATGGTTATTTGTGACTTCTCTGTTTTAGGAGGGATCATCTTTCTTATAGTTAATGAATGTTATTACTGTTTGAAAAAGAAATGTTTCTTGATTTTTTTCTATTGTGAATTCATTTTCTATTTTATTAGTTGCTGCTGTCACATTTATGATTTTTTCCTTCTATCTTTGTGGGTTTATCTTGATGTTCTTTAACTTCATGAGAGTGATGGTTAGCTAATTATAATTTTCATCTTGAAGGCTAAAACAAGTTAGCTATTTCACGCAATTTTTTTCTTTAAGGGCCAAATAGTAAATATTCTAGGTTTTGTGGGCCATGTGGTCTCTGTTGCAACAACTCAACTCTGTCATTGTAGAGTGAAAGCAGCTATAGATACTAAGAAAATAAATGAGCGTGGATGTGTTTCAATAAAATTTTTGGGTGCTGAAGTTTGAATTTCCTAGAATTTTTACTTTTCATGAAGTATAATTTTCCTCTCATTTTTTTTTTTTTTTGGAATAACTTTACATTTAAAAATGTAAAAGCCATTCTTTGCTCATGAGCAGGCAGGATGTTTTGCTGACCCTAGATTTTTATCACTGAGTAGTTCATTTTCCATTGCACACATCTACCCCAATTTATGTGTATATTTACCTATTGATGAACATTTGAATTATTTCTTGTTTTGGCTATTACAGATTAGGCTTTATGAATATATGTTTTCTTGGTATGAATATATACTTCCTTTTCTCTTGAGTAAATACCTAGAAGTGGATCATATGATAGGTATTCTTTTTGTCTTCCCTGTCTTTCATTGGCTTTACTGAATTTTGTTTTTCCTTTGTTTCCTCTTTTATTATTTGGAATATATACATTCTAATTTTAATATTTTTGTTGGTTATTCTTAAATTCAAAAGAAACTTTAACCTTCCCATTTCTCTGTGAATATTGAAGATTAATTAGCCTCTGATTTTTTTCATTCATAAAAGAGATAAGACCTTAGCATCTTTTATTGCTATATTTCCTCTCTCCAACTTTCACATATTATTGAAATCACCAATTATAGTTTTAGGTTGTTATTTATTGTTTTTAATATTATGTCTCTATTTTTAAAGAACTCCTTTGTCATAACTTGTGTTAAACTGTACAGTTGCCAGCAAGAATTTCAATGTAGCTATACACTTTTTTTGATTTAATATTCTTTCATGTATCCTTTGTCATCCTATTTTCTGGATTCTCATTTCATTTCTCTGGAGTATGTTTTGAATTATTTTCCAGAATTTGATGTTTTCTAAAATTTTTGAGTCCTTGCATGTTTAAAAAAATTTTTTTTTCAACGTTTATTTATTTTGGGGACAGAGAGAGACAGAGCATGAACGGGGGAGGGTCAGAGAGAGAGGGAGACACAGAATCGGAAACAGGCTCCAGGCTCTGAGCCATCAGCCCAGAGCCCGACGCGGGGCTCGAACTCACAGACCGCGAGATCGTGACCTGGCTGAAGTCGGACGCTTAACCGACTGCGCCACCCAGGTGCCCCGAGTCCTTGCATGTTTAAAACATATTTATTCTACTCATATTTAAATTACAGTTGAACTTTGAAAGCATTATTTTCTATTCTTCTAGATGATAGTGTTGTTTATGAGAGAGAGGTCTGATTCAGACTAATTCATTTTATTTTGTATGGTGTCTGGTTTTTGTTTGCTTTCTGAAAAGGTTTGGGACACTCTTTTTATCCTTAGGGTTTAAGAATTTCCCTATGTGTCTGGGTGGTTCTTTTCATTTTTTATTTTTGTTTTTTCATTTTTCTTGTTTGAATTTTGGTGAGCTCTTGCAGTTACTTCATTAATGCTTTTCTTCAGGTCAGGAAAATATTTTTCTACTAGTTCTCTAATTTTTTTCTCATACTATTCTCTGTTTTCTGATTTGTTGGCTCATTTTTAGTGGATATTGGTCTTCTTAGATCAGTCTTCTGGATTTCTTAATTTTACTCTCATTTTAAAATTTCTGTTCTTTTTATTCTACTTTTAAAGATAGTCTCATTCTCTGTCTCCCTTTCCACTTCCTTTTTGCCTGCTCTTCATTCTCTGCCCCTCCTCTTTCTCTCTAGATCACTGATTTAATCTTTCTTATTTACTACAATTAAATTGAAAAGGGAAAACTATTTGCAAGGATTTTTGTTCCTTCATTGGTCCTTTCTTTTCATACTAGCCCATTCTTGCTTTATGGATAGTTTTGGATCCAAATTCTCTCATCTTTTCGAGACACTGGGATACTTTGAAAGTTCTCTTTTGTCCCATGCATTATTTTTGTATCTCCTAGGGTATGTTCTGTGTTTGCTCATTTTGTTCTTTTTATTTATCCTGTTAACTTCCCAAAATGTCTGATAGTCTTTGGCTTTCTGTTATATTTATTAACAAGTGTTTCATTAATAATCATGATGATTGATATAGTTAGCTGGTATGTGTGTCTTCTGCAATTAGGTACATCTTTTTTTTCCAGCTGGTCTCTCCTGTAAAGGGAGGACTGCTTGTAGGTGCTGGACTAATCTGTCCCTTCAGGGTCATAAGCAGTTTTTCTCTGAAGAACTGAAGGAGTTTATTTTGGGTGATAAAGACTTTATTTTCTTTATGGATGGAACTTTGTTTTTTATTTTTTTTTTCAACGTTTATTTTTGGGACAGAGAGAGACAGAGCATGAACGGGGGAGGGGCAGAGAGAGAGGGAGACACAGAATCGGAAACAGGCTCCAGGCTCTGAGCCATCAGCGCAGAGCCTGACGCGGGGCTCGAACGCACAGACCGCGAGATCGTGACTTGGCTGAAGTCGGACGCTTAACCGACTGCGCCACCCAGGCGCCCCGTAACTTTGTTTTTTAATAACCTCCACTTTCATGGGGGCCTGGAATTACATCATGTTCTTTTTTACTTTTCTCTCCAGCTCCAACATACAATGCTAGGAACTTTCGTAATTTGGGAGGTTCTCATTGGAGCATAAATAATTCCTGCCAGCATTTCTGTATACTTTGAGGGGTTGAGGAGAGTGGCCCAAATGTTCTGTAGCAATCCTTTTATTAATTACTTTAATAAATGGCCTCAGAGATCATTCTTGATCTTTTGCTTATTTCTGGGCTTGAATTTTCTCCACACTTCTTTGGTGAAACATAGCTCCTTTTTTTTTTTTTTTTTTTAACTTTTTAAATGTTTACTTATTTTAGACAGAGACAGAGTGTGAGCAGGGAAGGGCCAGAGAGAGAGGGAGACACAGAATCTGGAAGCAGGCTCCAGGCACTGAGCTGTCAGCACAGAGCCTGATGTGGGGCTTGAACCCATGAACCACAAGATCATGACCTGAGCGAAGTTAGATGTTTAAATGACTGAGTCACCTAGGCACCCTGGTGAAACATGGCTCTTACTTCTGCATTAATCTTCTGTACATATCTCCATTTTCCCCCCATGTCAGTCATATGCCATTTGTTTCTCATTTTTTTTGTGAATTCATGACAAAATGTGTCTTTCTTGTTCCCAGAGCTGTGGTGGGTTTTTTCCCTTTATTCTTTAACATTTTAGGAAGGAGAGATATACATGTACTCAGTCCACCATCTTAAGCTGGAAGGCCAGTTATACAAAGGATGAATGAATATTTTTTCATAATACAGCAGTAGTACTGTTACTGCAAAGCTGTAACTTCTGTCACTTAATATATTTTACCACCAACTTTTTTTAAAAAAATTTTTTTCAACGTTTATTTATTTTTTGGGGGACAGAGAGAGACAAAGCATGAACGGGGGAGGGGCAGAGAGAGAGGGAGACACAGAATCAGAAACAGGCTCCAGGCTCCGAGCCATCAGCCCAGAGCCTGACGCGGGGCTCGAACTCACGGACCGCGAGATCGTGACCTGGCTGAAGTCGGACGCTCAACTGACTGCGCCACCCAGGCGCCCCTCCACCAACTTTCTTTAAGAGTAAGAAAACTGGTAGGTTGAAGATCTCTGTTTGCCATGGTTAGATGGTGCACCTTCATGATGTTGTAGTAGGCAAATGAGTCATTCTTCATGTTGCCATGCAAATATTAGCATTATTAGTATTATTATAAGTTTCAAAAAGTTCATAAAATAGGAATTTACTGGAATAAAAGGAAAAAATAATCAGCATATAAAAATTCTAAATCTTGGGAGACAATTCTTCGTGGGTTTCTCATATTTCTATATGCCTTGCAAGGAACGGTACTAAGTTTCCTGTTCTGGACTATCTTTAAAAAATCTTGGTAAAAAACATATCAAATATACCATCTTAACCATTTTTAAGTGTACAGTTCAGTGCTTAATATATCTTTAATATTCACATTGTTGTGTCAGATCTCCAGAACTCTTTCATTTTCTAAAACTGGAACTCTATATGCTCTACACACTAAGCTTCCATTTCCTCCTCCCTTCAGCCCTTGGTAACCACCATTCTTTCTATGTGAATTTGACTGCTTTAGATACTTCATATAAATGGAATCATGCAGTATGCTATCCTGAGGCTGTGAAGTGATGTTGTGGTTTTGATTTCCATTAAACTATCTTCTAAAAGATGTTTGGATAGTGCCAGAGAGCAGCTCCAGCAACCAGGGGTTCCTGAAGGATGAATGGCATCAGCGAAAAAGTGAAAACAAAACAAAACAAAAATAAAATGGACATAGACAACAGCAGTGTGTTGAACTGGCCGATTTATTGTAGCAAACGTGGCATTATATTGGCTAGCGATTTCCTTGTAGCATATGTCATCTATGTTTTGACCTAATTTTGAAAATGTTCCTATGTGGAATCAACCTTTAAGAAATAACATGGCGATTTTCTCATAATGTCCCGCCCTTTGATTATTGATTAATCTCTTACATTATTCCATTATGGACCTGCGTTTATCTATAATCTTATAATTATAAAGCATTTGCTTTGCTGTTTTCATGAAAGGTCATCTCTCTCTCAACACCTCAAGTGGAACAGTTACAGGGACATGACCTCCCAGTTGTTTTTTTCCGAACCACTTGAAGCCAGAAGAACAATGTGTTTGCCTCGGTCCGAGGTGCCAGGAAGGGGCCGAAAAAGCCTTAGAAACCCATGCCTCATACATTCTCAGAGAGACAATGCACCTAGGAACCAATGAACCATTCTGTACCTTAACCGACTAGGTTCAGTCATCATCTGGAATGCCTCTGGGGGCCAGGTGGGCCTAGGGGTTGAAGTCACCTGTGCCCAGAGATACACTCCTTAGGTGCTGGAGTGGGGCTTTCAAATCCATATGTCTCTCCTTCACAGGCCCTCTTTGCTGACAAATGCATGAGGTTATCCTTCCTGTAAGTAGAGGAGTCTCCATAGGGGATGGCAAGGGCTAAATGTAAGGCCGCACAATTTCTTGCGGAACCTTATTTTATTTTCTTTCCTAATGGTTCTTTTCCCAGGGGGCCTGTCAAGGGCAATTCCCCGACAGACAATACCCCAGGTACTTTTATTAAGGCCAAATTACCTAAAAGCGGGAGTACAAGTACTGTCGGTGGGCTGCCTTGCAGTCACCAATCCGTCCACAGCCTGGGCCTTGCCATCAGGCTGGGATAGCTCGGCTTCCAGCAGGACACCAAATAGCTTCAGAAGCTAGAGGCAATATCCTCCCTGTGGAGTAAATATTGAATATATTTGCTTAGTTTCCATTATAAAATATTTGGCTTACCTAGCTTGAGGTTTCTCAGCTGTGATACAAACCTGTGGTGTGTGTAGCATCCATTTGAGCCCCTTCTCAGCTTCATGGGATTTCAAGAGCACTGCAAGCAGGAATCTCATGGTGCTTGGTATGCCATAAATGATAAAGTCCTTTTTCTCTGACCTAGGAATCTTGTGCCAACATCTATGCCAACATCCATGAAACCATGGCAGGCTAACTTCTTAGCTTTCAAATAGGGTGAAGCCTGAGACCTTCCCACTAATTATAAATTGAAAAGAAAGAACACATTTAACCTGTTTGATTTCAGTAGTAACACAAATGTCTTATATAAGAATACTGTAGTCCTTTTTAAAAAAGTACGTTATTTGTTTTTCAGTGCTTAATTTTTCTTTTTCTTTCCATTTTAGTGCTGAGTTTCATGAGAGGCTAAGTAAAATTGATAAGCTGAAGAACAGATATGAAATCCTGACTGTTGTTATGCTGCCTCCTGAAGGAGAAGAGGAGAAAACACAGGCCTATTATGTAATAAAGGTAATCTTAATCGATTCATAGTTGTGATAAAGTGAAGTATCTTTTGTACTGGCAAGTATCTTGCCAGCTCTTTGTGAATAACCAAAATGTCATTGTTTTTTGGGTTTTTTTGCCATGCAATTTCATATTTCATGGCGCACTCATAGCTACTAGATTAGAGCTATAAAACATTAGTGGTTAGGTGGAGGTACTGAAGGTATTTTTATACACCTTGAGTCCAGGAGGTCAAAGAGGGGTCTGGACGACTCTTTGATACTTTTTTTTTTTTTTTTTTTTTGGCTATCATTTGTGTCATGTCAGTTTCCCTCATTTATTCAAGATTTATAATCTATTTTATCCTAAGACCTGCATGTCTTTAATAAACACTCATGTAACAACCTGTTCAACACCTCAGGCTCAAAGCTTTACTTCCCCATAGCTATCTGCTCATATGGCTGTATCCTAGACCACATCATCCCCTGGAGCTACACCACCTTTGAATCTTATTCTCCAATTTACCACTGCAGCTCTGGTAAGGCAGATATCCAGAGAGCAAGAGGACTGTTCCTTTGCCTTCATGTTAGATGGGAGACAGACACATCAGGTGAATCTGCTCTGTTCTGATGTTTGAGAGTTGTCTGCCACTTCATGGTTATCTTTACCTAGTAACCCATAAGGAGAAATGGAGAAGTGATCAGAAATCGGATGCATTTCCCTGAGTACTGCTATATTCATCTTTCCCATGTAGAAAATACCCTGAATAGGTGTGATTTACCTTACACAGAGGTCTGGGAAGTTACTCAAGACACTAAAAGGGAATGGAAAATTTAATTCATTTTTCCTCTATCATACACTGATAGGAGTGAGAACATCTCCCAATTCACACCTTTAGAGGATGGCCCTCATGGATGGATGTTCCCTTTCCTTTGAGTTGTATTTAATCTTCCAAGTTGCCTTCTATAGCCCTTCTTTGAGCATGCTCTTAACAGACGCATGGAGTAGGATATGCCTGCCACTTTGCCTCAGGAAATTCCACTATGTGAGAAAGGAGTCCCAGCTGTCAAACCCTTCTTGTAACTCATCAGTCTGTATTACTTGAGGCTTCTGCCCTATACTAATGAGACTTTCCTCCTCTCTGGTTTTGAGAGTCTCTGAGGGGTGAAGGGTAGGCTCTAGTCTGTTCAGTGTTGGGAAGAAGGTAGATGTTGCAATTCCAGTTAAGTTTCTCTTTTAACAAGGGCTGTGATGAGTTATCTAAAAGCACTGGTGTTAAGCGTGCCTCCATCATCAAGTGAACTTGAATAATTTATTTAATCATTTGGGGGTGCTTAGTTCCCTCACTTGCAAAATGAGGATATTATTACTTTTGCTGTGAGAAGTAAATGAAGAAATATATGTAAAGCTCTTAAACAGTGCTTGGAGTAAAATGAGCCCTCAGTAAATGTTAGCTGTCATTATTTTTATTGCTGTGATGATGATGGTGGTAATAATGCATCCATTTTTCAGGAAAACAGGCAAATTTTTTGAGGAAAAGAGTATATGCCTTCCGTTCACAGTGAAGTTGCTAGATAAATGTCACTATAAGGGATATATAAAATGAATAGAGGTGATCAGTTACCTTCCCAGTTTCCTAATGCCACTCCACTTTCCATCCTCTCCAGGGTCCACAGCTTGCCACATTATTCCATGTTTCATTGTATAGCATATTTAAATGTTTTACTCTTAACACTTACATGTGCCAGATGTATAAAAATGAAACTATTTCTTTGTAACTAAACTCAATGTATCTTACATAGTCCTTATAAGGAAACAGCTCAACTCTGACCACAATTTAATGAAACTATTAGAAAATGAAATTACTAGAATATGCTTTAAAATGCTGACAGAAAGGAGTAAATAAAAATTTCACCCTAATATCAGCTTTCTAAATCTACGATAAAAGGTATACATTCTCTATTCTCTTAGAGCCAAAAAGGATCATGGAGTGTCTAGAAGTTTAAGGTATATATGGAATTAGACCAGAAAATATGGATAAATGTACAAACTCAGCACCTTTGTTTGACAAAGAAACTGAACTTGGAGAAGAAAAGTGAATTGTTACCCAACTCACTTGTGGGAAACCCAAAACTAAAATCTAGCTGTTTTGATTCATTCTAGCTTTCTCCCACTACAGTATTTTTCAAATAAAAAACTTGCCAATTCTATACTCCATGTACCGGAATTATAATTTACCTAAGAACTTTTCCTAAGCTATATTTTTTATTATGTACTTTTTACTACAAAAATGTGTAACATATTTTGAAGCATAATAAATACAAGTGAAAATGTTAAGAGTTAAGGAATTACCAATAATTTTTTAAATGACCACTTTCTGGTTTAAATACACATACGTAGGGATTGAATAAATTAACAAATGAAATTATTAGTTGATTTTGATTAAAGATGTCTTTTGGCACTTTTTAATATATATGTACTATCCCTGTCAACCTTTATTTAGAGAAATTCTTTGAAACTTTTTGGATTCAACTCTTGACAGCCTAGCCCAGTGACAGAGTTAAGCTGGAAAAGTCACTGAGTATGTCTACTACTGAGGAATATTTGGTTTTCAGCAATTTATAGACTGTATTTTTTCCCAGCCACATTTAGCAATTATCTTTCTCTAATTTTTAAAATTTATTTTTAAAATATGGTAAAATACACTTAAAATTGGCCACTTTAACAATTTTTTAAGTGTGCAGTTCAGTGGTATTAAGTACATTCCCACTGTTGTGCAACCAACACCAACATCCATCTCCAGAACTTTTTCATCTTCCCAAACTGAAACTCTCTACCCGTTAAACACAGAGTCACAGTTTTTCCCTCCCCTCAATCCCTGGCAACCACCATGCAACCTTCTGTGTGTGAATTTGACTATAATAGGCATCTCATGTAAGTAGAATCATGCAGTGTTTCTTTTAAAGATATGGAATGCTTCACAAACTTGCATGTTATTCTTGTACAGATGTCATGCTAACTTTTTCTATTCTGATTTTAATATGTGCTATTGAAGTGACTACTCTGATTTTAATTTTACTTAACTGTTCAAAGATGTTGAAATCCTGGGTTGGAAATACTAAGCATGTACTTTCCTAGGTGTACCTTGCTCACCTCTTTTATTCCTGACTTAAAATGAGAAAGTATTCCTAAGCCTCTTTCAGGCCAGAAACATACATTCTCCTTATTGAATATCTAGTCTGAAGCCACCTCCAAGTTAACCCTATCTCCACTAAAGTTTATACCTGCTTTCTGGTAATTTTTGTTGGAAAGTCTTAATGCAAGCTTTGGTTAGTTACTACACTTCCATCACAGTTTGTATCCTATGTGCTATATTTGAATGTCTTGGGGATTTAGTGTTCTACTCTAAATCAAGTGCAAGAAATAAATGCTTGATGCTATATGTAGGCCCCAAGGTAAATTGGTATTGTTGTGAGTATACTATTTCTTGCCCTGAAAACAGACACTCTCCCCCATAGTAAATAATTTTATTCAATCAGTTCTATTCTGTATTTCATAGGCTGCTCAAGAAAAAGAAGAACTTCAAAGGGAAGGTGACAGTTTGGATGCTAAGATCAACAAAGCTGAAAAAGAAATCTATGCTCTAGAAAACACCTTACAAGTGCTGAGAAGTTGCAACAACAACTATAAACAGTCTTTTAAAAAAGTGACTCCATCTAGTATGTGGGAGTTATTAAAAATTTTATATGAATATATGCAATTAAAGCTGTAGCTATTTATTTAAAAAAGAGGAACATTGTGAGACAAGGAAAACAAGAATGTACCATGTTTGACGGAATCAGAAAAACTAATCACCTCCCCCCCCCTTTAAAATAAGGGCTAAGGTGTTATTTCTATTATTCTAGTGATATTGAATTCTCACTTTTCTAGGGAATTAATTTCAAATGTGAAGAAAATGGCAGCATATTGGCTATGTTGACAAAACAAGAATGGCTACTACATGACCATATTGATTTTCAACAAATAGACATAAGGAATTTAACCTCCTATAACAAAAAATGTTAGAAGTTTAATAGAAGATTGAAGCTTGCTTTCTACACAGCATGTTAAAAATTTAAGAATTCTCTAATTCTAGGTGATGAGTATGAACTAAAAATCCAACTAGAAGAACAAAAAAGAGCTATTGATGAAAAATACAGATACAAACAAAGACAAATCAGGGAACTACAGGAAGATATCCAGGTAAATTCTACACACTTTAGTAATAAGTCCTTAGTAAAAGTTAACTATCATTATTATTACACCTACTATCTCGTTATCTTGTACAAAGAAGACAATTTGTTTAGAGAAATAGAGAGTAAAAGTCTCATTTGAATGAGAAAAAAAAAGATAAGTGACCAAAGTGTTAAATAAATTAATTAAAACCACAATACTCAGCACAGGATGGACTGCTGATAATGACTTCTTAATTAGCTGATGAGCTATAGCTAATTATCCATTACATTTTATTTAATAAATTTTTATTTCATTCAATTCCTTAAAGATCACCTTAAAGATTGCTCCTTAAACAAAATTTGAAAGATAAAAATAATCTAGTAGAAAGTAGTTACTAAACCACATCACTGAAAGAGAAAACAATGTGTTTGGTAAGCAAGCTCTAGATAAAAACAAATGAATTAAAATTAAATGAATACTTAAAAATTGGCAAGTTGTAAGTTATTGATTCTAACCAATAAGTATGTTTACACTTTCTTTTCTGCAGAGCATGGAAAATACTTTAGAAGTTACAGAACACTTAACAAATAATGTCAAAGAAAAATTATTAGAGAAGCAGGCTTTTTCATCTCAACTACATAAAGAAACTGGGGAGCAGAAGCCAAAATTAGAGAGAGTAACTAAACAGGTATCACTGTCTTTTTAAAAACTGACCTTTGATATTTGTATGTTTTGGAGTTACAAATGGTAACTCCAAATCCTCCTTCATCCATCCATCAAAAAATATTAAGCTCTGGAAAATAGGCTTAAGTAATAATTGACTACTATTGACCAACAGTGTGCAAAACTCACCAGGGAAATCCGACTTTTGAAAGACACAAAAGATGAAACACTAGAAGAACAAGACATCAAACTTCGTGAAGTGAAACACTTCCACAAGATCATTGATGAAATGCTAGTCAAGGTCACTGAAGAAAATGCTGAAATCCATATTATCCTTCAAACATACTTTCAGCAGGTAGTAACAGTACCTTCTAGTTAAAATATTTTTTAAACACTTCATGAAATAAACAGTTTATGGCATTTATCATAAAGTGAGGTCTAACCAAAAATATTCTTCTGAAAATGCAGTGGTACTAATTATCGCTGTTGAATATCCTTCCAGAATGGTTTAGAACTGCCTACAGCTGGTAGTAAAGGTAGTCGCCAGACTTCTAGATCACCTTCACAGACTTCACTGTTGTCAGCAAGGTAAGTGGAGGCTTAGAAACCACCTGTTAATAACCCTCTAACCTATGCAAACACAGAGCGATTGGAACTGCCAGTGCTCTCCTGACCCTTACCCAGTATGTCAGTGTCACATATGCAGAAAACAGCTAGCAGGATAAGACTCTTCTGATTTGTCTGATGTCAGTTTCTATTCGGGCATGGAGTGCTTTGTGACTAGCAGCTACTGCAGTAGGATAAAGTATGGAATTCTGGAGGTTACATCTTGCATGGTCAACCCTGAGTAGGGGAATTGTTTAAACCATAAAAAGACAACTTAGATGTACAAACATATGGAATATGATTTTTATTATTGGAAGTACGTTATAAATTTTTAAGTTGCCAGAATTTTACTTTGTTTTTCCTGCTTTATTTTCCTAACAAGGAAATGATTCTTTACTTTGGCAGTTTAGTTTCATCCAGAATTCTATCAGGTAGGTAGATGTTTAACCAACACTCCTGTACTTTGCTGACAAAATGAAGTTAATGATAATCCTAATTTTAAAATTCCTAATCTCCTACACTCAGTAGCCATTTGCTTTTCATTAGTTGCCATAGAGCTTTCACAAAAAGGGACATCCTAAAATGTTGTGTTTGAAGTAAAACAAAACTGTTTCTACATAAACATGGGAAGCAGTCACCTGGACGTTGCTGTACTTTCATATTTTTAAAACTTAGCATTTCAGAATCATATAGCTAGTTATGCTTTTCAAATGACCCCATCACTTTATCCTGTCAATAGGACTCGCATTTTCTTCTGTCTTCAGTTACATATTGTTATGGTCACTCTTGCCAGCACCCAAATTCCCTTGGCTCTCGCTTTATCTTTTATGCATAATGACTTTTGCAAAACCTTTAATGCTTAATGATTCCACTTCTAAAATGATTATAGTTGAAAATATTTTTCTCAGATTTGTTGAACTAGTTGAAACTGTATTCTTGCCTTTTTTTCTTTGAACTAATTTTTTTAATGGTTATGCTTTTAAAATTTAGTAGTACTATTAAGAATATATACTTTTTGATTTCTTTATTTTCTTGTGGGACTATGGTATCATTTGCTATTAGTTAGGGGGTCTCTACTGATACAAATTTTGAATTTAAAATCATGCTTTTTTTCCCTCTAGATCATCCAGAAGTACAAGTACTTCTGCTTCTCAGTCTTCAGTTAAAGTATTAGAGCTGAACTTCCCAGACTCTTCTCCAGGAATTGGTAACACAAGTAATAGGCCAAGTGCTACCAACATCTCTAGTAATGGTAAAAACAAAAAAGGCAGCAAATAAACATCTTAATCTCTTTTGTAGAAGTTGTAAACACAAAAACAAAAATCTTACTTCAAAAATAGTGAATCTCCCCTATGCTTTTGGGTGCTGTGTAATGTTATAATCGAGGCCTAATGAAATCATGTTTAGAAATACATAATGACTAGACCAAAGTTTAATCCAGTGGAAGATGTGAAAGCTGTTTAAAAAAAAAAAAAGTCAAGGAATTTAGGTCTAAATAAGCCAAAGAAACATTTAATTTTCTTAGCTTTTGCCACACTGTTTTCTTCACAGAGAAGGAAAGCAGCAATAGCAGATTCTTAACAATGCCACATGTTCTATAAGCGTAGATAAAATTGTTTTTCAATGTTCTTTTGATGTTTGTTACATTAGAAAATAGTTTGCTTCATTATTTCACACTAGCCATGAAACTACATTCAATTGTAATGTAACACAATCTTTCAGGCAATTTATGAAGAATCACTGTCTATGAATAGTTTATAATACTAAAATTCTCACTTACCCTAGAAAATCCTGAAGTTAGGTTTTCTTTATTCAAAGAAACAGGTTTCTTGGACTTCTGGGGGAGAAGTCTGTTAGTTTATTCTTTTGGTATGATTCTAAAATTTTTAACCAAAAAAATAGCATTTACCCTCCCCCCTCCAAGAAAGCAATTAATAGGAAAAGAGATAGCACTATGTATCAATAAAAATATTTAAGTTCCTAGGAATTACTCCATTTTGATCTTGAAAGAAGTCAAACACATTAAACATTTTGCTCTCAATATACAACCAAGCATAAAGAATAATAATGTATTTTCAAGACTTTTTCTCCCAAGACTTTCTTGATTTAATAAACGAAGAGAGCTAGGTATGATTTGATTTTCAATAGGAACTCCATATATTTACAGTGGAGGTGTAATACCAGATTTAGAGTTATTCAATTTATACCTTATTATATACCATGTGCCTAACACCCTGAACTCTTGAAACAGTGTGGAGTAGGATTATGTTATAAAACTGGCTTTTAAATAAATGTATTAGAATCTATGTACTTTAATGGTGTATTTCTCCTTCAAACCTTGGAAGAAAGTATTTGTTATGACAGTTGTCATTATTTAAAAGTGTCATTTGCAGTTCCTTTTGAAAGGTAGTAGTGACAATAAACCTGTCTTTCCTGATCATTATTTGAATATTTTATTATTATTTTTAGAAATAGCCAGGAAACGGGATAGCCAAGTCCAATGAATAATTTTTTTGTAAAACATGGTTGTAAATGCGTGAGATTCAGGAGACCTAAAAACGGATTAATTTTATGGTCACTTTGTGTGTTCACTAGTTCTTATTCTCTGCCCTAAATTACTTTGTAAATTACTTACAACTTGCATTTCAGTATTAAACACTATCTTCTAAGGAGGCAGGGATTGTCTTACTAGCTCTGTGATCTTGGAGAAGTTACTTCTACTTTTTTCCTTATTTGTAATACTGAGACAGTAACAGTTACCTACATCACGTTTATTAAAATAGTCAACTATATGCAAAATGTACAGGGCCTGACACAAACTGCACAATAACTTCTACCTGTTGAGTCACCACCCAAATGCTAGCACAGTATTTGTGGGATGGTTAGGTTCTAGGTCGGCATACAAGCCTACATTTAACTCCTAAATAAAGTAACAGTTCCAGCCTCATGTGTTTAATGCTAAATGGTGACACAGGGATCAACCCCATTAACTCCAAATCTGGAGTTAACTTCCAAATATTGTGTTAGAAATTTATTTACTTATTAAGTCAAGACACAGACTGGGTGTGCAACTACAGACATAATAAGGAGAAAAACAGCTAAAGATAATCACTAGCAATTCTTGACAAGTAAATAAAATGGTTTAAGTAAAATACTAAAGATGTACTAGCAATTCCTAAAGGTCAAAGACTATGGTAAGAGATAGTTTCCATGCTTTACAAAAACCACTATGTAGGACTATGTATGGATGATAAAGGAGGTACACAGAAAGAACCAGACTCTTTTAAGATGAGTTTCTTGTACAAAGATGAACGCATGAGTAACCTTTCTACTGCTATCAACCATGATTTTTGACCAGTTTTTCTCTATTTCATTGCAAAACAACTGTAGCTTTTTCATTAGGCCCCCAGTGCTGAAGTCTGAAAGCCACAAATAGTACATACCTAGTAAGAGTGACTTAGAGTGATAGCATTAAAGGTCTGTTGTCATTTACAGCGTCTAGAATCTGAAATTGGAAAGATTCTAAAGACCATTATAAATCAACAACAATGACTCCTATCTCTATCTCCAAATCTGTTTTCAAATTTGGGAGGATCTTTAGATCCAGGTCACTTCTTCAGCTCTAGTTGCTAGAATTTATTCTGAGTAAAACCAGACTTTGTTGGCCTACTCATTTATTCAGACCTACGAAAGGAGGCATCGAGGGAAGCATTAGGATAGAGATATTAAGAAAAGAAGAAATGCAGGCCAGTTCTAGGTTAATTAAAAACATGCCCAGTGCCTTCCCAGCTGCACATATGCAGTACTAGGACGGTTTCTGAATTTTCTTTCCCTTAGGAGAAAAGCAGATTTACAGTGTGCTTCTCTTGCCACTGCTGTTTTTGCTAAAAGGATTCTTTTTATTCTGATCTGTTCTTGCTTGGAACATAGACTCTAAGGGTCTTGCCAATATTTAAAGTTAAGAAATTTCTTAGGGCTATACTGTTAACAAGGTTTAAAAAAAAAAGAGAGAGAAATAAGCAAAATCAGCCCCTATTCAGTTTTCATGGCTTTATTCCTAAGCTGGTACACAAACCATATTAAGTCAAGCTTCAGAGGTCATTTAGGCAAGACAGATAATCTGCAATATAATCTTAGGAGTTCTACAAAAAATTGTTACTCAAATGATCAATAAAAAATGGCACCTAAAGAACAAATACTGTAGATCTCTTTCAAAAGCTGAGGGAAAAGAATTTAACAGAAACGACCGTTAAATAATTTTTGAAGAAAACAATCCAAGTGTTCAATGAATAAATTTAATTTTCTCTCAAACAGCAGGATAAGGTGGACCCAAGGTATTCTCATATACTTTAATATAGTGAAGAAGCAATACTATGAGAATTATCTTTAGGTGAAGTTTAAATCATCACAGTAAGAAATACTGTACAAAAACATATACATGAAAAGCCTAAAAATCAAGCTGTGAGGACACCCACAACTGAAACAAATATATTTTGAGAATAGCTGAAAAGCATTGCTTTCTGCAATCTCTACAAATAAAATAGCTTTTGGAGTGGAGATTTCTGCACTGGACTTAAATAAAAGACCCAAAACTTTCATTAACAGCCTTTTGTGTAAGAGTGCGGATTCCCTTGGCATATTAATTTTTTGGCTTATTTCCTTTTTCTTTTTCAAATGCAGCTATCTGATTAAATATATTGAGTAAATTTTGAGGTAAATTTTTTTTAACTCCACTTTCTGACTGCTCTTTGCTATTTAGTCCATCTGTTTCTGGAGCCTCTGTTTTAATGTCCTCCTCATAAGTATCCTCTATTTCATATTCTCCTTGATTTTTATTTAACTGGTATCTTTGTTCATGTCTACCAAAATCACGTGATCCAGAATAAGTATATTTTTTATATTTTTCAACCGATTTATAAGAGTAGTCTGAGCTGGCTGGTGAAGTGGAATGCCTCATGGAACCTGGCTCCCACCTTCTATAGTGTTCTTTCCTTCCCTCTGTATCTTTTTCAAATCTTCTGTAACCATAAATTTTCACCTTGTCCTCTGAATTCCTATAAAAGGAATCTGAGGAATCTCTTCTACTGGAGAAATGTTTTTCTGATTTATATGGTTTTTCTGCTTTGCTACTACTTGCCTGAGAATAAAAATCTCTTGGATCTTCAGACCTACCTCCAAAATCATCCGGAATTTCAACTGAAGATGAAGAGACAGGGCATCTATCTTTCTCTTTTACCTGTTTCTTTTGATATGGTAACCTATCCTGCTTTTCCAGTAGTTTTTCCACTTCTTGTTTTTGGTTAAGAAAAGATGCTAAAGTATTGGTTGGAACTGGGAAGAACTCATCTTTCCTATTCTGATCTATCTGACTTGAGGATGCCTTATTAGCTAAATGCCTTTTGGAACTTCGAGAAGACTCTGAACGGTTCCTCCTATGTTTCTTATGCCTTTTGTGACCAGAAGAGGAAGATGATGATGAAGAAGAACCAGATTCATCAGCAGAAGAAACACTTGAAGAGGAAGAAGTTGATTTTCTTCTTTTCTTCTTTAGCCTAAAAAATACAGTTAACCCATCAGATGTTAAGTACAAAAATGTTTCTTAATTATTCATAAAGATTTTGGTTCTATTTTAAAGTTCTATTGTTAGTTCTCCTTAAAGGTTTCCTAAAATCTGTGGCTTAGATAAGCAATTACTATAATAATCTTAGTTACTACAAGGTCCAATTTTACCAGGAGGCATGACTTTTGGGAAAAAAATACTGGGTAGACAGTTGTCACTGAAAGTAAATCCATCATTTCTGAAGACAGTTACATTTCCAACATTATCTAAAAAACTTAAGCCCATCTGAACACACAAAGGATAGAACTGAAGTCTTATATCCAGCTAGCTGTAATATATGTGGTTTCTCCACCTTACACTATTGACATTTTCAACACCTGAATAATTCTTTGTTGGGGAGGTAGGATGATGGTGGGGGGGTATGCTACCACATCACTGTAGGATGTTCAGCAGCATCCTTGACTTCTAGCCATTATATGTTAGTACCACTTCCAGTTATGATGACCAAAATATGTCTCCGGGGGGAGGGGGCGGAGTTAAAGCTGCCCCCAGTTGAGAACCACTGCTGTAGTTCTAAAACAGTTCTCTCTAAAATACAGATAATTGGGGCGCCTGGGTGGCGCAGTCGGTTAAGCGTCCGACTTCAGCCAGGTCACGATCTCGCGGTCTGGGAGTTCGAGCCCCGCGTCAGGCTCTGGGCTGATGGCTCAGAGCCTGGAGCCTGTTTCCGATTCTGTGTCTCCCTCTCTCTCTGCCCCTCCCCCGTTCATGCTCTGTCTCTCTCTGTCCCAAAAATAAATAAAAAACGTTGAAAAAAATTAAAAAAAAAAAAAATACAGATAATTACAATAACATATATTTTATTTATTGTTTGTTTGCAGAATTCTACCTTCAGATTCCACTTTGCTTAATTTCTTTTACAGAAAAACTTGTGGTATACATACTTACAAAGTATCACTGATTATAACTCAACACTTTTTTTTTTTTTTTACTTACATTACTTCCATATGGCACTTTGGTTCAACTCAGTAGTTGCTTTAAGTTAAAAAATACTGAATGTTATAGTTTACCTTTTCTCCTCTTTTAAGAGCTTACGCAACTTTTCTGCACTTGTTTCTATTTTCTTTGTTTTCTGCTTTTCTTCCTTTTCAGCTTGTTTTTCTCTTAATTCCAAAGATTTCTTTTAGAACCCAGATATCGGAAAAAACCACACATTAAAAATAGCAGAATACATAAAACCCAGTTTTCAAAAGACCACCCCCCCCAAGCCAGAAATCAAATGGAGTATACCCAAATCACCATATATCCAGCATTAAAGAAATATTTTTAATATAAAAATTAATCATACAGGTGTTTGGCATTAATCATTGGAAGAGCCAGAGTAACATTGAGGACCATATTGCAGTTGGTATTCCATGAAAAAAGGGGAAGCCATCGCATTGGTACCCATGACCCAGAGTGCAAGAAAGGGAAAAAATAAAATATATAATAAAATACATGAAAAAATATTTTTTAAAAATTGAAAAATTTAGACAGGACACAAATTTTATAAATAAAATTCAAATAAATTCCATTAAGGTGAATTGTGGGGGGAATCACCATGTTCAAATACAAACCATTTAAAAAATAGCACAGCCCAGTTGGATGCATGATTACATAAGAAATCATTTTCCAGTTTGAGGATGGGGATGAGCAGCACCAGATGTCACAGACACAGCAGCAATGGTCCAATTCAGAAGAAAATGCATGAGAAAACATTATCATCAGTATTACAGGAAAAGGCAGTTTAAAATATTTCTCAAAGAGGTTTTTATAATTAACTCAATTACAACAACACTGAATTTGTAATCATCAGGAAAGCTCACTACAAGGACAATTCCCAAAACTACATACCACACATAGGCAGTAGGAATTTTCTCATAGGGCTATTTTTACTTTTAAGTACTATGAAGCAATGTCAAACCCAATTAGGAAAAGCTGTATCTAAAAAGAAATTTTTTATAACGTCTTACTAAGTAATCTAGAATAGTTTTCCCGAGAAGAAAGTTAAGTTTTGGCATTAATTTTAAATATCACTAAATTTCTAAGAGGAAGTAAAGAATCACCTGCATATATCTATGAAGCTTCTGCAAAGCATCCTCTGCATCTTTAAAAGTCTCATCCAAAGCCAAAGCTTTCTTATAGTAACTTTCAGCATTTAAAAACTTTTCTTCTTCTTCTAACCTAAATTTGAAACAAACGGTTTAGCTTTCTGAAAAAACAAAAAATTCCTCATTTATACAGGTCAGAGATTTATGACAGAACTTAAAGAAAAATTTTTTAGCAAATCATTTTCCAAACTAAGCAGTACTTAAATCAGGTACTTTTTACTATTTCTTTGGTAAAAAGACCACATAAACCAAAAAAAAGTCAACTCAGATATGGAGAACAGATTGGTGGTTATGCGGGGTTGGGGAGGGTGGCATTGGTGAAATGGGTGAAGGTGGTAAAAATGTACCATCTTCCAATTAAAACATAAATAAGTCCTGGGGATGTAATGTACACCCTGGTGACTACAGTTAATGATACTGTATTACAGAAAAACAGTACTCCATTACTGGTAACAAAGACAAATGTAGGTCCAGCATTGGGATTTTAGTCTGATACATGAAAACACATTATCAGCCAATGTCTTCAATAAATTTAGTATAATCTTGAGCTTTAGCATAGAATTATATAGGTTGGGTGCACCTGGGTGGCTCAGTTGGTTAAGAGTCTGACTCTTGATTTTGGCTCAGGACATGATCTTGAGGTTCTTGGGATCAAGCCCCACATCAGGCTCTGTGTGCTGACAGCATAGGGGCTGCTTGGGATTCTTTCTCTGCTTCTCTCTTTCTCAAAATATTTAAAAAAAAATTACATAGGTTGGCTTTTCCAATAGTTTATGAAAAATTTTCCCAGAATATTCACTAATGAAGTTGGAAATACCAATGTATACATGTACATTACAAGTAGCCTTCAGAAAGAAGTATTAGATTACAGTCATGTCTACACTATGAAAAATCAGAATTAGAAAGGGTGGATACAAAGCAGAAAGGATTTGCAAAGTACTTTCGGTTTTTCAAAAGTAGGAAAAAGTAATTACTGTGAAACAGAACAAAACCCAAAACCCAATGGCTTCAATGGGATCACTTCTGTATCACTGGATGTGGGCAGTAAGGGACCAGTTCAAGGCTATCAACATTTTTGGCTTGGATAACATATAGATGATGTTGCCATCCATTCAGCTAAACACCAATATGTGGGTAATAAGATAACCTTATTTAAGTAGCTGTCTACCTAATGAGAAAGTAAAAAGGTGCTTCAGTCACTTCAGTACAAAAAGAAGTTCTTGAGTTGAAAACAAATATTGCAAATCTCTTTAATTTAGAATTATGGAATGATCATACAAACTGGATTAATAAAACAAATTCATGAAACAGAAAAGTGGTAATTCTATTTAAAAAAAATTAGTTGCAAAAAGATGCTACTAATAACAAATTGGTTTTTAGTTGTTAAAGTAGGCTATAACCAAAAATATTTATATTGGAATATTACATTTCTTCACATTTTATAAATTAGACTAGCCTGTTAGTCATTCAATATTTATGATACAACTATGCAAAGTAGTATGCCAGCATCTCAAGATAGTAACTTAAGTTATAGGGTTTGTTCTTAATGATTTGCTCTTCCATTTAATCTGAGTTTGTGGATTTTACTGCACAGAGCAGAGCAATAAGCTGAATATAATGGCAAAATATTATTCACAACTAACTACAGAATTCTCAATTCATACTTCTGGCATTATACCACTGGAATGATGAAATAAATTAAAAATCCAATTCCTCTCTATTAAAAAAAAAACAACCCTCTTGTGTGCGTGTCCAAGAAAAGAGTACTTCCCTTATTTTTGGACCTTCACATTTATATTTCTATATAAGGAGAATAGATATTCGGAACAATGAACTCAAGACACTAAAATATCTCCAACCTATTATAACCTCAGTAATAAGGGAAAAAACCCTAAAAGGCTTAAAAAGGACTATATTTAAAAAACATTTTCAACCAAAATTGAAATTAAGAGTGTTCTGAATTAAGTGAGTTAAAGATGCTACTTCCTTACATTAAGTTTAAGATTTTATAGTAGCTGCTTGAGTATTAGATCTCTACTTAATATTAAAAAAAAGTTTGACACTTACTGTCCTCCTCTTTCAACAAGTGTCTGACAGAGGTATTTTCTTGCATTCCTATGAGTTGGACAGTTTTCCAATGCAAGCTCAAAATCTTCTATTGCTTTGTTCAGACTTCCTTTTGTTGCATATCTAGAGATGTGAAATAAATTAGAGGAATTTATCTTCTGAACTATTAGTAAATCTTATATTCATTTACCTTATAAATATTCCTTAAAAGCCATGATCCACTTACAATGCTCCACGAGCCACCAAAGCTTCCACATTTTGTTTGTCTATTTCCAGAGCCTTATTATATTCATTCATAGCATCTACGTGGCGTCCAACCTTAAAATAATCAACTCCAATCTTCACACTAAAAAGACATTTGTAAACCATCACATGCATTTCTCAGAATATCCAAACATAACGTTAGCATTGATAAACTTTTAAAACAAATTTAATTTGGCTAATATTTAGTCTGCAATACTCTCAATATAGAGAGTATTTTGCCTTTCAATAACTTTATAACAAATATCTATGAATCCATATTATCAATATACTAATTCCTTTTGAAAACATGGAAAATGTTGGTTAAAATTTAAGTCTGTTAAACTTACAGCACCATTCACACCTATAAAAAAGCTAATGTCAAAAACACATCATTTTAATTCATTTATAAACAAATTTAGTCTTAGTAAGGACTTAAGAATGCCTGCCTTATCCTAACCTTTAGACTAGATAAAGCAATTGTTGAAAGATAAAGTTTTCATACCATTTTAAAGCCCAAGATGCAGACTGTTTCTTTCTCAATGCAGAAGCAAAATCATCTTCAGAGAAATTTTTGCTGTTCAAAGAAAATGAAAGTCAAACTATATGCTTTTTTTTTTTTTTTTGGTAACAATCCTTCACTCTAACTGATAAAAATTCAACTCTGAAAAAGTAAATCACAGGCAAGAAATCTGTTTTCCACATACAAAAGAATATTCTTAAACTCTCAGGAATGACTATTCTTTTCAAACAGTATTTTTAACCCAAAATTCTTATAAACTTTCTGCATCGTTCTCTACACATATCATCACAACAGATTCCATTCCAGGAGATAGGATCATCTAGTTCACTCGCTTTTTAGCATATTGCAGCTGCTAGTCTTAGAAAAGTCAAATATATGGGGCGCCTGGGTGGCGCAGTCGGTTAAGCGTCCGACTTCAGCCAGGTCACGATCTCGCGGTCCGGGAGTTCGAGCCCCGCGTCAGGCTCTGGGCTGATGGCTCAGAGCCTGGAGCCTGTTTCTGATTCTGTGTCTCCCTCTCTCTCTGCCCCTCCCCCGTTCATGCTCTGTCTCTCTCTGTCCCAAAAATAAATAAACGTTGAAAAAAAAAAAAGGAATAGTCAAATATGTCCCTCAGTTATATAGCTTTTGATCTCAGCACGATTTACTTCACCACTTCAAAGAATAATAACTAATTTACTATACCTTTGTAAGCCTCGCATTAAAGATGGTGGATTAGATTCATCTATTCCTAGTTTTCCTAGAAGGAATTCAACTACTCCTGGATTAGCAAATCCCAAGGAACTCTGCATGACATTTTCATAGGATTCCAAAGAATTGCTATTTAGTTCAACACTTTTCCTTAAAAAAAAAAAAAAAACACACACAACAAAAATATAAAAATGACTAAAATAATTAGCATGTTCCATTTCTATTAAAAAACTCATATCATTTTTGTACACAAAGGTACAGTAATATTATTTTGGTTTCTTTTACTTAAGGGTTATGAGCAATTTTGAAATAAGAGAAATTAATTTTCTACTTTGTGGTCACAAGTTGGACACAATTTGGTATTTTTAATCAAGCAACTTTTGCAATTAATTTGTTGAAATAACATGGATAACTTACCTGTAGTACAAAGGAAGCTCTTCAGAACTAATTACACCTAATTTGATACCAGACAGATGTGGTGGAAGAGATGAACTATATAGAGACACTGCAAGCTTTTCATGGTATCTGTCAATATCTTTGATTCCAGCTTAAAAAAAAAAAAAAAAAACTAAGCTGATTAAAAAGAAAATGCAAGCTAACATAAAAAAACATATATTTTTCCAAACACTACTCTCATTAGACAGATTTTCAAAATTAATATAAAAATCTGACAACTGTTACTTTTTTATTAATATGATGAAACTGATCACCTCGAATAATGTCACCAGTTTGGTAATATGATAAAGGATCCCCATGGTTACTGTGAGAAGGTACATCTCTTAATGGACAAAGAGCCTGCAATGAGAAGTATTTTAAAATACCAGACATTCCATTCTTTGGTGAGAAATATCATCTTTTATCCTAGTTGTTCAATACAATGAGCTAATAGTTGACACAAACATTAAAAAAACTAACACTCTAAAATCTAAATTTAAGGATTTTAATTATAAACAACTTCTGTGCGCATAGTACAACAAGTTCTCTGGTTCAGTTCAAAGACTAAAATCTCACAAAATTTGCAATCAGTTCTAGGAACCAAATGTAAGTATGGATTATGAAACACATAGATATTTTGTGCTTGTTAAAAACAAAACTAAAACTGTTCAGAAAGTAGGAGAATTCCAGTGAAAACTAAGTGCAAATTCTCCAAAGTTTATGTCTATCATCCAGTCTGTGATGCCTTCTGCTTTTCTTCCTCTATCATCTACCTTGACAGACGGCAAATATCAAAGCTTTTAAATTGACACATTATTTCAAATTCAAGACAATTCATCTTGGGCAAAGTATCTTATTATAATGCACAAGCCATTTACATTTAACTACTGTAACTATATAAATAAGAAATTTGTTTCTAAATTATCCACACGTAAGTATCTAATGCCAAATAATTAAGACCATGTTCAGCTAGGAGAAATAAGCCTGGAACACCAATGAATCTCACCACATCCACTGATATCTGTAAGCATTTAAAGAAGGACCCTACCGCTGCCAACCAAAGGGACCAAATAAACCTCCAAAACCAGAAATGGAGGAGGAAACTACACAAGTAACTATATCACCGTTCTTTCAAAAAGAAAGAGTATTTTATTTTTCTCCAATATTTATTTCTCGAAACTACGGCAGCAGGGTACACTTAAGCATAACTGGATGCAAAAACATAATTTTCGCATTGAGATGACTTATCAAAAACAGAAGCAATCAAATAACTGAAAAATAACTTACTGTGATTTCTAAGTGGGATATATCTCTTATGATGCCACTGCCTAAACAAATCAACACCATGAAAAACCCAAATTCCCGAATGGAACTAATTCTTCCAATCACTATATCACCACGCTCAATATCTCGGAAAAACAGCTCTCTCCGGTCCATACTAGGGATCTCCATGAACTGCTCTAAAGGTGGCATGACTGCATAACCATCTGAAAAAAAAAATTAACAAAATTACAACTGCTTTGTGTTTTGCTTCATCTCAAGTGCCATTAAAATAACCCAAACCGCAATCAAAATATTTTAAGAAAACTCACCTTCATTGTCTTCATTGACTTCAGAAGTTGCAGGTGCATCTGATTTCCAGGAAAGTGCAAAAAGCAAATCTGCTTTTTTGGAAATGAATTTTTGTATTTCAATGTTGTCAACTCTCTTCTCTTTTCTTAAAAGGAAACAAAACTTATGAAAACTGGCTTATGGGTAA
The DNA here is from genome assembly GCF_014898765.1 of Herpailurus yagouaroundi. Lineage (NCBI taxonomy): Eukaryota > Metazoa > Chordata > Mammalia > Carnivora > Felidae > Herpailurus > Herpailurus yagouaroundi. The sequence goes on along the minus strand of NW_024412400.1, from coordinate 72,977,965 downwards.
AACCTTTTTTAGCAAGGCCAAGCTTATGCTCTTGGCTTTCATTGCCCAAGCAGATCCATCATCCTAAGCTCTGGGCCACACATCCTGCGAGAAAAAGTTTTAATCAGAGACTCCCTCATTCGCCAGCCAGTAGGTGGAGGGCGGGGAAAGTTAAAAAGTAGCCCCCGCAGCTCGGGGCGGGGGCGGGGGGTGGGGGGGCTGTAGAAGAAAGCCCAAGGGATTTTGGATAAAGACTCCGTGCCTCCGCTAGCCAGCACGGAAGAAAAAGTTCAGTCCGCTTCCCGCCTTTCCCTCACACCCGCAGCGCGGACCCTCCGCCATTCAGCCCTCGGCACCTGCGGGGCAATCCTCACGTGTTCGCGGCCGCTGCTCCGCTCCTCCAGTACTCAGCCACCCGGCGGCGGTAGTGGGGCCCTGACCTGCGTCCCCTCCCCCGTCTCACAGAGGCGGCGCCGTACCATTACCTGCCCTGTAACTGCTGCTGGGGCGGCGGGCCCCGGGCGGGCTCGGCTGCGGACCCCAGGAGGCTCCGGAAGTGCGGGTTGTCCTGCTGTTCGCTCCGGAGAAGGGAGAGCAAGGACGGCCCGTGGTAATTCAATGACTGCCGAAGAAGGTCCCGGTCCATGGCCAGAGATTGCTGGACCCAGTAACAGGTGGGCTGCTAGGTGCCCCCCGCCCCTACCCCGTTCGGTGCTCACTACTTCAGCTTGTTGGCCCCCGAGACTGAGGAAACAACCTGGAAACTGCCGGAAGGCCACATCACAGACACACAGTTGTCTGCCGGAAGTGTTCCGGGACCGCCCCAAGCGGCGGCGCGGAGGAGCTCAGCCTCGGTATCGCGAAATGGAGCGAGACTACGGAAGCCGGAAGCACTGGGTTAAGCATTTCCTGAGCTAAGGGCTGCCTACGGCTCCGAGGTAGTGCTCTGTGAGAAAGTTTTTCAAAATTTCTGTGCTGTTATTACGTTGAAATGGCCCCGGCTCTAAATCATCCTCTTATTTAGTGAGGCGCTTCTAAGTGCCATTGCCAGGGTGAGAACCCCATACGAGTTACAAAGTTTCTTCCTTCAGAGTGCTCGCAGGGATAAGTCATTCTCTATGTCTCACATACAACCACATTAGAGTGACTGCTCTGGGAGATTTTCTGGTAGTCTAAGGTCAGAAGAAAGGAAGGATACTAGCATCTATTAAGCACTGGAATTGTGTTGTCCATCCATACTACATTCACCCTGATGATTTTAGAGTTAGCTTAAAATGGCTGTAGACATGTGCATACATGGATTCTATTTTATTTCTTTATTTAAGTGGTGTCTAAAGATTTAGTGCCCACTAGATTTACTTTGTAGTGCTGTGTATTTAAGTCAATATATTGTTTTTGTGGGTAATTCAAGTGATTTTCAAATATAATTGTGATTTAGGCTCCCCCCCCACCACCTTAGTTAATGACTTGAGCTGCTAACCGTTTTAACTCATTATACTCTCTCCTTAGAGATTGAGGACACAGTCCCGAGAGTCTCAACAAATTGCTCAATGCCACCCACCTGTTAAAAGGTTAGGGTTAGGATTCAAACTGAGGTCTTAATACATCTTCACAGACACAATTGCTGAAGAGTGTTTTTATCATATAGAAGACATAACTTACTCTGATTTTGAGATAATATGATTTTATTTCAATATATTAAAATCTGTTCCACTTAAGTATGTATAGTTTAGTATAGTCCTCTTGAACAAAAATAAATGGTAGCAGTTATTCCACCTCCTCTCCAGCTATGTGTTTTCACTGTCTCACCACTTCGATAGAAAACCCAGCCCAGAATATAGTGTATGACTCCACACTGTTTTGTGAAAAATCCAGGCAGATTGTTTACTGAGACTTGAGAAGATGCAACAAAGAAGAATGCAAGTTTAAAAGATAATAAATTTTAAGCCACTATGGGCACATCAGGAAAGTTTGATCAATGGCACAGACCGACTTGTGTTAAGCTATAACTCTAGCTTAACTAGGAAAGAGGAATTATCACTGAAAGCCAACCACTAAAAATGAACTGTATAGACATTCTTGTAAATACATGATTTTAGTTAGAGTTGATCTGTTATTGAGGATCTAATTATCTCCAGAAGGACTGAGAAGCCCAGTGTCTGAGAACCAGATGCCAGACAGCGGCACTTAGTCTGAGAAGGCCACTTTGTGAAGGCATTCTTGAGTAGCACATGTCTTCATCACTATGGGATCTGTCTACTGTTTTTCCTTATTTTTACACTAGAGTAAACTCCAACCACCCCATGTCTTGAACAGCTAGAATTGCTGTGGTATAACCATGAAAAAAGGAGTAAGTAGCTGCTTTTAGAGGGTAAACAGTGTTCATCAAGAGTGGAATTTATCAAATGCTTCCTGTATACACAGTAATGATGGGAAAGAAAAAAAAAACTTCAAGCAGGTGTAATCAAAACTTAGGCTGGGTCTTATCTTTGGTTAGGGCTGGCCTTACATGGAAGTAGTCACAGTAGTTATGTGACAGAGACAATCTTGTTCTTCACTTCTCAAGTACAACAATCACAGTATGGGAGTAAGCCTTTTACAGTTACTAATGTATTGGAATGAATTTTCTGCTGGTGTAGATATATCCTTTGACTTTTGAGGCCACTGAGCATTGAATCTTTGACATAGGACTGGAGGAAGTGAGGAGAGGAAGTGAGGGGATTAGTTGCTTTTCATCTTGGAGAAGCTAGTCCCACATGTAGGATTTCTCAGGGTGGACATAGAAAGAAAACACTTTATTTTTCACTTCTTGAATATTTTTGTTTACTGGTTTGACCTTTAAAAGGATCTTTTAAAAATCCTTTTCAGTAAGTTTTCCAGATTAAACAGTATGAATCATCATGTGACTATATGGGAAGGAAAAGAGGGAAAGGATTCAAGACATTCAGATCTTTGGTGTCTAGATCCTAGGCCTATTTTTATTGTGATATAAAATTCCATTTTAAATAAACACATATGTACATCTCTTAACACATACTCTCTAGGCCCTGGAAATGTAAAGATGAAAAATACTCCTGATTCTTGAGTGATGCACAATCCAATAGAAGATTAGACATAAGAAGAAATGTGACACATGGTAAGTACTATTGTTATGAACATCTACTAGGTGTCTGCTTAGATCCCTTATTTTTCTTGGGGGTTGAGGTAGTGGGAGTTGATGGGGGTAAGAAGGAGAGGAGGAGGCAAGTGCATTCCAGGAGGGGTGGGAAGGAGTAATATAGTTAAAGAAGTAGAGATGTGAAAAAGCAAGATGTGTTCTGGAGACAGCAAGTGTGAAATTGAGGTAGGTAGGGTTATTTTAGTTATGGACATTTTAGTTATATACATCATTACAGGTAGGCTGTAGATTGGTGAGAAGAGACCCGTTTCCTCTGTGTGAGAATACACCACACACACACACACACACACACACACACACACACACACAGAGATTAAATGCCTGATTTTTTTTTTTTTTTTTTTTAGTAAAGGACATAAAAACTTAGCCAGAGCAAGGTAGCCATATAAAGCAAGGGCAAAAGCAGCATATCTCAAAGTAGCTTTTCTTGGATCCCCCAAGTTTCCCAAAATAACATACAGAGCTGCTAGTGACACAGTGTGCAAAAGATGAAGTCTATCTGGACCTGAGAAACTTGCTTATTACAATGTGGGAAGGACTATACAAATAATCTGTGACTATATAAGAAATCTGTAGACAGGTTCTTTGTAGTTCTTGACTCTGATGTAAACAATTTCAAAAAGCCTCATCCTCATCTGAGATTGAGGATGAGATGTTTGTATCAGGAAAGTGTGGGTAGAACCAAATAAGACCATAAGTATGTTAATACTCCTCCCTTTAATTTTTCAGTATTTTTTTCTATTCTTTTTCTTAAGAAAATCCTTTTTTGTTGCTTAAGCCAGCTTGAGTAAATTTATGGTTTGGAACCAAAAGAATCTTGACTATACTAGGAAGCCACCAACTAGTAGCTTCTGCTGTTTCTACTCTGCCATTTAAAAAATTAAAAAACAGATATAGAAAGGTTGAGAATTTGTTCAAAAATGAACTTTAGAATCCACATTATCTTAGTATTTATCTAGTATTCTTTCTACCATGCCATACCATCTAGAGGATTAGCTGAAACCATATTCTTTAAGGATATAGTTGTAAATGTACATGTGTGGAATTTATTTTACTTTAAAAATATCTATTATTATGTTAACTTGTTACAATAGCCATGAACCTTTTTTCCCCCTAAAATGGGGCCACTTGGTTTCATTCATAGGCATATGGTGCAAGAGGCAACTTTGCTTCCATAGAAGGTAATTCACTTTGTTCTACTTAGAATTATATTTGGAGTCACCTTGGGTTAACTTAAAGAAGAGTGAGGAATACTAAAAGAAAGTATGGCTAGATCAGCCAAAAATCCATCTTCATTATTAAGGAAATAATTCAGACTTCTTCTGATAAGGTTTCACTCATTCAGTAGTCTTTGAAAGGGTTATATCACCTTCTCTCTTTTTTTTCATATCACAGATTAACACATTTCATTAAGGAAAACATTGTCAAATATTTATCCACACGAGGGTGCTGTAAGATCATTGTGGATATCAAGTTTTCTATCATTCACCGCAAAAACCTACTGCCAATTAAACAAGTATTGTGGCCTACCATGTAGAATCATTTTAAGATAGTTCTGTCTCTAACACCTTCTCCATATTTTAGTTATTGGTAAATTATTTGAGGATACTATTTTAATATGAGTTAGTTCATATCTCATTGTCTTTGATTGATTAGCTCTGTAATTTTGAATTTTTCAAGAGGAAAGATCACTAATTTTAGTTACAATTTAGGCCGATTAGTTCTGAACAGACCCGGAGGTGAACATTGCCTAACTCCAAGGAAGAGTGGGGGTGTTTGCACTGTTAACATTTACATCATAATCTATGTATGATGTATGTGGAACTCCCAGAGTTGTGGAATATTGGACCATATACAGTGGCTGTCTGCAGTGTTATTCCAAGCCAGCCATTTTTGTGTGTGTGTGTTTGTATTTGTTTACAAAAAGGACTTGGGAATAGGATGAAGATATTTCAGAACAAATCCATCATAATGGGGAAAAAACAATTGAAAAGATGTGTGCAATACTGACATGGAATAGGTCAGTGTGCTTATCTTCAGGTACTTTGTCAGGACTGCTTAGAAAGATACAAACATACACATTTCTTAGATTCTCATTTTATGGCAGTTTCTCAGAATACTATGCCAGGGAACATGTCAGAATTATAACAAAAAAAATTGACAGTTTGATGTTAAGTAAACAGTATTCTTTGTCAATACATTCTGGATTGGTTTGATACTCATTTTTAATGTAATTTGGACATTTCTTTGAAAATGAGTAAATTGATTACCTTTTGATTATTAAACCATAACTCCTTTTTATTTTATTGGTGGCAGCACCAAAGGGGAATTTCAGAGACTAGAAATGTATTATTGTTTTAGTATATTGCCACCTCCTTAATGGAATCCGTTGGAAGATCTAGAATATCTGGTTAAAGGGGCGCCTGGGTGGCTCAGTCGGTTAAGCGTCCAACTTCGGCTCAGGTCATGATCTCGCGGTCCGTGAGTTCGAGCCCCGTGTCGAGCTCTGTGCTGACCGCTCGGAGCCTGGAGCCTGTTTCAGATTCTGTGTCTCCCTCTCTCTCTGACCCTCCCCCGTTCATGCTCTGTCTCTCTCTGTCTCAAAAATAAATAAACGTTAAAAAAAAATAAAAAAAAAATAGAATATCTGGTTAAAGATTAAATGACATTTGATTATTGATAGATAGACTCTGATTTCTAATGGCAATTAATTGAATGAATGAATGAATGAATGAATTTGGCAATTATTTACTGAGGGTTGGGCACTGTTTCAGATTTTAGGACTATAAATAGTGAAAAAAAAATCAAGATTTCTGCTTTCAAGAGATTATATTCTGGTGGAGGGAGACAATGAGCAATAAACATAATAAATAAGTAAATGGTGTATATTGGAGAGTGATAAAACCTAGGGAAAAAATAAATCTGGGAAAGGGGCACTGGAAGTGCAGAGGAATGGGTTTAGTAGTTTTAAATAGAATGATCAGGGCAGGTCTCACTGAGAAGATGACGTTTGAGCAAAGACTTGAAGGAGGTGAAAAATTAGTCATTCAGCTTTTTTGGGAAAAAAGAGTTTCAGGCTGAGGGAATAGCCAGTACAAAGGTCTAAGGCAGGAAGGTATGTGGTGTATTGAGGAACAGCAAGGAAGACAGTGTGGCAGGAACATAGTGATCATGAAAGTGTGGTTTGTAGAGTATGGGAGGAACTTGGCTTTTACTCTTAGCGGAATGGGCATTGTTTCAGGGTTTTAAGCAGAAAGACGTGTTATGACTTTGATTATAAAAGGATCACTTCAGCTGCTGTAGAGATTGGAGTTAACTAAATAACTATTGCTTATAATAGAAGAGAAAAACTTTTAATTTTTTTGAAGTTTATTTTTGAGGGAGAAAGAGACATGAGCAGGGGAGGGACAGAGAGAGAGGGAGACATAGAATCTGAAGCACGCCCCAGGCTCTGAGCTGTCAGCACAGAACCTAATGTAGGGCTTGAACCCATGAACCATGAGGTCATGACCAGAGCCAAAGTTGGACACTCAACCAACTGAGCCACGCAGGCACCCCAGAAGGGAAAACCTTTTGTAAAAGACTAAATATCTCTTGTGTCTTGGGAAACATAATTTTATTTTAAAATTTACTCATCATTGCATAGGATGAAAATATGAGGTTTCATTGGCTCCAAGAAGATTAAGAGTGTCAGCAACTATTTATGATGAGGTAGGGAGTTATCATAATGGAAACAGTTTAGCCCAGGAGTCCAGGCTGCATCTTGGGGGCAGATCATCTAATCTCCCAAGCCTCTTGTCACCTTTAAAACTGAGGGCCTGGACCCTTTACATTCTCTGTGCTATGATAAAAACAATCCAAGTGCTAAAACTTCATGTTTCTCTTTAAGCCACTCTGCGTCTTTTTCTATGAAATCTGCATGGAATTTTTTTTCCTTTTACATTGCATTGCTGGTAAGTTCCTACTGTGGATGGTCTCTTTAAGTGAATGAGTTTCTCTAGTTCCAATTGGTTGTGTCTAGAAAAGAGACCAGACATATTGAATCACTGTACTGTACACCTATTAACTCTACTGGAATTAAAATAAAAACACATAGAAAGAAAGAAAGAAAGAAAGAAAGAAAGAAAGAAAGAAAGAAAGA